>NW_027528345.1:2511520-2656556 GCF_008692635.1 Crocuta crocuta
GGGCACTAATTCAACCCTGAATGAACTGAAATTCTAATAGAGGAATTTGCATAAAAACAGGTCTCTGCAAACAAGAGTCTGGTCTTCTTGTTTGTAGGATTCTCTGAATCAGGATTCTTTGAATCCTGATTTCGACTAAGCCCAAAGTTCTGAATCTCAGGTTCTGCCTTACAATCTTCCATGTTCTGACTGTGATTTCTCGTTGGCATTCCAACCTCTGTTCCTGTTTCATGAAACTTGCTTCCACGCTGGATCCTGGTTTCCCTTTCAGACCCTACCTCTGTTTCTTGACCCTAAGTATTAGATTACTTCCCTTCTAATATTTTGCTTTTGGTATTTGACCTTGGATTGACCCTAACTCTAATTCCCCAGGCTTTGGGAGATCAAAGCTTCTTGCCATGAGAGTGCTTCCCATGTTGTGGTTCTCAAACCTGGTTGCCCATTAGGATCACCTGGAGAATTTGAAAAAATAAAATAGAGTCTCTGGGCCCCAGTCCAGACTTAACAAATCATTGTTTGGAAAGTGAGGGATAGGAAGCTGTATCTTTTTAGGTTGCTCAAGAGTGTCTGGTAGGGAGCCAGATTTGAGAATCAAAGATTTTTATGATTACTACAAGCTAGATTAACTGATATTTTTAACTGAATCAACAAGATCAACATCATGTATATGTAATTTAAGTATCTCTTAAGGAAAAAAATCCATTTTCTTAGCTTGCCTAAAATGCAAATTTAGTGATGACCTTTTTACCTTTTAGTTACATATCTTAAGTGTAAACATGCTATACACTTGTCTAATAAAAGTATCCCAACTTGTTTATAAAATCCAAGCAGAGGACAGAAATATGCTTCAGAAGATTTTCTCTCTAAAGGAATGTGGATTTTCTTTTTACTCTTTTCTTTCTTTTTTTTCCCTGTGACTTGGTAACTTAATTAAACTTTAATACTTAATTTCCTGAGTCTATAATCTTCTGAAGGTTGTTAATAAAAAGATTGATGAAAGGTGTCCCCTCCCTAACTTGAAATTTTTTTCCAGAATAGAAACACAGTGGTTTTGGATGAGTTGACTTCAAAATTAGTAGATGGGAGGCCAGGATTAGGTTTCTAACATTTTTATAGTAACTTAAAAACAGGTTTCACTTTTTAGTTTCTAATGATAAGTTTGATACTTGGGGTAATATATAACAGTGCTTATGATGATATTACTAATTTGGCTGTAGAATTCAATCAAGCTCATCCTTAGGCAAAATTGTGAGGAGAAGGAACTTGGTCTTCACCTAGCCTATCTCCTCAGGCCCCTTTGCTTTGGTTGGACATAGTGCTGAATATATCTCATTAGTTTAGTTATATTAGTTTCCTAGGACTATCATAACCAATGACCACAAACTTAATGGCATCAAAGAGGAGAAATCTATTTTCTCACAGTTCTGGAAGCTATAACTCTGAAATCAAGGTGCCAGCAAGGTTAGTTCTGAGGGAGAATCTGTTCCGTGACTCTCTCTCCTACCCTCTTGTAGTTGTGGGCAATTCTTGGCATTCTGTGGCTTCCAGCTGCATCCCTCCATCTCTCCTTCTGTTTTCAGTTGACATTCTGATTTCAGTTGAAATCTCCAGATTTCTCTCTTCATATAAAGATGCCAACCATTGGATTAGGGCCCACCCCGATCCAGTATGGTCTCATCTTAACTTGATGACATCTGCAGAGCCCCTATTTCCGAATAAGATCAGAGTCACAGATTCTAGGTGCATACAAATCTTAGAAAAGCATTATGCAACCCCATGTTCTTCTCCTTTTAAAACCTTCTCATTTTAAAACCTGTGTATGCTCCACTCGCACTAATGAAGATATGATTGAAACGCTCCTTAAGCATGCCTTCAGAAAACATTTATGTGAATAACATACAACAATGTAGATGAATCTCAGATGCATTGTGTTCAGTGAAAAGAACCCAGATTCCAAAGGCTGTGTGATTCCATTTACATGACATTCTGGAAAAAGTGAAACTCTGGAGGCAGAGAACAGGTCAGTAGTGACCAGGCGTTAGGAATAGGGAGTCTGACTATGTAAGAACAGCATGAGGTAACCCTTAGAGACAAAGGAACTAATAGCAGTGACCCAAATCTAGGCATTTGTCAAAACTCAAAGAACCGTACAGCAAATAAGTTTTACTGTATGGACATCTTTTTAAACTTTTTGAAAAATGCAGTTATGAAAGGATCATGGGCATTGGATAGATTTGTGATCATATTCTAACTCCATTTGTTATTACTTGTGAGACCTTGGACAAGTAATGCAACAATTTGAGGACAAGTGTCCTCGTCCATAAAAGGAGGACAACACCCCTCATTCAGGATTCTTTCAAACGTAAGTGATAGACACTCAATTCAAATAAACCGAAGGGGGAAAAAAGGAATTTATCGGCTCCGATAATGAGATCTGCAAGATGGACTTGAAATAGGGATTTAAATAATGTTCCCAGGGAACACTCTCCATCTGTTGATTCTGCTTCTATCTGTGCATAGTCTTCATTCTCAGGCAGGCTAATCTCCTCGTGGCAGGAATCATAGGTGCCGACAGTTTACACCCTCCAGGTGAGTGGTCCAAAAGGAATAGAGACTCTCTGACATTTACCAAATCTCATTAACGACTCAGATTATCCCCAGGAGTTTGGTGTATTTTCTGCAGCCATCTTGGGCCTCCTGTCTACTCCCTGGATCACTAGAAGGTGGCAAATACACTGTGATAAAAATGGGGGACCAGGACCATATGCAGTGAAGAAGGGCTATCCAGGTGCTACTAGCAGGAGAGCGTTGGACTGGCAAAGAGCATTCTGTGCTCCACTTCTTCCTGCAGTTCTATACAAATTATACAAATTTAAAAAGACGATAGAGTTATAAATCCCCAACAAATCTTAAGTCTCCTCTCCTACTATTACTTTCAACAGGTAAGTGCCATTTCGCATTTAGGGCTTCTAAAACTCCTAGTTCAGGGGGTGCCTACCTATCTGCTTATACCTAGCAGAACTTAGCATCCACGTCAACCCAAAATTAGTTCCTCCCTGATCAGGTAGAGCTGACTTAGCTGAACTGAATGCAATATCAGAATGTAAAACAATGGATAAAAAGCCTGTTGTCACTGACATCTTCCTTTTACTACATTTTAAATGTACACTGTTCCCAGTGACGAGGGTGAAGGGACACCATTGTCCAGCAATCGCACCTGCACTATTTTCATTATTTCTTTTTTTTTTTAATATTTTTATTTATTTCTAGGAGAGAGAGAGAGAGACAGCGTGAGCAGGGGAGAGTCAGAAAGAGAGGGAGTGACAGACTCTGAAATAGCGTCCAGGCTCTGAGCTGGCGGCACAGAGCCGGACGCGGGGCTCGAACCCACGAATCGCGAGATCATGACCTAAGCGAAAGTCAGATGCTTAACCGACTAAGCCACCCAGGCGCCCCTATTTTCATTACTTCTAAGAAAGGATGTGTGTGTGTATCTGGGCATAGTACAAATTTCCCGGGATTTCAGAACTTAATTGGACAAGTTATCCACATAGGCAAACATTTCAATTAATCAGTGGGAAGGGGCATGCCATAATAAAGTAGTAAAGACACACACACCCTTTTAAGTGAACTATATTGAATATTTATTGCCATAATAATGCTACAGAAATACAACCACAGCACTTCAGTGTCAAATAACAATAAATATTAATTGCACACACATCTGGGTCACCAGTGGGTCAGGTATGTGGCTTTACTAATATGAACTGGGCTTCCTCATGTGCCTGAGAGCCAGCTGTCAGCTGTTAGACACTGCCTGTCAATGGGGTCTTTAGTAGTTGTCTCTGCCCTCTCTTTGCCCTCATCCTTCAATAGTCTGGCATGAGGGAGACTAGTCAGAGAGGGAACAGTAGAAAAAATCCAGGGGAGAAAGGATGATGGCCTGAAATCCTCCTGTGGTGGAAAAAAAATAAAGTGGACAGACTTTAAGGGTATTTAATAGACCCAATAAAGAGAACTCATGATTTGAGTGGGTATGGTGAGTAGAAGAAATGAAAACAGTTAATTAAGCATCATTTGCTGGTTTCAAGTTTAGCTAATTTTCTGAGAAATTAACCAATGTTTTCAAATGGCTTCAGAAACGGTTTTGAGTGCTTTTAAATATTTGCACTGGGTTTTCATAACAATAGTATTTATATTGTGCTTATACTGTTCACACCAATGACTAGAAAGAGTAAAAAAATATCTCGAGGAGGACAACCAAATGCATAATGGTCTAAAGTAAGGTAAAAATCTGAGGTGTCCTCATAAGATAGCAATGATTTGCTTAAGGAAACAAATCAGATTGTTCAAAAGTTTCTCTTAAGGTTTTGTGGTTTACAAATGATGAGACTTCGGAACCCTTTTAAGAACATGGTCATATAGATATTTTTTGATAAGATAAATTACCTTTCCCCTCCTCACTTAATCCGCCATGTCCAAAAATACTGACCGATTTTACTGCTTACAAGTTTGCCATTGCCAGAGTCAAATACTGGGAAGGCAACTGCTGGTACCGGGTGATTTGAGAATTGCTAGAAGGACCATCTGTTGGACAGATTTTAAATTTTTATATTATTATCTCTCTTGGCCTTGTGTCCTTTAAACTCAAGGAAAGCACAGCTGAAACCTGATAAATCGACCAAAAAAATCACAAATGATCCAGGTTGACTATAATTATTATTAAAATGTTATCTAAATATTTCCAACATAAAAATAGTTCTAAATTTCTCATCCTTATAACTCATACCAAGACAAGCTTAAAAGACAAAGCTACAAATTTGAAATCTTGAAATTAATAATTGATTTCACATGGTCATGGATGCTGTTTTGCCAAAATTAATTTGCTGCTCGCAGCCCTGTACCAGATGACTGAATTCTCTATCATTTCTCAATCCTAATTACTATGAAACCTTTTGGTAAGTGGTGCTGACATCTGGCCATCACTTAGAGCACACTCATCATTTACCATTAAGTGCACGTCTGTTTATTTCTTATTAGCCAGCGACAAGATGATAGTGCTACTTGGCACCAATACAATTATACATACAAACTCCAGGACTAAAATGATAGGAAAGATGAAGCTCTTCAGTGGTCATTCAGAAGATCAGAGTATGCTTACATTATTTTTGAAGATAGCATCCAAAGATAGTTATCAAACGATCAAAAGTTTGAAATTGTCCTTGAGAATTCTCAGAATGTGTAAGATGAAGATTCTTTGAATAGACTCAAGATTGAGAAATAGTACCTTAAGAGTTGAGAGTCAAGGGGGCACCTGTGTGGCTCTTGATCTCAGGGTCATGAGTTCAAGCCCTGCAATGGCCTCTGCACTTGGAATGAAGCCTAAAAAATATAAAAATAAAAATAAAGAGTCTTGAGAGAGTTAAACACAAATGTTATGCTATACAGTACATATTTTTACACCTTCATTCAAAATAATTTGAGAAATTTACAGCTTTGAAGAAATATAAAGACAATCCTCTTTGGCTAGAGTTAAGGGGTTAGTTAGGAAATGGTCATACTTAAAGCATTTGTAGTGATGAGAGGAAGCTTTGAAGGGTAGTTGAAGGCACTAGGTAACACTCCAAACTGCCTGTCATACAGGAGAAAGAATAAATGATTAAAAGGGGTCTAATGAAAGATATAGAGCATAACTCGAGTAGTTAAATTTTGTTTGTGACATTCATAAATATTATAGACACAGTTATATTCTATTCAATTCAGCTATACTCCTGTGGAATTAAAGTCCTCAGGACAGGAAATAGGCAGATTTCTAATATAAACAGTTTCAGTTTCCAGAGATTGTTTACACTGCTAACTGAGGCAAACCCATTCTCAAAGAAGATTTACTGATTGGCATTTTTGGCATATGAGACACTATCGATTCTGCAAATACATGACTTTCTCTGATTTGAGTGGAAATGCCTATTTTTTCTTTAAATAATTCTATTATGGAATGTATATTTTAGAAATGGCTAATTTGGTGTGTAATGGAATATTCTGAGCAATTCAGTTTGGGTGAGATTTCACTATTTGAAAAATCTTGGGAAATACAGTAGCTCTTTGAAGAAAACAATTTACTAGGAGTCTTAAACCATAAATTTGAATGTCAGATCTAGTGATGTTGAGTAAGCTACCTGATTCCTATGGGTTTAAGTTCTGTTCACTGTAATAGAAACATATATCATCAAGAATATTTCCATCTCACCCCAAATATGTTTTTGGTTCTAACAATTGTGTGCTAAGTCCTAACTAACAAACTTCTTCTGTACTTCAATTGCAGAATGGAAGAAAAACACACCATATTTTTATAATACTGTTTTTATATCCCAGTCTCTGAAAAGAAAAATCATTCTGGTCTTTCTTATTGCGACCCCCCCTGAAAAGAACCTATCCCCAGGACTTTACAATGAATTTTTTGTTCTGTTTATTTAGCATAATCAAGCACTCCTTAGCCAGGGAAATGGTCCCTCAAGGTGACTGCAGAACTATACAAAAATCTTGGTTCGTTAATGATCAAATAAAGAATGTGACCTTTCTAAGTCCCTTAAATATTTTCCTAGTAAGAACCTGTGTGGGTTTTTTGTCTTGCATTTTTTTTCTTCCTTGTGCTCTTTTACTTCATTTTTTCCTTTTTTTAAACTTCTGATTAATCTCACTATGTTTATACCAGGGATGACTCTTCAAGACAAGCAATACCTGCATGGTTAGATCTCCTTTTCTTCCCATGACATGGTCTGTTGTCTGGCATTCAGAAAAGCTCAGTGGCAATGCTAGAGAGGCATAAAATGCCATGTGGGTGGACAAACCCAGACTCAAAAAGGTGCTTCAGACTTCTATCCTCAGGATAGCAACAAGCTCTCCTATCTGCAGCCTGACCCATCTGCTGCTACATCAGATTCTCCGGGTTCCTGACCAGCTAATCCTTTTTTGCTCATTCTTTAGAATCTGCTATGGAAAATGTCATCTTGTCAATCATTCCTCTGATTGCTTTCATTTATTTACCAGAGTCTCCTGATAATACTTCTAAAGAATTTAGGGTTCTGGAAAGTTCCTTTGGGGGGTCTATAATTGCAAATTGTTATTTATGTATACAGCCACTTAAAAGAAAACTAAACTGCAGAAAATCCTGCAATTGCTATTTATACAAGAAATTATAAAAGGTGTAAGATTCGACTATTCTGGCTTATGAGAAGTAGATCCATAAAATCAGAGTGTTACGGAACCTGGTCTGGATCGCCCGGCGTTAAGAGCCAAGCGGCACTCGGAGATCTTGGAAGGCGGGAGATTTATTTTACACCAGTGGGCTCGGAGGACATCAGTCTCCAGAGATTTGAGCCCAGAGCCTAAGCAGAGGACACAATGTATAGTTGGTTACTTCCGCATTCCATATTAGTAGTAATTTGCCGCGCAGGTGTGTGTGCAAGGCACGCTGGGTAGGAAGAAGAACCCGGAAGAGAAGTCTGCCGTCGGGGACTGGAATTTCCCTATCAGTCCTGTGGGCCATCTTATAACAGATGTTTCCCTATTAAGAAGAAGGGAAGGAGGTAAGTAATGGAAACCATATACTGTAATTTTTTTAAAAAATTATTTATTTAAATTCAAGTTAGTTAACATACAATGTAATATTGGTTTCAGGAGTAGAACCCAGTGGTTCATCACTTAGATATAACACCTAGTGCTGGTCTCAACAATTGCCCTCCTTAATTCCGACCACCCATTTAGCCCATCCCCCACCTGCCTCCCCTCCAGCAACACTCAGTTTGTTCTTCGTATTTGAATCTCTTGCGGTTTGCCTCCCTTTCTGTTCTCATCTTATTTTTCCTTTCCTTCCCCTATATTCATTTGTTGTGTTTCTCAAATTCCACATATGAGCAAAATCGTATATTTGTCTTTCTCTGATTTATTTTGCATATCACATGCTAGTTCCATCCACATTGTTGCAAACGTCAAGATTTCATTTTTGATCACTGAATAGTACTCCAGTGTGTGTGTGTGTGTGTGTGTGTGTGTGTGTGTGTGTATGCCACATCTTCTGTATCCATTCATCAGTTCATCGACATTTGGGCTCTTTCCATAATTTGGCTATTGATGATAGTTCTGCTATAAACATTGGGGTGCATGTTCCACTTCAAATCAGCATTTTTGTATCCTTTGGATAGATACCTAGTAGTGCAATTGCTGGGTAGTTCTATTTCTAATTTTTTGAGGAACCTCCATACTGTTTCCCAGAATGGCTGTACCAGTTTGTCTTCCCACCAACAGTGCAAAACGGATCCCCTTTCTCCACATCCTTGCCAACATTTGTTGGGAAACTGCATATTTCTCATAAGCTGAAAGGCACCTGGTGACATACTTGAATATTGTAATTTAGGCCCTTTTAAAACCATTAAAACATATTTTTTCATTAATTATTTAAAGAGTCTACCAGATTTGGTTTGATTGGATTGGACTTTTAGTCATTATCTCTGAGAAGTTGATTCAAAAGCCTTAGAACAGATATGAAAATAAATTACATCTCTTTGAACTTACATGGTAAGTTTCTGTTTATCTTCTTCCACAACCAGTAGTATGCAGGAAATGAACAATTATAGACCACATATAATATTATAGCTCATTAGATAATTTCCAGTGCATAATCTCTTAGGTTTTAAAATTGATATTGCTTTAGAAAATAATGTCATTCCCTTTGATAACTATATTAGCTTTCTGTGGATGCCATAAGAAATTTTCACGTGGGGCACCTGGGTGACTCAGTTGGTTAAGCCTCGGACTTCGGCTCAGGTCATGATCTCATAGTTCGTGAGTTCGAGCCCTACATGGGGCTCTGTGCTGACTGCCAGTTCAGAGCCTGGAGCCTGTTTCGGATTCTGTATCTCCCTCTCTCACCCTCCCCTGCTCATGCTATCTCTCTCTCTCACACTCTTTCTCTCTCTCTCTTTTTCTCTCTCCCTCAGAAATAAATAAAAACATTAAAAAAATTTTAAAAATAAAAAAAAATAAATTAACACAAGACTGGGGGGTTAAAAGACTAAAAATTTATTCTCTCACAGTTCTAGAAGCCAGAAGTTCAGTATCACTGACCTGAAATCATGGTGCTGCCAGGGCTATTCACTCTCTGGCAGCTCTAAGAGAGATTTGCTTCTTTCCTTTCCAATTTTTAGTACCTGATAGTGTTCTTTGGATTTTGTCCATATCATTTCAGTCTCTGGCTCTATGGCCACATTACCTTTTCCTCTTCTGTGTGTAGTCAAATCTCCTTCCACCTCTGTCTCATACGGACACATGTGATTGTACTGAGGTCCCACTCTAATAATCCAGGATAATTTCCCCAATTTAAAATCATTAACTACATCTGTAAAGTCTTTGCCATGCAAAGTAACATTTACAAATGCAAATTTGGATTACAAACGTTAGGATTTGATATCTTTGGGGGACATTATTCAGCCTTCTACAAAAAGCATCTGTTCTTCAATTTTCACTTCTCTTCCTGGAGTGATGATTCCAATAATAAATCCCCATAAACAATTTGAATTTAATACATTAACACTTTATGTTCATATTTGGGGAAACAAAACATTTAAAATGTTATACCATACTATAAATTATTTGGTAACTTTTTAAACTGTTTTGAAAAGATGTTTCCTAGCAATGTGGTTTTGCAAAATTGTTTATTAACATTTATTTCACTCCAAATCAATATATTTGCCACCTGAGTTTCCCCAGGTAATCAGCCTCAAGGACTTTTTGATTCCCACTTTCTTTCTTAGTTCTCCTGAACATAAGTGAAATATAGTAAAAACTTTACCCTTTGTTAAGTGACTATTTAATGGAACAATTTCATTTATAATCTACTTAAACATTAAGTAAGTAGATTATAAATCTGAGAATTTCCTAGATACCATCAGTCTGAAAATCCATTCCTATCACCTGGTACCACTGATAATTTATCTCTGGAACTGGCATGCAAGTTTGTGATCCTTCTTCTGTTGCTATGAAGTAACTGGTGGTTACTTCCCTGGTTCACAGGACTGGTTATAGGCAGAGAGGCTTGAATATGTCTATGACTGGAATGGCAACATTGTTTCTGAGCCAGAATCAGATATGCAGAAAAATCTAGCTGTCCTGAGAGATGAAGCTATCATATGAGAAAAAAATTAAGGATCTTACAGAAATGAAGGAGGAAAAAAAGCACCACGCCATCCCCATAAAAAATCTGAAAATTGGGGCACCTGGATGGCTCAGTGGGTTAAACATCTGATGTCAGTGCAGGTCATGAGCACATAGTTTGTGAGTTTCAGCCCCGCATGTGGCTCTGTACTGACAGTGCAGAGCCTGCTTGGGATTCTCTCTCTCTCTCTCTCTCTCTCTCTCCCTCTCAAAAATAAATAAATAAACTTAAAAAGAAAACTGGTAAGTGCTGGACTGATAGAAAAAGGTGCTCTCAAACTAAGAACATTGTCCACAAAATAACAATGGGAGGGGCGCCTGGGTGGCTCAGTCGGTTAAGCATCCGACTTTGGCTCAGGCCGTGATCTCACTTTGGCTCAGGCCATGATTTCACGGTTCATTGGTTCGAGCCCCGCGTCGAGCTCTGTGCCCACAGCTAGCTCAGAGCCTGGAGCCTGTTTCACATCCTGTGTCTCCCTCTCTCTCTGACCCTACCCTGCTCATGCTGTCTCTTTCTCTCTCTCTCAGAAATAAGTAAAACATTAAAAGACATTTAACAAAAAACAGGAATGGGAAAAAGTAAGCCACATACACACAAAACTACTTTATAGAATGGAAAAAAGACATCAAAATACTCTACTGTTGAAAATTTACCCCATTCCCCCAAAAAACATGGAACTGGTGAAAATGGAACACTCCAAACAATTCTATAGCCTCAGACAGCTATTTTTTTTTTTAAAAAAAATAATGTTTATTTTTGAGAGAGAGAAAGAGGTAACACATGTGGGCAGGGAAGGGGCGAGGGGCAGAGAGAGCTGAAGGCACAGAATCCAACGCAGGCTCCAGGCTCTGAGCTGTCAGCACAGAGGCCAATGCGGGGCTTGAACCCACAAGCTGTAAGATGGTGACTTGAGCTGAAGTCAGACATTTAAGCAACTGAGCCACCCAGGTGCCCCTCTCAGACAGCTATTTAAGGTATAAAAAGCACCTTCAGTTAGAAAACAAAACTAGAGAAGATGTGGGGGAAAAAAAAGGAAATGAAATAAGAATTGATTGAACTTGTCAAGGAAACAGAAGAAAATGACAAAAGTCATATCATAAGTGAAGAATAAATTACAAGATGGGGTCAAGGTAGACTAGAGTCTAATAAAAATGATTAATAATGTAAAGGTAATTGAAGGAATGCAGAAAAATAACCAGGAACATGCAAATGACATGAAGAAAAAAAATAAAGGGCATCAGAAAAAAAGCAGTGTCAGAGAAAAAGTTGAATATAAAAGAATATTCAACATACATACAACTGGTGTCTCTGAAGAAGAAAATTAAAACAACATAATAGGACTAATATGTAAAGCTATAACACAAAGTTTTCAGAAATAAAGAAAATCTAAATCTCCACATTGAAAACACACAAAGAGCACATGGTACTAGGAATGACCAACTCCAAGACATAATCTGGTAAAAATACTAAACTTTATAGGTGAAGGAAACAATCCTCAGCAGTTTCTATTATGATATTAACTTACAAAGAGAAGAGAATTGGACTAGCAGCAAGCTTCTCTAAACAACATACAAAGTAAGACAACAGCTGCATTTCAAGTTATATAAAAAAGAAAATACTTTCACTATTATTTAGATTAAATATTTCTAACTTGTGTTGTGATTTTTCGAAACATGAGTTTGTTCAACTTCCAATTTTTAAAGACTTTTCAAGTATTTTTAAATTAATTTTATTATTGCAGTGGTTTCTGTATGATTTCAATCTTGTTAAGTTTATTGAGACATGCGGTCCGTCTTGGAGAATATCCCCTGTGCTCTTGACATAGATTTGTGTTCTGCTGTTTTGGTACAAAGTGCTCTAAAAATGTCACAGAACAAGTTGATTGATAGTGTTGTTCTGGCCTTCTACCTTCCTATCAATGTTCTTTCTTGCTCTATGATTTACTGAGAAAGAAAAGTTGAAATTCTCAATTTTAATAATGAATTTATATACTTCTTTCAATTCTTACCATTTTTGTTTGTATATTTTGAAGCTCAGTTATTGGGTGCATACAGTTAGGATTGTTGTATATTTTTGATGATTCAGTCCTTTCAGTTTTATAAAATATCCCTCAATATCTCTGGGAACATTTCTTATTTAAAGTTTATGTTGTCTCATACTTAAGGTAGCCACTTCAGTTTTCTTATGATTAGTGTTTGCATAGGATACTTTCTTGAATTATTTTATTTATTTTTACTAATTTGCATCTTCATATTTAATGTGCAATTTCTATACACAAAATATAGTTGCTACCGTTCCTCTGTTAGACCTTCCCACCACTGTTTTCATCTCTACTTTTGCTTACTGAAATCTTCACATGAGTCAGATAATTTTGTTCTTGCAATTCATAAAAATGAGTAACAGGATTATCTGACCTTCATCTCTTTTGAGTTTCTGGCCACAGGCTGAAAGAATGTCCTAACAAGGACATATGCTCTTTTGTTCAGTTTTCAACTATAACAGCTTAGAATAAGGTTTGTCTCTTTCTTGTACAGATTCCCTGAAAAACCCAAGAAGCAGCCAACACTTAGCTTCATTCTGTGCTTTTCCTACGCGGTAACATAAAAGTTATTAGCAAGCACTTTAATGGTGCTACAGGCGACAGTTTAATGAGCTGCTTTGTTAAAGCCTAGCTAGTTGCTCAGTTTTCTCATTTAGGATTTTCCAATTCAGTTTCCCAAAATAAGATTAGCTTCAGCCACAGGCCTCATTGGTTTAAACGATATAGAATATATTCTTTCTCTCGAAAAGTCCGGAGGTTGGTGGAGGAGGGCTTGTCTGGCAATTTTTGTTCCACAGTGTTCAAGAATTTAGGCTCCATCCAGCTCATCAGTGTGCTATCCCCAAGGTGTGGCCCTTGAATCCTAGGCCCAGGAGGATTCCAGGCCATAGAATGGATACAGGAGCAAAGAGGTCCATGGCATCTTCCAGCTGTTTTTAATGAAGCTTCCTGAACTCTACCAGATGATGGAAATTCATCTTCTTCCTAGGGAATCCAGTAAATGTCTTTTTTCCTTCGAGGACCAGGTACCCTAAAATGAAGGCCAAGGCTTTGCTGTTTTATCTTTACCTTTTTTTTTTTAATGTTTTATTTATTTCTGAGAGAGAGAGAGAGAGACAGCTTGAGCAGGGGAGGGGCACAGAGAGAGGGAGACATAGAATCCGAAGCAGGCTCCAGGCTCTGAGCTGGCTGTCAGCACAGAGCCCGACGCGGGGCTCGAACCCACGAACAGTGAGATCATGACCTGAGCCGAAGTTAGACGCTTAACCGACCGAGCCACCCAGGTGCCCCTATCTTTACCTTTTATTACCTTAACCACGCCCAAAACTGGCCTGCATGTAAAGTTTGTTTGGCCTGCATTGTTTAACTCTTTAACTAATTGTCAATTAATTTCATGTAAAATATTGGATGTAAGTCTTTTCTTGAAAATGTGATAGGTCTGGAAAAAAGGGTCATATGGCTACATGGAAACAATCAGCTGGAATAGAAAACAGCCTACCTTTCTGAAAGAGATCCGTACTGTGCAGGTAGTAAGGTTGCTATCACCCCATATTCTTAACTACTAACCAGTTTTCTACCCCTGGAGGCATTTGTTGATACTACCCCTGTCTTACACACATCCCCAGGGCTTCCTTTTACTTCATATCTGTACTAAGGAAAGCTACTGTGTAAAGATCTTGACTTACTATAAGCAACTGTAAACACAAAAGCTGATTATAATTTAGTTTTAATATACCAAAAATTGTCTACCCTTTTACTAAAACAGATTATTTCCAAAATTTTATTACATATAATCTTGTATGTGCTTTTATATAATATATACATATTCTTTATTTTATATATTCTGTTATATAACACACACACACACACACACACACACACACACACACACAGTAGTTACCTCATATGGTGTGTCATTAAAATTCAATTAGATAACCCAAGTAGGGCACTTAGGACAGTGTCTGAACATATAGTAAATGCTAAATAAAGGAAAGTCTGAATGATAGGATCTCAGAGTATAGACACTATGACATCTCTAGATATCTATGGAGGAATAATTGTATTTAATCATTTCTAAGCTGTACATTTTTTCATAACTTAACATCTCTAAGATGGAGTCTCACAGTCATGGTTGGACAGGGGTATTGTTAAAGTAGATGACTTTGTCTGAGCATGTGAGAACTTGGCTGTGATGTTAATATTGTCCTCACTACAGTTAAATAATGAACAAGGTTGGCACTACACATATTTGGTTTAATCACATTTAAAATATCTTGACTATACATGAACTGGTGTTTATTTAAAATTTGTTTTGTATGCAAAAAGACATTAAAGCAGCAGTGCATAAATTTTATATTAGTGTAGTTAATATTCATTGTTGAAATCATTGTAAGCACCAAAATTTGATGAATGGGTACAAGCAGCATGGAGGAAAATATCTGAGACTGAAAAGTGCTCCATCAATTACCCTCTTTATAGCCCTGAGACTCAAGAACACTGAGAACTTGGAGTCAAAAGTGATTTACAAGAGGGTTCTGAGTCAAAGGTAGTTCATAAAATAAAGATGATTTAAGTACATCTTAGTCAATTTGTTCCACTATGTTTTTCTTTTTAAGTGCAAGAGTGAAATATGACAATAAATATATTTGTAAGTACATGTCAAGGAGCTCATAGACTAAATATACAAAATTCTAAGTGGAAAGGAAGCATTAGCTGTGTATATAGTGCCTTTTAAAAAGTGATACATTCAGTAATGTTGTATCTCGTATAGATGGGCATCTTAGACTGATGAAATCTAGAAATGGACAATTTCCTTAGTTTTTAGGTCCTGAGACTCAGAGTCCAAGAAAAGCAGTGAGTAGCCTTATTTAAGTCACATGCTAGTTCTTTGCCTTTGAAGAAGGTAAGTACTTCAGTAGTTTCAATAATATTTAATCCAATAAAGATGAGGTAGATTCCCAAAGAAATATCAGAAATTTGTTTATATTATTTGTATTTAATAATATGAATTATTAATATTTATAACTAAGATACTGGCAAGATGTTTAAGATACCTGGAGCAATATAAATTAACCAACAGTTCCGAGAATATTAATTTCCCAGACTTCATCAACCCTTGATGTTACCAAAGTTTTCTCAATCTGATGAAATCAGAAAGATAATTCACACTTGTTGGTTTTTTTTTTTAATGTTTTATTTATTTCTAGGAGAGAGAGAGAGAGACAGCGCGAGCAGGGGAGGGCCAGAGAGAGAGAGGGAGTCACAGACTGAAACAGGCTCCAGGCTCTGAGCCGGCAGTCAGCACAGAGCCCGACGCGGGGCTCGAACCCACGAACCGCGAGATCATGACCTAAGCGAAAGTCGGACGCTTAACCGACTAAGCTGCCCAGGTGCCCCAATTCACATTTGTTTTAATTCGCATTCCCCTGCTTCACAGTTAAGGTAAGCATCCTTTACATGTTGTTGGCGATTTGTATGTTCTCTTTGCAGACGGCCTGCTAAAATATTTGCCTATTTTTCTGTTGTGATTTTGTCATTTTGTTATAGACATGATGAAATATTCTGGCTGTTTTCTGTTGTTACATATATATTTTAGTTTATTATTTTATTTTTAACTTTGTTTGTATGATGCTTTTTCCATACAGATAATTGCAATTTTGTTATTAACCAGCATACAGATCTCCTAACCTGTAAAGGAAAGGCAGTTAAGCACAGTAGCATAAGTCCTTCTGAAAGCAGCCAGTACAGTTAGGCTTAGCGCAGCTACAGAAATGGAGACAGACGTTCCAATATGCAGAGGAGATAATTCGCTGGCCTAAGGGTCGGAGATCCCACCTAAAGCTTCAGCAGAGAAGCAGGTCCCTTCTAAGACTGTCTCCAGCTCCTTCCTCCCTTATTCCTTTTTGGAGGTAATAATTCACAGAAGACATCCTCCACCAGGTCACTCTTGTTCCTTGGGGACCCTAAAACTTTAAGAACACGTGAATCCCATCAAGCCTCCAGTATTAGGTTAAACAATCCATATGTATTTGAGGACACCCTTGTCTAACACTGACTTTGTGATTTCCACGACATCTTTGGAAAAAGAAGATCATAAATATGTGGGACACTGGCTTTTAAGAAATCTCATTGTTTTTTCTTTTGGTGCTAAATTTTTGCCTTAGCAATAAACTGATAATTATATAAATGTAATATGTATCCCAAGTAACATTTATTAAATACTCAAAAACACTAACAGAGATCAAAATGTGTACATAAAACTTTGCAATTTAGAAAATAAGATCTATAGGGGCGCCTGGGTGGCTTAGTCGGTTAAGCGTCCGACTTTCGCTTAGGTCATGATCTCGCGGTTCGTGGGTTCGGGCCCCGCATCGGGCTCTGTGCTGACTGCCAGCTCAGAGCCTGGAGCCTGTTTCAGTCTGTGACTCCCTCTCTCTCTGACCCTCCCCTGCTCACGCTGTCTCTCTCTCTCTCCTAGAAATAAATAAAAAACATTGAAAAAAAAAAGAAAATAAGATCTATAATCATTCAATCAAATATTTTGACCCAATAATTGAAAATATCAATTTTTAATTACAGCCTAGTTTTATTTTTTATTTTTTATTTTTTTATTTTTTATTTTTTACATTGGTTTGTTTAATCTATAAACAACCTTAAGACACAGAAAAAAATTCTTAACTTCAGAAATATGACTTAGAAAGCTTTATTCCTATTTATACAGCATAAAACTGTTGTCTTTATCCTTTATGCTTCAAGATAATGATCTGTTGTCAAGCACATATTATAAAACTTGGAAAAATTATGGAACCAAATACTTGAAATGATGCAGGAGACAGGGAATCATTCAGAACCGGAATGTATAAAGCATTGCCACTTGTGATATCAATCCCATCACAAGGTCATGGGATGTTTGCAGCAAACAATTCCAAGTTCACACAATAATCCATTTTAAGGACGGTTGAATATGATTTGTGTGTGGTACTGGAAACCACAAATACTATTATTTTTGAAAAGCAATTAATAGAAATCAGTGGTATTAAATGGGTGTCAACAGAGTAACTCATTAATATAAATGTTTTTCCCCAGTGATGGGGAGAGGTGTTGATTATTCTTAGTCAGGGGAAATCAAATTAAGTAAACTCTAATATCTAGAGCCTTGACATTTTGCTTATAAGCAAGAGATATTTTAAACTAATCCATGAGATTGGTTGGCTCAATTCCAGTATTAGCTTAGATCCTGGGTTACTGAAGAGAAAAGTTTGTCCTAAGAAGTCATACTCCTTGGTACTACAAGTTAGTTGATGTAAGTACCATTTAAATTCCCAGAAATGGGAAAATTAAACCAATATATCTAAGAATGAATATCCAAGATGTCCAATAAATATTTTTGGAAGTTTTGTAAACTGTCTCATAACAAATCTAAATGGTTTTGCATTATGCTGAATTGGAACTTACGTGATTCTTTGTTGTTAGACTATAAATTAAATATATGGCCAATACTTGTACATTCAAAGACTAAGATTTTGAAGATTAGTCCAGACCCTTGTTAGAAAGAGTCCAGAGCTCTATCTACAATGACATCATTATTTGGAAATTGACTTTAACTCCTACTCAAAATAAGTTATTTTTTATATTTGTTCTACATTCTTAAATTAGCTAAATCCCCAGATAATGCGTAATTCATCTTGCTTTTTTGAAATGGTGATTTTAAAAAATGACCTAAAGACATAAAGATAAATAATACAAATGTTTTGGAGAAGTATCTCAAAAAAAACTTTCTTCCTGGAATACATTAGCTTTAGACTAACTAGCACTGTCCTTTAGAATACTCTGAGGCAATGGAAATGTTCTATATCTGCACTCTACAAAAGGGTACCCATTAGTCATTGAGTCATTGAGCACTTGAAATGCAGCCAGTGCAGGGAGAAACTGAATTTTAAGTTGTTTTTAATTTTTTATAAGGGAGACAGCATGCAAGCCAAGCAGGGGAGAGGGGCAGAGGGAGGGAGAAGGAGAATCTTAAGCAGGCTCCAAGCTCAGTATGGAGCCTGACATGGGGCTCAATCACATGATCATGGGATCATGACCTGAGCCAAAATCAAGAATTGGTGCTCAACTGACTGAGCCACCCGGGCACCCCAAGTTTCATTTAATTTAAATTTAAATTTAAATAGTCTCATGTGACTAGGGGCTACTATGTTAGACATCACAGCCCTAAGCTGTAGACTCCCTATTCAAATAGCCAGAGGGCCACTAATTATTTGGTAATTATGAAAATGGGGAAACAATGAAACTAACTGAAGCAACTCCACTCCTCTGAGTCAGTGAATGAATAAAGACACTGCATTAAATTACCCAAAATGGACTAGCTCGTTATTTTACATCTTACCTCTGGATGTTTTTGGTGTCAAACATTCTAATGAATAATTCAGTCTCATTATTTAATGAGATAAACTACTGGTCTACAAAACTGATTATATTCACTTCTTACATTCCCAAACGAAAAAATATGTTATTCATCTTAGAGGTGTTTATTTATAGCATTACCACCATTGCCATGGTGACTATAGACATGGCTAGTCATGAGTCTGGTTGGGAGAGGAGTTTCCCAGAGGTACTTTCAGACATTTGCTTACTATTATGCAATTGTTTGTTAATATAAAATAAATAGAAAACACTTTCATAATTTATACTATGTTACCCTTAAATACAGTAACTCACGTATGTTTATTTGATCATAAAATTTGCATGCTTAAAAATATCAAAGCCATTCAGCATTAAAAAAAAGTTTCGGGGAACCTGGGTGGCTGAGTCAGTTAAGCATCCAACTTTGGCTCAGGTCACAATCTCACAGCTCATGAGTTCGAGCCCCACATCAGGCTTTGTGCTGATAGCTTGGAGCCTGGAACCTACTTGAGTTTCTGGGTCCCCCTCTCTCTCTGCCCCTCCCCTTCTCGTGCTCTGTTTCTCTCTCAAAAATAACTAAACATTAAAAAAATGTTTCTAAAATTAAAAAAAAAACACGATTCCATCACCTAGCAATAATCATTATTAAATTTCAGTGAGCTTAATTCCAGACATTTCCTTATTCATACATAAGCATGGCAGTATAGACATCTCAATTGAAATCAAAGTAATAATATTAAAATGGAGCTGTACTTGCTTCTTTTATTTTCAAAATTATTACCTGCTTTTATTTTAATTTTTTTAAAGCTGAATTGGAGAAAAGGTAACTAAATGGATTGTTGAAGTTTTTGAAATTATTTCTTCATCAGAAGAGACACCATGACCTAAAATATCTTTCTAAACTATATTTTAAATGGTCATGAAAACTTAAAGGTGTTCTAACATTTTTATTTATTTAAAAATTTTTAATGCTTATTTATTTATTTTTGAAAGAGAGAGACACAGAGAGAGGGAGAGAGACAGACAGACAGACAGACAGACCAAAGCAGGCTTCAGGCTCTGAGCTGTCAGCACAGAGCCCAACACAGGACTCCAACCCACAAACCATGAGATCATGACCTGAGGCGAAGTCAGGCACTGAGACACTCAGGCGCCCCTTGGTGTTCTATCATTCTTTAAACTAAATAGCTCAGTGGCAGGCAGTAATGAGTGCTTATTTAAAAAAATTTTTTTTTAATGTTTATTTATTTATTTTTGAGGAAGAGTGCAATTGGGGGAGGGACAGAGACACAGAATCCAAAGCAGGCTCCAGGCTCTGAGCTGTCAGCGCAGATCCCAGCAGCGACTACAACCCAGGCACCATGAGATCATGACTTGAGCTGAAGTTGATGGCATATCTGACTGAACCACCCAGGCCTTAAGTAAGTGTTTATTTAAAGTTGAGAAAGTGGGGCACCTGGGTGGCCCAGTCAGCTAAGGGTCCACCTCTAGATTTCGGCTTAGATCATGATCTCACAGTTTATGAGTTGGAGCCCCGAACTGGGCTCTGTGCTGATGGTGTGGAGCCTGCTTGGGGATTCTCTTTCTCCCTCTCTTTCTGCCCCTTTCCTGTTCACTCTCTCTCTCTCAAAAATAAATAAATTAATTTAAAAAAAGTTTTTAAGGGTGAGGAAGTGAACATTCAGATCATTTCTCCTACCTCTGGCCCCCTGTTTTCCACAGAGCTAAACATGTTATATGTTTGTGGGTTTTGTTTGTTTTTGTTTTTATTATGTTATGAAGATTTATATCACTTATACTCTATTCTGAATTCAATTCCTAATAACCCCTTCCTCCCCCCAAACTCCATACAGGCAACACCCAGCTCTCCAGAAGCTGAATGGCTGCTCTTCCCACAGTCATGTCTGTCTTGGCTACAGGCAACTCTAGAATTACAATTGCACAGCCCATGAAACTTGGAGGCGTTCTGGGCCCTCTTTTTCTCCCTCAGCCCACATCCAGGCTATAAACAAATCCTGCCGGCTCTACCTCCTAAACATGTCCACACCCTGCCCACCTTCACCACCATCACTCTTGAACATGTCATCGTAAGCCTCACCTCACCTGGACCCTTGCAATAATGGCCTCCTAACCATCTCTTCGTTTTGCCCTTGTGCCCCTGAGGCACCTCTCAACCCAGCAACAGGAATGATCCTTTTATGGAAACAACAACAGTTCTGTGAACTCTTTGATGGAAATTCTTAAAAGTTTTAGCAGTGGCCTTCAAGGCCTTACACAATCTCACCCTATGATTCACTTCACCTCCTCTCTTACTTCACTGTAGCTGCAATGGCCTCCTCACATCAGCCGGACACCCGACTCATGGCTTTCCTCTGTCTACGATCACTTTGCTTAAGATCTCTGCGTGGCTCCCTTCCTCTCACTGTGCAGCCTTTCCTTCGATGCCACCCTCTCAAGGTGGCCTTTCCTGCTACCCTATTTAAATGTTAACTCTTGCTCCAAACATTCTCTCTACCATCTCCTGGTTATTTTCTCCACAGCACTTATCACCAGTGACATATTGCACATTTCCTTTATTTGGTTTATTGTCTTCTTTTCCCTTCCTCATCAGAATGTAAACTCCAAAGCATAGAGAAATTTGCCTGCTTTTTCACTGTTTTTACCTTTAATACAAATCTAGAACAGTACCTGTCACATAGGTCCTTGATATTTGTTTAAAAAAATAATAAGTGAATAATTGCTATTAATTTGTGTTTTTGTCAATGGCTATTTATACCATTTCTCTTTATACAAATTCACTGATCAACCCCAACAGTCTTGCTTCTGGTTTCTTGAGCTCTTTACTGTGAATTGTTTGATGTCTGGTTAGATTTTATATTTGTTTTCTATCACTGTGTAACCTCAAACTTAGCTGCCCAACACAAGCAACTCATTTATTGAGTCTGGCAAGAAAGACTGGCACAGCATGACCGGGTTCTGAGCCCACGGTGTCACAGGGCTGGAATAAAGACATCGGACATGTCGAGGCCTCATCTGGAGGTTCTGAACCTTTCTCCAAGCCATTCCGGTTGTTGGCTGGATTCACATACGTATAGTTGTAGGACGTAGGTCCCTGTTCACTTCCTGAACATCAGCTGGACACCACTAGCAGCAACTAGCGGTCACTTTCCTTCCTTGCCACATGGCCCCTCCATCTTCAAGCCAGCAATATAGCAACAAATTCTTTTCTGCGACAAATCTCTGGCTTTTTTATTCTGCAGTCCGTTTGAGAAAATGCTCTGTTTTCAGAGGTTCATGTGATTAGGTCTGGCCTACTTGGATAACTTCCCCATTTTAAGATCAACTGATTTGGAAACTTAATTATGTCTGCCAAAGCTCTTCCCAGCAGTACCCACTCTGCTGGTTAATTGAATAACTGGGAGCAGGTGTGTGCATAGCAGAGGCCGGGGACCCTGGGAGCCATCTTAGAACCCCGCCTCCCACAGGTTTCAATAATAAGTTAAGATTCTTTTCCTCTCACAAGAAGGATTTGGAAGACATGTATCCCTGAATTGCTGCAAGCTTGAGAAACTTGTCTCATAACTGGGGAAACAATGACTAATTTACAACTTTTTTTTTTTAACCAGAAAGCTGTAGACATCTCCCTTCTGTTTCCTGTTTTTAGGTTATAACACTGCTTTTTGCTACCAGTTCCCCAATCCCAATCGTCACTTCATTTGCTAGATTTAATCTTTTAGTCACTGAGTTTTCTTTCAAGAAGGAATGGATCACGAATGCTATATTCCTTGAGGTTTTAAATTTTTTATGAGTTTATTTATTGATTTTGAGAGAGAGACAGAGACAGCATGAGTGGTGGAGGGGCAGAAGGAGAGGGAGAGAGAGAATCCCAAGTCAAGCTCTGTGCTCAAACTCATGAAACCGTGAGATCGTGACTTGAGCTGAAAACAAGAGTTGGAAGCTTAACCGACTGAGCCACCCAGGCACCCCATCCTTGAGGTTTTAAAGCCTCCTTCCTCATTGAATGGAAAAATGTCTGGACATAATATTCTTTCCTTCGAAACTAGGTAAACATTGTTATCTTCTTATATGACTACCACTGGGGAGCAGCTCGGTCTCCTTTTTTATGGTGACTTGGCTTTTCCACTTAGAAGCCTGACAAATAATTTATCTTTGAGATTCAAATTTAGTCACACACACCGCGATATTTCCATCTTTTATATACATTTTTAAGAAATTAACTCAGCTCTTTTATCAAAGAATTTTTCAACTGTATTTTATTTTAGGTATTTTCTTCTTAAAAAAAACAATTATCATTCAGAGGCCTATTTGTCTACTTTTGTTTTCAAGACCTTAAGTTTTTCCCTAGGTTATTAATTGGATTTTTTCTGTTTTCCTTTTCTCAAATGCAGGATGAAGCCCTAAAAAAACTGAGCCCGAGTGATAGTTCTATGTTTCTGCTAGTACAAGGCAATGGTAAGTCTGAATTTCTGCACCTCAGTGTTTTTCATTGGGTTTCCTCTAGGCTGCCTACTTTCCTCCTGATTCCGCTTCAAATTGTACAGTATAAGGAAAAATTCTCAGTTTTCAGAATGACTTCTGATACCACATTTGAGGGGTGACAATGTATGTAAGTTTAGAAACTCCACTAAGTCATGGGAGAGCATTTTGTTTCTTTTTACTACATTTTTAAAAATGATGGTAAATTGTATCCTTCTACTAGGGAGGCTTTTTTCTAATATTTATGTTTTGTTTGTTGCTTTGTTTTTGTTTTTTGTGTTTTTTTTGCTTTTTGTTTTTTTATCTTTATTATAATGTGTAAGGCATGAAGGATAATTCAAATAGCACTGTACAACTTATTAATTTATTGCCATGTGATTAATTCCCCCCAAAACAGATGATTTGCAGCCACTAGAAGTGCTCTTCCTCCTTGTTTGGATCACTACTCCTTGCTCCTCAAAAAGGATAACCAGTATCCTGACTCCTAACACAATAGTTTATCCTGGCCTGCTTTCAAACATTATATGAATAAAATAATAGTGTAGGTACTTCTCTGATTTCTTTCAGACAACATAATGTTTCATAGCAACATAAAACAACATAACATTTGTGAAATTCACCTTCTCGGTGCATATAGGTATATTTGATTTGACTCCATAGAACATTCTATAGTATGTGTTTGAGTGGACCATCGTTTAGCCGTGCTACTCTTTGTAAGCAAGGAAACGGTTTCCAGTTTTGGGCCACTACAAATAATACACTTGTAGATATTATTGGACATGGCCCTTTGTACAAGTTTTCACACATTTTTGTGTGTGAAAACTCATTCCACTTAGGAGTAGAACAAGTCACATGATATGCATATGCTCAACTTCGTAAACAATGCCACATGGTTTTCCAATGTGGTTTTACCAACTTATACTCCCACCTACAATGTATGAAAACTGCTGTTTTCCCACATGCTTGCCAATGCATAGATTTGCAAGGCTTTTTGTTTCTAGCCATCTGGTGTGTCATGAACCTATTTGCAGATTTAATTTTTATTTTCCTGATTTGGAGGGAATGATGTTGGACGTTGTTCTAAATCATCTGCTGTCAATGAGGCATCACTACCAAGATATTATCTGCATCACAGTGAAGCCAGAGATTACATTTCCAAGAACTTTCTGTATGTTTGATTCTGGTTGTAAGTCTGACATTGAGAGGCAGTTCTAAGAAGGGAAGGAAAAGACATATTTTCTAGAAGAGGTGGTAGCCATCCTGACAGATATGTATTGACACCAATCTCTTCATTGGTTCTCGAGCACTACTTGTTTTACTGATGCGGCCTAAGCGATAGGTGCTGGGAGCTTCTCTGAGCTTTACTCCCGAGATGCGTACATGTTTGTAGGAGTTTCTAATTCTCTATAAGAAAGCCCTTCATACCTAAAATACATAAAGTGGCTTCTGTTTTCTTATGCAGAGCCTTGATGGTTGCCAATGACCTTTCACATGTATATTCATCTTTGAGATTCTTTTGTGAAGTGTTTGTTCAAACCCCTTACCTATTTTCCCCATGCTGGGCTCTCTCTGCTTACTATTAATTGACAGGAAAGTTTTATATATTTTTTAAGTTTATTTATTTATTTTGTGAGAGAGAGAAATCACAAGCTGGGGCGGGGCAGACAGAGAGGGAGAGAGAGAGAGAGAATCCCAAGCAGGCTCTACACTGTCTATGCTGAGCCCAGTGCAGGGATTGAACCCATGAATCATGAGATCACGATGTGAGCCGAAGTCAGATGTTTAACCGACTCAGCACCCAGGTGCCCTATATTATTTTTAGATGATGTTATAGATGATGTAAATACCTCTCCTACTCCATAGCTTGCTTTTTCACTCTCTCACATGGTGTTTTTTGATAAAAAGTACTGAGCTTAATTTTGAAATAGTTTAACAAATTTAGGATTATGCTTTTAAGTTTTATTTAAAAAATGATTTTCTATCAATAGTTATGAAGATATTTTCCTATGTTATTTTTATCTGTGTTTTTTCCTATCACATTTATGTCTAACATCTAAAAAAATCTATCTGGAAAAAATTGTTCTTAATAAGTATAATGAAGAAGTCACTTCTCTCCCCACCTCCCATATAGCCATGCAACTGACTCAAAACTCTATAAAAAAAGACAATTCTTGGGGCACATGTATGCCTCAGTTGATTAAGCATCTTACTTATGATTTCAGCTTGGATCATGATCTTGCAGTTTGGGGATTTGAGTCCTGCATTGGGCTCTGAGCAAATAGCTCTGCTTGGGATTTTCCCTCTCCCTCTTTCTCTGCCCTCCCCTGCTCTCCCTCTCTCTCTCTTTCTCTCTCTCTCTCTCTCTCTCTCTCTCTCTCTCAAAAATAAATAAACAAACATTTAAAAAAGGCCATTCTTGGTGCACTTGGGTGACTCAGTTGGTTAAGCATCCGATTTCGACTCAGGTCATGATGTCACTGTTCATGGGTTCAAGCCCTGCAACCGGCTCTGTGCTGACAGCTAGCTCAGAACCTAGAGCCTGCTTCTGATTCTGTACCTCCCTCTCTCTCAGACCCTCCCCTGCTCTCTTTCTCTCAGAAATAAATAAAACATTTAAAAATACATAAATAAATAACATAGAAAAGATCGTTCTTTCTCTACAGTGCTAACTTTTGCGTAAATCAAGTGTCTATATCTATGTGGGTCTCTTTCTGGGTTGTCTATTCTATTTTTTGATCTATTTGTCTATTCTGCAGTCATGTTTTTCCAGAAGCCTTTCCTGAGTCCCTTAAGAAGGGCTAAGGACTCCCTTCTTTGTGCTATAGATACTGTAAAAATCCTCTGTAATTACTTACTCTATAGTCTTAAAATTATTTAGGCATTATTCCCATCTCCCTAATAAGAGAAAAGAGGTCCATATTAATCATCATTAATAACAAACGCTTAGGGCAAATGCCTCTTTTATATGCTTATTTATAGAAAGAGGGAGTTGACATTTTAGTCTGGCATATTAGTTTACACTATTTTTCTCTAAGTCATTTCTGTAGACTTTTTGATTATTATGAAGGACTCAAGGACACATTTTAGGGCAGCGTTAAAAATAGATTGGGGATTCTATAGGGAAACAGCTCTGCCCCGATGCCCTGGTGATCTTATGTGACTTCATATATGCTCTGTGGCCAACCTTGACCATAGTCTAATCCAACTCTTGCTAGAGAGTCCTGTGGCTCCTTTTGGAGCAAGGACAGGTAAGCTTTGTAAGAAGTTGCCATGAGGCAGTTTCTTATCCCAGTCTTGTGGAAGGGTGCCACAAATCTGATTCCCATCTATCTCCCTAGTTTCAGCTGAGCATAGGACTTTCCACTCACCTCATCCCTTGGAGTATAGCTTCAGGCTTCTATGTAAGTAGTAGTGGTCTAGAGGCTGCTCCTCAAAGACAAGGTGACCCTTTACCTATGTCATCTGTCATCTGACCCTTCTGGTCTAGGTATACAATGTGGGGAGGTAGCACCATGCTGATCTTACTTTGCTTTCGCATAAGTTGTAAGCTGAATCTGTTTGAGATCGTTGACTCCTTACTGGCCAAATCCATGGAAAGGTGGCAAGAGAACCTAGTGACTGCAGTTGTCATACTTGTGGTCCTGTTACCATCGTGCTGCTGTTTTGGGATTGCTTGACCACTTGATAGATTCTTAAAATGTCAGCTGGTTAGCAAACTCCACTGCAAACAGAGATACTTAAAAATACGCTGTTATTGGGGCACCTGGGTGGCTCAGTCAGTTAAGCATCCAACTTAGGCTCAGGTCCTGATCTCACGGTTCGTGGGTTCGGGCCCCGCGTCGGGCTCTGTGCTGACAGCTCAGAGCCTGGAGCCTGCTTCAGATACTGTGTCTCCCTCTCTCTCTGACCTTCCGCTGTTCATGCTGTCTCTCTCACTCAGAAATAAATAAAAAACATTTAAAAATATGCTGTTAAAGATTGAAAACTCATCAATAACATTTTAAAAAAAATTAAACAATAGAAAGGATGGGCACTAACATGCATCAGGTTCACTTATAGGGAAAGTCATGCTTCATATCTCCTTCACTGCACGGTTTCTGTTCCATACACATGAGATCTGTGCCAGGTTCTTTTCTATCAGGACATTGGCAGGCTGTGTTTCCTCTTCCTGCTCTGCTCACCATCCTGCCCTCACTGACAGTCACACATATATTCATCACATGTTTAGCTCCTTTTCACCCTTCAGTCCTCAGTTTAAATGTCATTCATCCAGAGAATCATCCTCTGAACTAGTATCTATATAACACTCAGTTTTCTAAAGGTACTTAATATTTTCCCTTCACATACTTACCACAGCTTACCTTTAAAGATAAAAGAGAAAGCCAGAGAAACAGAAAACAGGATGTTGATTATTCATGTTTATCTCCCTAGACTGTGTGGTTCTTGAACACAGAGATCATAGATTTATTTATTTGTTTGTTTGGTCTTTGTTACCACTGTATTTCCACTCACTAGTTCTGTCCCTGGCAAATAGAGGAACTTAATAAATATCTGTTGAATTAAAAAAATGAAGGAGTGATAAACTAGAAAGTGACCCACAACCTCCGTTTTCTTGAGCGCTGTTATTAAGAGCTTGATTTCTCCCTTCCTTTAAAGTTTCCCTTTCCTTCCTATATCTAGTCAAGGGTTTAACGTCCTAAAAGGATTAGACAAAAAGCATGTGATTGGGTGGAGTGGTTGGGACTGAGTTGAAGGTTTGGTGGATAAAAGTGATGTCATTGAATGGAGACAGGTTAGAAGGAAGGATATTGGTGATGTCACATGCAACTTTGAAAACAGAATCCTCAAAAGTAAATTATGCAGGTAGAGTAGACATCAGAAAAATTTGAAATATTTGAAATGAGTGGGTTCATATCAAGGTAACAGGCTAAAGAATTACAATATGTTTCCATTGTCAGTGTCTCATATCTGAATTAGATACCGGTTTGGAGGGTTGGAGCTATACACATCAAGAAGCAATACATCTGAGAAGTTGTGATCATCACCTAAGGGGTAAAAGAGTCCACATCAACCAAATGAACAGAGCAAATGACCAACTGTAGTTGTTTGCCTATATCATGTTCTTCAGAATTCTCTATGAAATTAAATGGAGCTAAAAAAAAAAAAAAAAAAAGAGCAGACACATAATAACCTTGCAATATTGTAGCACAAGTAAGAAGGACCGGTATTCTAAAGAGTCAGAGTAATACCAGTACTGTTTTTTTTTTTTTTTAAGCCTTTTTAATGTTTATTTAGTTTTGAGAGAGAGAGAAAGAAAGGGAGGGGGGTGTGTGTGTGTGGGGAGAGAGGGAGAGAGAGAGAGAGAGAGAGAGAGAGAGAGAGAGCATGAGTATGGGAGGGGCAGAGAGAGAGGGAGGCACAAAATCCGAAGCAGGCTCCAGGCTCTGAGCTGTCAGCACAGAG
Source organism: Crocuta crocuta (assembly GCF_008692635.1). Lineage (NCBI taxonomy): Eukaryota > Metazoa > Chordata > Mammalia > Carnivora > Hyaenidae > Crocuta > Crocuta crocuta. Next base: position 2,540,137 of record NW_027528345.1, read on the forward strand.
CCCAACATGGAGCTTGAACTTGTGAACCCCAAGATCATGACCTGAGGGAAGTCTAGATGCTTAACTGACTGAGCCACCCAGGTGCTCTCAGAGTAATACCAGTGTTTTTAAGCCAGGTGAAAATTTTAGGAAGTTGACATCTGAATCTGATTAAAAAAAAAAAAAAAAAAAAAACACTGACCAAGGAGAAGAAACCATTATAAATGGGAATAGGTGCACAGGTTACAGATAAAAGAATATAGATATGATAGATATAACTGGGGTGAATGAAAATTTATAAACAAAACAATTAACTAAAAAACCAAGTAATAATGAAAATCAGTGGCCAGAAAACAGAGGAGAAGCTCTCCAGGTGGCAGAAGAAAAAGGTGAAAGTACTAAGACACAACACAAGGGAGAGATATTGGTGAGTGAACTCAAGTATTACAGTTCTTCCTGAAGAGGCTACATGAACTATTAGAAAAGAATCCAAAATCTACCTTGTTAAATTTCTAAAGGCAACCTTCCTTCAGAAAAGGTAATATAAATCATTGAAAGGAAAAATGTTATCTTGAGATGCATGGTTGGAAGGAAAACAATATGTGGCACAGAAGCTTCCCATAACAAATTTATTTTTGGGGGGCCTGGGTGGCTCACTTGGTTAAACGTCTGACTCTTGACTTTGACTCAGGTCATGATCTCACAGTTCATGGGTTCAAGCTCCTTGTCAGGCTCTGTGCCGATGGCACAGAGTCTGCTTGGGATTCTCTCTCTCCCTTTCCCTCTGTCCCTGCCCCTCTCACACACATTCTCTCTCTCTCTCTCTCTCTCTCAAAATAAATAAATGAACATTTTAAAAATAAAGTGTTTTTATTAAAGCATGAAAGTAGAGAAGAATAGACTCATGTAGTGGATACCAGAGGGTCCAAAGGAAAAAAAATAAGACACTGGATCTAACTAACTCAGGTGACAGGATCTCACACCAGGAGAATTTACTAATATGTGGGTTTCAAACATACTTTTTTAAAAATGCATTCTACTCTTGATCATCTGCCTATAAAACTTAAATTGACATTCTCTCCCCTTGCCTATATCAAGGCTATTTAGTGAACATGCTAAAAAAAGATGTTTTAAATACTCCAGATGTAGTTTGGCAGAATTAAGGAAATGAAAGCAGTCCAGCATAAGAAAAATAAGAGTAAGGATAGAAAAATGGAAAATCATCTTATAAGAAGTTATAGAAATATTGCAGATTGTATCTTTAAAGAAACAAAATTTTAAACTGCATTCTGAATGCTTTCAAAGGAGATTTGCTAATAATTAATTTGATAAGCCTCTCTTTAATTTAAAAAATGAATTATTGGCAGTTTGTGTAAGAGTTTAAGTAAATAAATTATAGAAAACAATTAAAGGATAAAGGGATAAAGATAGCTGTTCTGTAGCTTCACCCACAAAATTGCAGTAATGTGCCTGGCTTAATCTATTTAGTAACATAGATTCACTTTATTATGTTTTAAAAGTAAGTCATGTCAGTTCATTGACTATAAATCTTGAGGTAGTTTTCCTGACAAAAAAAAATTGGAAATTAGAGAATGATATGATCTTACCACCCAATAGAACAACTAAAATTCTTTGGTTATAATCCCATCTAAGAATTTTTCATACATTACTTCACTTGTTTGCAGTTATTATGTGCATGGAATTTCATGTTTTGTCATTTTATATTGAACATCATATACTGAGCTTCATGTTGTAACATAGTCTTCCTAATTCTTTTGTTACATAATATCCCATTGACTAGACATGTTATAGTTTTCTCTTCCATTTTTCTTCATTTGAACATTCAAGTTGCGTCCTACATAGAACATGCACATCACTTTTATTTTGTTTATTATTTCTTAAAATGGTTTCCATATATATTATGATCATGTCAAAATATATTAAATATCAGTCTTTATCTATGTTGCCCAATTAAGCTAAAGCATGGATTTGCTCCTATGGCTGTAGAACAGTTACAAGCTTTACACTTATTACTGAATTTTTTAAATGTTTCTAATTTGAAAGATAATGTTTCATGATTTAAAAAAAATATGTTTGAAAATCAACGAAAATGAAAATTTGCCATATGTGTATTTATTGGTTTTATTACATTATAACATTTGCTTATATTTATTTAAAATTTGACAGCTAGGAGTTAGAACACAACCAATTACACGACCTAAATGTAGCATTGGCTTAGCAGAGGTGACAAGGACCTAGCTGTTGGAGTTTGGAAACCTGGTAACTCTTATTAAGAAATGGCAAAACATTTGATCAAAATATTGTCTACTGTACTTTGGAAGGTGGATCAAGTGCCAGCCAAGACTGTAGCTTTAGGTAAATAAGAGGGGTAAAAATCACAATGTGGCTGTGTGCTGGTTACTTCCTGACAGTTCCAGTAAACACTTTTGTCAAAAAAAATTTCTATAGTAAACTCACATTAGTGTATACTAGTCTGCAATCAGAGACAAAAGGTGATACATCTTTGTTGAGAAAGATATGGCCTAGGGCATGCAAATGACTCAGAATCCAGGAATTTGAAATCATGTTGCCTAAAAAAGTCAATGACATCTATGCCCAAGTGAAGCCGTGAGGCACGAGAACCCCACCTTCCAAATTGTGAGCCTCCCAAAACAGACAGGATTCAGAGGGCGACCTATGACTTCCACTCATTATATCAGAGTTGGTGGGGTATGGCGAAGAGAAGAGGGGCTAGTAACCAAAATACCATGGTCTTTGTCTAAATAAGAAATTTAGCATGGCTACCCCCATCTTAGTTCAGGCTCCTATAACAAGTACTGTAGACTGGGAGGGCTATAAACAACAGAAATCTAGTTCTCACAGTTCTGGAAGCTGGCAGTCCAAGATCAGGATGGCCCTCCCTCTTCAGGGTTGCAGACCACTGGCTTCTCATTGTATCCTCACAAGGCAAGAGCAGACAGAGGATGTGAGGTCTTGCAAGACCCGCGCAAGGCACTAGTCCTACTCATGAGGGTTCTACCTGTCTTCTCTAATCCTAAATTTCTACTCTCAGAGGCCATGCCCTATCATGACCCCACATTGGAAGGTAAGGTTTCAACATATTAATCTTGGGGAGACACAGACATTTAGACTATAACATTCCACCCCTGGATGCCCCAAACTCATGTTCTTCTTACATGCAAATACGTCCCATCCCAATAACTCCAGAAGTTTTAAGTCATTCCAGCATCAACTCTAAAGTTCAAAATTTCATTTAAATTAGACAAGGATGAAACCCAAGGCACATTCATCCTGAGGCAAAATTCCCCTCCAGCTGTGAACCCTTAAAACCAAACAAGTTACATTTTTTTCCAAAATACAATGGTGAAACAGGCATAGGATAGATATTCCCATTCCAAGGAGGAGAAACATGAAAGCAGGAAGGGGTGACAGTTCCCAGGCAAGCCCCAAACCTAGCCGGGAAGCTGTATCTGACCATAAGTCTCATCTTGGGCTCAATGTTGTGCCTTACAGGCCTGCTGGGGTGGCTGTCCAGTCCTGGCAGCTCTGAACCCCCAGGCCTCTGTAAGGTGGCCCAGCGCCTGAAGCTTATTGACAGCAAAGCGATAGTTTCCCTATTTTGAAACCAGAGGCAGCCCTGATGGTCTCTGAATTGCCTTCAGAGTCATTCTTTCACTGTCTTGAAGACTAGTGCCAGTTCTGAGGCAAATAGCTCTATGAACTTGTCCTGTGAAATCCAAGAAGTCTTTCCTACACTCCAGTCTCCTTCCTCTTTAGCTGAAATCAGCAATTTCCTGCTACAGTGACTGATTAAGTCCATTGTCCCCAAGCATACTCATCTCCTTATCAAATAGCCGCTTGGCCACACCTTTAGTGTTCTTTTCTGAACATGCTTTCTCATTTTTGGCAATATGCGTATGCTGAGAATTACCCGGATCTTTTAGTTCTGCTTTCTTCTTGCTTAACAATCCCATATGTAAGCCACGTCTCTCTCCTTGCATTTTACTGTAAGTAGTCAGAAGCCAAACTGCACCGGCAACACTTTTAGAAATGTCTTCATCCAAATATCATCGCTCACAAGTGCTACCCTCCAGAAAACACTGGAACATGACCACAATTCAGCCACGTTATTCACCACTTTATAAAAAGGATCATCTTTCCAGTTTCCAGTTTCCAATAAACTGTTCCTCATGTCTGTCTAAGATCTCATGAGCATGGCCTCTACTGTCCACATATCTGCCAATATTCTGTTCAGATTACTTGGAGATTCTCTAAGAAGGAGGTGTCTCTGCAGCTCTCCTCTTCTCTTTGTGCATCTCCTCCAGAATCTACCTTATAGCTTTGTTCATGGCAATGCAAGCTTTTTCTAGCACACACCTCAGAATTCTCCCAACTTCTGCCCATCACTCAGTTCCAAAGCCACTCCCACATATTTAGGCATTTGTTACAAGAGCATCCCCACTTGTGGGTACCAATTTCTGTCTTAGTTCAGGCTGCTCTAACAAAGCGCCATAGACTGCATGGCTTATAAATAGCAAAAATGTACTTCTCACCATTCGAGAGGCTGGGAGTCCCAGACCAGGGTTCCTGTATGCCCACGTCCTGGTGAGAGCCATCTTCAGGGCTTCAAACTGCTGACTTCTCATGGTACCCTCACATGGAGAGAGCACACAGGGGCCCAAGCTCACTCATGAACCCGGAGGGCATTAATCCTACTCAGGAGCGCTACACCACCTCTTATAATCCTAATTACCTCACGAAGGCCCCCACCTCCTAATACCATCATAAGACGGACAGAACATCAACATGAATTTTGAGGAGACACATTCTTTCCATAACACCCTCCCACACGAAACTGACCAGAATGTATTCTAAATTTCTTTAAATAGCATAGAGTATGCTACCTTGCCCAAGCCTACCTTATCCCTGGCATCAGTCCCTGCTCTTTCTCCATTCTCTACTCTTCCACAGAAGCATGAGATTCCTATTTCTCAGAGTGTGTAGCCTTTATGACAGCCCATTTGGTTTGAGAGAGAATTCATGTGACTGTCACTCCCCTTCTCCTTCTGTCTGATTGAACTTCTGCTCATCTTGGCATCCATAGGAACATCTCACACGGTGTCATAAATAAATAGAAGTGTTTTAAGATTGAATTGAATTGAGACAAATCATCAGAGAAATGTGTGCCCTTCTGATGGTTCATGACCGTAGAGAGGGCACTTTTGTCCAAGTGGGATTGCTTCATGATATTTTCCCTATTCAGTTAGGACTGAATACATATTTTTATTTAGATAATGTATATCCAGACACACAATGAGTAAGAACAAAGGGAAAGACCCCTCCTCTCTCTCTCTCTGTCTCTGTCTCTCTGTCTCTGTCTCTCTCTCACACACACACACACAACACTTAACACCTATTATTACATAAAACAGGTTAGCTGAGTGTAAACATGCCCCAGACTCCACTACTAAAAATTATTGAAAAGTCACTTGAACTAAAACCTGGTTAATAACTGGCTTATTGTTCTGCTTGCCCCTGCATCCAATGTTTCTTATTTTTCCCATAATTTTTTTATTCCAAGGTGTTGCCAAGACAGCATGAGTGAATCTGAGAAAGGCCCCTTCCCTCAGAGTAACACCACATCTGTCAGGAAATGTTCTTGTAAGCAAATGGACAGCAGAGCATAAAATGCTCAGAATTACAAATTTACATCTTGCAGGTATATATCCATTCCCTGTCTTAAAATGACATTGTGCCTTTTACAGGACAGCAAGCCAAATGCGATCATATCCACAAAGCAACTGGCTGAAGAGCATGTGGAATGCTGAGCAAATAATAAACAAAAATGTAAATGAAACTGGGCATTCTGCCTAGAAAACAGAATCTGTTTGCAAACAACATAGATTCAAGCCAAATCTTAGACCCGTTCGGAGGCCATTCAACTGTGTTTCTCTCTAAGCATAGAGCCAAAGAGAAAATAGGTGAATTTTCTATTAATTCACAAAGGGAAGGTATAAGGTGTAAAGATCATAAATCTGCTTTAGGAAAGACTGTACAAAAGGAAGAAGATTCAACCAGGCTCCATCCCTCAGTTGACAGGCAGACATGTCAACATAGGAATAACCACCAACCCCCCACGGCAATCCTGAGGAATCATTTCATAGTTGAGCTCCATATTTTAGAGTTTCTTTTGGTTCATCAAAGGCTACTTTTTTTAATCAGTGTTAGACCTCAAAGGCTAGAATTGGTATTAAATTACTTGTATCTTATGTCAGATTCTGTAATTGGACAAGCCACTTTCTACTGGTCCCATTTGTATTCATTTTTACTTTTTAAATTTAATTCTAGGCCTATTTTTAAAACAAAGTTAACCGTTTCACAAAGTCATAAGTATGAAATACTCTGTCAATATCAGATGTTCTTGTTATAGTTACTAATGGAGAGAAAGTGCATTTCAGACAGTGTAATTCTCAATCAGGCTGCAGATCTCAGTGTAGCAGTAGGAAGTAGCCAGGTCAGAGATGTTGGCTGGTTCCATAAACATTACAGGTCTTTTTAATGCTTCCACTAGTCTGTAAGTATTGTTTATTTCAGAATAACCATCTCTTCCTTTGATGCTTCTCAAACTCGATTATTCACAGGCAGCTAATACCTTTCTATAATTATTATCTGAAAATTAGGGCAAACAATCTTTTGCATGATTTAAGGTCCCATGGCCTCACTTTCTCTCCATTCTGATCCACCATGTCAAAATCTCTCTGTTTCCATGTAACAGCTGAACATTATACAGAAATTCATTGTAAGAAGAATGCCAACATCTTTTATTATCTACCCCCACTCAAAGAATCTAAACTTATGTTCCATTAAGTTCTAGTCAGAGCTATCTCTTCCATTTCTGGAGAACATGCAGATCTACTTCTCCTCCAAGCTCAGTCTCTTTCTTTTCCTGAAATTTATTTCTTCTCTTCTCCCCCTTTATCCTTTTAGCCCACTCATCAAGAGCAGGACTTCTAAAATCTCTGCCAACTTTTGTAGCCTGTTTGATCCTGTGAATTCATTTCGCCCTTTCCAATTGTAGCATGCCACTTAACTCTTGGTTACATTTTGTCATGTATATTTTATATTTAAAGATGGCCCAATTAGATTATAATTGGGCATATGGAATTTTGTTTTTCCCAGACATCATGGATGCCTCAGAATGCAACCTGACTGATGTATTAACTGATTGGAAATGAATGTGGAAAGTGATTGAGAGTCTAAAAACACAACAGAGCCACTTCTTTTTTTTTTTTTTAATTTTTAATGTTTTATTTATTTCTGAGAGAGAGAGAGAGAGACAGCATGAGCAGGGGAAGGTCAGAGAGAGAAAGAGATACAGAATCTGAAGCAGCCTCCAGGCTCTGAGTTAGCTGTCAGCACAGAGTCCGATACGGGGCTCAAACCCACAAACTGTGAGATCATGATCTGAGCCGAAGTTGGATGCTTAACTGACTGAGCCACCCAGGTGCCCCACAACAGAGCCACTTCGGCTGAACATTCAACTTCACAGACTTTCCAAGTATCTCTCTTGACAAAAGCCTGTGAGATCTAGGATCATACCCCCAAAACTACAATGACTATTGCTGGAGATAAAGAAACTTTACTTGAATCAAATTTTCTAGGCTTAAGCCACCACTGTAAAGGAAAGAATTGAGCTTAACAAATTGTCCTTTTTGAGTTTTATGATAGGATGTCCAATAAATTCCCTTTGAAAATTACGATATGATTTAAATATATTAGTGATCCTTAGATTAAGTGTATTAGTGATCCATGGCTCTAAACTCAGAAGTGTGGCTTCCTGAAATTCAAACTATCCATCTGTCAGTAAACTATGTGGTATGTGCACAGTATGCATTATTTATATTTAGGATTTAGATTTTTCAGGACTGAAAACAAGTCATACCACACCTAGAAAGGGTGTGAACATAGAACACAACACCCACGGAAAGGTCTGTGTCTCAGTAATATTTTTGATCAGAAGTTGTTTCTATAGTTACAGTACTATTACCCTTATCATGTACAGTGGAATAAGCCACTTTTTGTTACTTGGTTGCTGAAATATGAAATTCCTATAAAGCCAAATGATATCTTTAAGAAGAAAGCAGCCATGTCTACTCTGCTTTTTCTGTTAATGAGAAAGACTTGTTGCCTTAAAGTTTCATGTGATCTATTCTTTGGGAAAGTGATATGGCTGGGTCTATTCTCAGAAATTATCCCTTGTAAAGAGCTTGATTTGAGGGATTCTGTTTATTATTCATATTTTATTTTGCCTATTAAGTAAAATAATAATGTGCTTCGAAAAAATGAATCCATTCTGCAATTATGCAGAGTACTACTTATGACATTATATTTACCACTTCTTTCAAAAACAAATGTAGGCCTAGTTTCTATGGGGAAATCTACAGAGGAGATGAAGAATAGGGGCAGGAGTGTCACACTGTTCCTTCTGACAGTTTCCAGCTTTACAGCCCTAATCTGATCTATTTTAAAGGGCTGTGGCATGAAGGCAGATGAAAAAGATTTAACATGCAGCTGAAATGTTGCATGCCTTATGGCTTTAAAACTGGGGAATTCCTTTCTCAGATAAAATAATCTGAGCAGCAGTCTGGAACAGTGCATCAGCACAGGCTTCAGCACAGGACATGTGAAGGTTTGCAAAATCTAGGCTTCGGGGTGCCTGGGCGTCTCAGTCAGTTAGTTAAATGTCCAATTCTTGCTTTTGGCTCAGGTCATGATCTCACAGTTTGTGAGTTTGAGCCCTGCATCAGACTCTGCGCTGAAGGCATGGAGCCTTCTTGGAATACTCTCTCTTTGCCCATCCCCACTGCTCATGCATTTTCTCTCTCTCTCTCTCTCTCTCTCCCTCTCTCCCGCCCCCCCCAAAAAAAAATGCTAGGTTGGAGGTTGGGTGAAGGAAAAGACAAGATGGTAAAAGAGAGGGAGGAGGACACCAGAGGGTGCGGTCTCCCTGCAGCACCCCATTTCCTGGCAAGAAGCTCCACTACGGAAGCCAGAAGCTTAATCAAGACCTAAAGTAAATGGAACAGCAAACAGTCTACAGGATTAGAGCTTCCACAGTTGTTGCTTCCTACAAAGAGCTTCTCTCACCATTTGAGAAACAAAAGCACATTTATATCCATCAACTTCCATTACTCAAATCTCCCTACATTGTGTCTATTAGCTAACATGTACAGATTGAATATGATGGGTGTGAATATCCGTAAGTGGCTGCAAAGCTTAATTAACAGCAGTGATATAACATAAGGTAACACTAATTTGATCTGATCCACCTGTCCATGCCAACAACTACAAAATAAAGGCCATTTTACAGTCCCTGCACCTGGATTCTGTATTAAACTTCAGGTGGACTTTTATATAAATTTCACTTTAGTCGAATACCAGAGCCATGAAATGGAGACTCCCTGAATCCACTGTGGAGACTCAGGTGAGTTAGAAGCTTTGATATGATAGTTACAGTTATATATTATCACAAGAAGCTTAGAGCTGTTATCTTCCCACGTTTACTCTCCAGTTAGTCATTGTAAAATTTAGTGTTCACATAACTTTCCCAAAGGAATCAATTTCTCTGTGTGGCATTGTGATAGTCACGGCACCATGAAAAAAGTAGTGGTAGTTGTAGCTGTGATTTATGGATCTGGGTGAGCCCTATGATATACATGTCATTAATTGAACTGGAAGGAATCCAGATTAGTCAAATTCTCATCTTTCTCTCTCTACACAAACATTCTGAATCTGGACCTGCCAGGAACGTTATTTAATAGCACATTAGATACTTCATGTCCTGAAATGCTCAAAAGTCTGTCAGCACTTTCTGCTGAAACCTTTGAATGTCCCTATCAACTTTTGTTCTTTCCTTTTACGTTGTTTTTCTGTGTCTCTCCTTCTTTCTCTCTCACACACAGCACAAAGCCTGATACTTCTTGTCTCAGCTTGCAGTACCTTTGTTTTTATAAATTTGATTGCTCAGGAAAGTTTGGGACCTGTGACCGTATTTACTTTTTGTTGTTAAAAAAAAGTTGGAAGAAAGTTCTCCTCCACACTTTATCTTCCCTACTGGGCTCAATTTCCCTTTCTCAATTTCTTTTTTCTTATTATTAAAAATTTTTTTTTTACATTTTATTTATCTTTGAGAGACAGAGAAAGACAGAGCATGAGTGGGGCAGGGGCAGAGAGAGGAGATACAGAACCCGAAACAGGCTCCAGGCTCTGAGCAAGCATTCAGCACAGAGCCTGACATGAGGCTCGAACCCACAAACCTTGAGATCGTGTCCTGAGCCTAAGTCGCATGCTCAACTGACTGAGCCACTCAGTCGCCCCTCCCAATTTCTTTTAACTTGAAAGGGAGAAGAAAGTATGATTTATCCAGTCCCTACTATGTGGTGGGCACTGTCTTAGGTTCTTTTATGTACTTGTCTTGTGCAATCCACATAACTGCTCCAGAAAATGTACTCCCTTTAGTCTTTTCAAACACCGTGTCAAGTAAGTCTTCTAGATCAAGGCCTTCTTTACATAGACCAGCCTAAATAGGAACTGCTCCTGTCATTGCAGTCCCTTTTCCTATTGTTCTTCTTGGCACTTATTATCACCAATCGCATTATATAGATTTTGTTTGATCATTTTGTCCCCCTTGCTATCACACAAACATCATGAGAATAACCATTTTCTTGCCTTTTTTTTTTTTTTCTACCATGTCTTCTTGCTTAGGACGGTAACTGACACATGATAGATGCAAATAACTATCCATTAGAATGAATGATTAGATAAGTGATTGATCTAGGGGTAAAGAGTCAAGACTGTAGTCCTGATGTCTGGGCTCAGCATCCCAGAGAGATAATATAAGGTAGCTGTCAAGTATGTGGTCTGGGAGTCAGGCTGTTTGGGACCCCAGCTTTCCCATTCATCGGCTATGTGACCTTGGACAAGGTACTTAATTTGCCAGGCCTCCAGATTTCTCATCTGAAAGATGGGAATAATAACAACCAATTCATAGGATTGTGTGAGATTTGAATTAGAAAATATGATGTGCTTAGAAAAGTACCTAGCATTCCATGTTAACAATTATCATCAATCCCAATTCACAGATGAAGAAACTGAGGTTCAGAAAAGTCATACATCCTATTTGGTGGGAAAAGTGGACTTACAACAGAGCCTCCTCTGATGCCACAGACAATTTTTAGTAGATAATTATTTTCTCTCAATTGCATTTCTTCTCTTCTTCTTCCTTTTCCTTATAATTTTAATAACATGATTATTAAACATAGTAATTGGATATGGACTATTGCTTAGATGTGAACACTATAGGTTTTAAATAAAATGCACTTCTCTCTTTGAGGAAAACATCATGGGAAAAGATGGGGTGTAGAAATATACACTTGGATGTATAAATGGAATAAAAATTGTAATCTCATTTTCCTCTAAAATCATTGAATACTGAGTTTTCTACCTACAGAGACAGCTTTGAATTGCTTATTTAAAAAATGCTTGACCATAAAATGTTATGCTATAAGAGTACCACAAATATAGATTCTTTGATTGCTAATTTTACAAATTTCATCTTTATCCTTTTTTAGCTTTGTAGATTGTTTAAGTGTATGGTATGATCTACCTTTCAATCTAATCTGTCATTTCTCTGACTCCTATAGCAGTTTTTCACCCACTTTCCCTCCCCCCCTCTTTTGTTCAGACAATGTCCTTTCTTCAGAAATGTACTGGGAAGTTCAGTAGAGAATATCTAAATGGAGTTATTCTGGCTGAAATAGATTGAGCATTGCAGAGTCCCCTGCCTGCCTCTACCCGCTCCTTCCACCCCGCCAACAAGCCTCTAAGACACGGTGAAGACTCGGGGTAAGATTTTCAGAAATAAAATTAAAGAAATATAGTGAAGGCTAATTTCTTATATAGTAACTTCTACTTAGAGGAGATTTTAAAGAGCAAACTACCATTTAAACTGATGGCTTTAGAAGCTTCAGATGTGCTTCAAATCAGAATTAATTTTCTCTTTGCTTGATTTATTACCATCATTTGCCTTTTTAAAGAAATAGTGATTTCTAATTTATTCCAATTATTAAAGCCATATCTCAAAACTCATCGCTGTCTTCTCACTTACCTTTAAAATGTGATCAGCAATGAGGAAGATGTGGTAACACGGGTTGATTCTCACCGTACTGTACATCCACCTCTTTCTTCCACCCTCCAGTGTCCCCTGCTCCAGTCCAAGTTTCAAGCACAAGCATGTGACCAGGCTGTGTAAGAGGCCCTGGGGGAAGGTGCTGGAGCTGAGAGCAGATGTACTCGGAAACTATTCTGGTCTCAGGGCACCAAGGAAGTTAGGACAGGAGATCTGCCAACCTCAGCCCACCTCCCCCCCCCCACACACATATACCTGCACACATGCACACACACAGGCACCCACAAGAGAGATAGTCCTGGAGCAACTTCCATGGACAAGAAGAGAGGAGGCCTTGGGGGGAAGTGACTTCCAGAGCCTTAGGGTACCCAAGTGATACAGTAAGGGCCCCCAGCCAGGCCAGTCCTCAGCAAGGACTGCTGAGTGACAGACAGAGTCACTCAGATGGGGGATTCTGCACCCTAGAAAAATGATTACATGTGAGAGTATATGTAGTTAAGAATTCTTTCCCCGACAGAGAGGGCATGAAAACCTTAGGTGCTGCCTCTAATGATGACTAAACAATCATCTTGTAGTTTCAATAGCATGGAAGTTTATTTAAAGCAGGTCAGAAAATTTAATTTTGTTTCTTTCTCTCTTTTCTCTCTCTTTCTTTTTCCATACCATTTGTCCTCTAAAGTGTATCTCTGCTACAAATAATTTAGAAATATTTCTGGTGAGTATAGGATAATGTATAAAGTCATAGAATCACTATGTTGTACACCTGAAACTAATGTAACATTATTTTCCAAGTATACTTCACTAAAATAATTATTTAAATAATAATTAAATTAAATAATTATTTAAATAATTAAAAGTATTTCTTTTCATTTGGGTTTTTTTCTGATAATCTCTAAATATACAAAAGTTATTTCATGTGTTTTGGATGTACAATGGTGTATTTTATTTTGTTGTCTCAAAATTGGATATTAACTTGATGTGTTTGTCTAATAGTATTTTCAAGTAGAACAGAGAGTCATCAAAGACTGATATTGAGGATAGTGATGGGGTCATTGGCCCTTACTACATACCATATATAAGTGAATATTTTCAATTTCCTTTGGTGAATAGAGTCTCTGAAATTTGTCTAATTTCCAACTTGATATTTGATTTACAGTATTAACTTGTTAGCAAAGACTGTTTTTTTAAGTTAAATGCTGGGGTGCTCGGATGGCTCAGTCAGTTGAACATCCCACTTTGGCTTGGGTCATGATCTCACAGTTTGTGGGTTCAAGCCCTGTGTTGGGCTCTGAGCTGTCAGTACAGAGCCTGGATACTGATTCAGATTCTGCGTCTCCCTCTCTTCTGCCCCTTCCCTGCTCATACTCTGTGTCATTAAAATTAAAATATCAAAACAATGTTTTTTAAAAAATTTTTTTCAAAGAGTAAAATTCAGAGGCTTGTTAAAATCTAGTCCAGCTACAATCATAAGCTAAATTATTATAAAAAACAAAAAAGAAGCAAAAAGTATGATAAATTATTATAAATTATATGGAAGTTCTGTTTTGTTTATATTGCTGAGATTTGAACACTCCAAAAGGCATTGTTTAGCATTGATAACAACAATTTTAATTTTATAAAACAGAAATGAGAAAAGACAAACACAATGGAATATATCCATATCTTTTTGGAAGCACTTCACTTTTATTAATAAATTAATTTATTAATAAAATTAAATTAAAGCATAAAATATCTTATGCTTTAATAAAGGGCACAATCCTCTCCATGTCCTCAGATATAGGCTTAATGACTGGTGTTTGTGGATGAGAGAGGTGATAATAAACAATGGGGAAAACATAATAAATAATCTGTATACTTTGGTTTAAAAGAATTAAATTCGCTGTAATCACTACCTGTATGGGCAGTTATAACAACAAATCTCATGAGGTGACCAGTAGAGACAATGCTATTCTGTACAGATCTCACTTAGATTTGGATTAGAGCTGATTAATAGCTTTTTACTCTTTTTAACAAAACCAGTTTCATTTGCTGCTTGGTTTCACTTCGGGTCCTTCAGCGGCCACCTCATCCATCATAAAGCCTGGGTTGCTTGTGGGATAGCAGTTTCCCAAAGCTGTAATATGACACACCATGTGAAACTTCCTTCTCTGTGTTCTTAAGGAATGTATGTGGGTCCATTCCCCTTATTTAGAGTTGCTGTATACCAACTGTATCCTATGAGCTATTCTCTTAATAAATATAGCATTATTACAATTAAAACAGTGCCTGACAGATGTTGGATACTTAATATGCCCAGCACAATGCTCATAATCTTAGTCTCCCTAACTTATCCCCAGTTTACAGATATTGAAACGGAGAGATATGGTCATTTTTCCACTGTTCTTTTTTTTTTTTTTTGAATTTTTTAATGTTTATTTGAGAGAGACAGAGACAGAGCATGAGCAGCGGAGGGGTAGAGAGAGGGGGAGACAGAGTTCAAAGCAGTTCCAGGCTCTGAGCTATAAGCACAGAGCCTGATGTGGGGCTTGAATCCACAGAGTATGAGATCATGACCTGAGCCAAAGTTGGATGCTCAATAAACTGAGCCATACAAGTGCCCCTTCCATTGTTAATATTAGCTAATCAATGTCAAAAATGGGATTCAAATCTAGATCTGGTTCTTTTTTAAACATAATTTATTTATTTGTTTTGAGAAAGAGAGTGAGTGAGAACATGAGCAGGGGAGGGGTAGAGAAAGGGAGAGAGATAATCCCAAGCAGATTCTGTGCTGTCAGAGCAGAGTCCAACATGGGGCTCAAATCCCAGAAACATGAGTAGATCTGGTTCTAAAGTCTGTTCTTTTACATCTTGACGATATGTTGCCTCTGTATACCCAGACTGCATCATTGTATACGTTCATTTACTCCTTTGTTTAACAAAATTATTAAGTATCTAATGTAAGATGTTGGGATATAAAGATGCATAGAACAGAGTGTCTAGCCTGTTGGGCTTTCCCATATGGTGAGAGAGAGAGGAAAAAATGTTAAATGGGTAGGGAGAAAAACACTAGATAGATAGATAGATAGATAGATAGATAGATAGATAGACAAGATGTATATATATATATACGTATACATATGTATACATATATATTCATACGTATATGAAGGTGATATTGGAATTGACTCCTGAAGAATGAATTGGTATTGGGTTATAATAAAAGTATGTTGACTTTGAGGAAGAACATCAAAGTTAAACTACAAAGGTGGCAAAGATTGAGAGGTAGACAATGTCATACCATTCTAGTATGAAAGAATTATATTCTAGATATAGATATAAGGTAAACATAGGAGTATTTTAAGCAGAGAATTTCCAGAAGGTTGAATTTTTATAAAGATTACTATAAAGTGTGTCAGAGAATACTCATCCTTGAAGCCTAACTGAATTCTGGATCTCAATTTTGGTAATCCCCTTTGCTTCTAGAAAGAAATAGTAATTAAAAAAAAATAATTATCATTAAAAAGGCCCTCTGGCATTTGTATTTTCTTTGATCATACTTCTTCTTGTAGAGTTGGGTAGAAAGTTAAAAGAAACTGAAAAAGCAGCAAGCTTCTGAACAAAAAGGCATCAGTAGAATATTCATAAGTGAGTTCTAAGAAGTACTGGGATTGCAATGAGATAAACTGGGTTTAGATTCTGCCTCCACTCATTAGGAGAGTTGTTTATTCTTTGTAAAGATTGAGATGTTTTTCTCTACATATCTCACAGAAATAATATAAGCTTTAAATGATAATATCCATGAAAGCACTTTGTGAATTATGAAAGTGTGTGCAGGCTCAGGTGTGGGCCTGAGCTCCCAGTGTGTGCAGAAGTTTGAGGTGAAGGCCTCCTGTTTGCCTCAAGGGGAGAGACTTGAGGTTTTAGTGTGGTTTATGGTATGGTGATCGTCTTGCTTCACCTTGACCAGAAATTAGGCAAAGTAAGAATCACTACTCTTGTGAGTGTCATGATCAGGGAAATATCTCCTTAGTGATGGTGAAACAAGTTACTCAGATAAGAAAGAACTCAAAAAGTAGTCTGGCAAGGGATGTCCTACCCAGCTTTTTCCCCCATTATGTATGGCTGTAAGTCTTCTGACAATCGGGGCATCCAATTGTGGGATGTCAATGTGATCCAAAAGATTTTCTAATATAAAGCTTTGCCTTTGGGGGTTCATGGGTGGCTCAGTTGGTTAAGCGGCTGACTTCAGCTCAGGTCATTATCTCATGGTTTGTGGGTTTGAGCCCCGTGTTGGGCTCTCTACTGACAACTCAGAGCCTGGAGCCTGCTTTGGATTCTGTCTCTCTCTCTCTGTCTCTCTGTCTCTCTCTCTGCCCCTCCCCTGCTCACACGCTGTCTCTCCATCTCTCTCAAAAATAAATTCACATTAAAAAATTAAAAAAGAAGAAAAGCTTTGCTTTTGAAATTTCTTTCCCTTTTGAATATGGCAGAGCAGAGCACAGTCGTATTTATAATCTATACGGCAGTTACTATACTACATCATTTCAATGTATTTGGAGCTATGAATTTCATCTTCTGTGTTAATGACTGAATTGTGTAGCCCCAATTTACATATTGAAGCCTTAAGCCCCAATGTGACTATATTTAGAAAAAAGGTCTTTAATGGAGTAATTGAGGTTAAATTGGGTCATAAAGATAGAGCCCTAATCTGGGTGAACTCTTATTCTTATAACAACAGGAAGAGGCACCAGAGATCCTTCTCTCTCTCTGTCTGCATGTGCCCAGAGAAAGGCCATGTGAGGACACAAGAAGTCAGCTGGTTTTGTACCCAGAATCTCATATCCCAATTCTCAGCCCTACCAGACGATTTTTTCCTTGGCTCTATTAATCAATCTACTTGTATATCTTTCAAAGAAATTACACTCTTCTTTGCATGTACTACCTATTTCCTAGAATACCTTTACCATCATATTTTTTAGCCAAATGCTAGCCATCCTTCAAACCTTAACACATATATCTGTGTCTTTGGAACTCTTTTCTTCATCTACCTGCCTAATCAAGTCAACTCTCCACTGTGTATCTATTATACCTAAAATATACCTCTATTGAAGCCTGATTATGTTTTGCTGTAGTTGAGCATGATTTCACTCATTTCCAGTAAGCTCTCTACAGGGAGTAAAGGGTAAGCTTTTCAAGGATTCCCATCTCAGCAGTTAGCACCTACCCTTTTACTAGGTGTTCAGTAAATGTTTTTTGATCCACAGAGTGAGTTACAAGAAAGAGATATAAGAAATTAAAGTTAAAAAGCAATGAAGGGAAAGCATATGAAAAGGAAAAGAGGTAGCCTCAGTTGAGAGTAGTTTGATACCAAAAGCACTAATTATGGAAAATTAGAAGAATGGAAATTTGAATGTGTGCATATGATAAACCCTTTGCAGTGATTAAGCAATCACACATAAAACTTTATATTAGCACAACATATACAAAAGGATATACCATTTGGCACCCAGAAAGACCTCAATATGTATTGGTTTTTTAAAAAAAGAAAGGATAAATATTTAACACGTAATTGGATCAAAAGTGACAGAATGGACAGCAGAGTACAGCGTACAGAAGATTTGAAAATATGGAGGATAAATTGAAGAGAAATAGATAAAGCAATAATGATAGAAAGTTTCTGATACTCCATATGATGAATTTTCAAATAATGACTCTCAATGATGGACTTCTTAGACATTATAAGATTAACATTCAATCTTCTGAGTGATTGTTTATTTCACTCATCTTTAATAATAATACTAACTTAAATTTGAAGAGATTTCTATTTTGTAAAGGGCATTCATATGCATAGATCTATAATTGTACAATAATTATGTGAGACCCTTAAGGCAGTTAATACTTCCATTTTACAAATGAGGAAGCAGGGGATAGAGTAAATCATTTGCACGCTAGTACTTTCCAGTCCATGTCGGAGCCAGTATAGATCCCTGGATCATGGCAGTGACCCATTTATTTTGCAGATAAAAGCAGCTTCAGCTTCAGGTAAATATACCTTGACAAGCTCTAAGTTAAAGACATCTAGTCAGATTTACCCAGCTTATATCATCCAGCCAAGTACATTTCAAACTAACCCAAATCATGTGCATTTATTTTTTATAACATGTGCTTTTAAAATGTCAGAATTTTTAATTTATCTTTGTTCTGTATATTTAGATTGATAATATTGCATTTCATAACCTTGTCCCAGGGAGAGTAATTTGCACAAATCCTCCTGACAAGGTTTTTTGACAATTGCCCATTTAAGAAAGTGAGGTAATCCTGTTTTTCTTTTCCTGGCTCCCTAGCTGAATCAAGACAATAAGGAAGAATTTGCAAATAAAATAAAATATATCACGTGTCATTCACAGGTTTGAGCCCTGCATTGGGCTCTGGGCTGACAGCTGGGAGCCTGGAGCCCACTTCAGATTCTGTGTCCCCCTCTTTCTCTGCCCTTCCCCTGCCTGTGTGTGCTCTCGCTCGCTCTCTCTCTCTCTAATATATATATATTATATTATATAATATAATATATATAATTATATATAATTATAATTATAATATATATACTATATATTTCAAATAAATAAATAAACNATTTCTCACTGACGTGGCTTCAGTTTCAAGGCTCTTTCCTGTGGCTGTCAGTACCTGTCTTTTTAAGGAGGAGATTCAGGGAAAGAAATCAGTATGCTCACCTGGTCACATACCACACATTTGTGCCTCCACCACTCTAATCCCATCCAGCTACTCACATAAATCTCAGGGTGGAATTTCTTCTTCTCATTAACTACCACTATTATCTCTTTAAATATTCGAAGAAACTCCTTGCTGATTATTCAAAATGCCCAAAACATGCCTACATATAACAAAGGAGATAATTCTACATCTAATATTTTATTTTATTAAAAGGTTTATTTTAGGGATATTTCATTCAAAAGTCACTACAAAAAATGGAAGCAGTGTTCTTCAAGTTTGGGAGAAAATGTAGACTTCCTTGATGATGGAGAAACAAGAAAGTAATTTGAAAACACCTCAAAGGGCTTTTGTGAAAGTTAATGAGCTAGTGTTTATAAAACATGATGGGAATCAGCCTTGAAAGGAACATTGCAAGCAAAATGTTTTAATATTATCACATATTCTCATATTACAAAGATTGAAAATTACAGGTTGAAGGGTGTGCCATGGAAAATTTACTGCTCAGTTTAAAGAGTTCTCAATTAATCCTCCACCACTTGGAGTCCACACTCAAGGTGCCTAGCATGATTCAGACAGCACGCTGTTAGACCAATGAGAGAACAAGTTTCCCCTTCTACTTTGCTTGTTTTTGTCTTTTGGACCAAATAATCTCTAAATATTTGAGAGAAAGCAAACTATTTTAATGTTTTGCCACCGACCAGCATCATCAAAGCAGAAATATTTGTAAATATTGAGACTCCCATGAGAAGAAATTATATTTATTAAACTTGACTACTTTGGCTTCTACAACTTAATTTCTGTTTTCCTGATTCAAGATGACAATGCACCACAGAAATTTATCACACTGTGTAACTTTCTAACTATAATCACTGTAAAGTTTCAGCCAGGATTATACTTAGCAAAGCTTTGCCAAAGAGAGATGCAGAATTAAAATGATTTCTAATTAAAATGCAGTTTGAGGGAGGCCTTGGATGGCTTAGTCTGTTAAGCGTCCGACTTCAGCTCAGGTCTTGATCTCACAGTTTGTGGGTTTGAGCCTCACGTTAGGCTCTGTGCTGACAACTCAGAGCCTGGAGCCTGCTTCAGATTCTGTGCCTCCCTCTCTCTGCCCCTCTCTTGCTCGCTCGCTCTCTCTCTCTCAAAAATAAATAAACATTAAAAAATAAAATAAAATGTAGTTTGACTCAATTAATCAAGAGAAAATTTGCAAAGTAGAAGGAAGAAAGGAGAGGAGAGAGTTGACATTTTCTGCCTCTTTAATGTGTATTTTGCTTTCCAATCCCTTTTCTCACAGATAAGGCAATTTATTAAGTGGTGAATGCTATGCTTTTGTCTACCCTTATCCCTTTCTTCAGGGAACTGTCTTTTCTGTCTCCCATATGTTCTTGGAGCGACTGTCAATCATGAGGGCCCACCCATTCCTAGAGATGTATGTAAGACTAGCATTCACCTGTAGTTCACTGCTCCTCAGGATATAGTGATGAGTATAAGGGCAGGCATGTGACTTAGAGTCTTTCTAAAAACTGAGAGGGAGGATCTCAACTCACTTTGAGTTATGATAGATAAGAATACAAGATAGAGGGTGCAGCATTCCTCTTTCTATTCACATAGAAAAAGCTGCCTGAAATTTAATCCCATAGAACAACCTACACAGTATTGCTTGACTCTGTTTCTAACTCTGCTTGAACTTCCCAGTTACATGGTTCACTTGGTTTCTTTTTCTTTTTAATTGGGGTAAATTTTGTTGAGTTTCTTGTAACCCAAAAGATGTGGCTAATAAAACTTTTAGATGAATTTTTCTCAATCCTCTCAAAAACTGATTTTACAGAGGCAAGGCTCAGAGAGGTTGAGCAAATTATCCCATTTCACATCGAAGAAGTGTAACAGCCAGATTCAAATCCACATAGTCTGACGAGGGTTCCTGTAAACACAGTGTCAAATCCATTAAAAGACTGGACCATGTGGACCTGGTGTTCATAAAGATCACCTGCTTTTTCCTTTTTCCTTGATTTTTCTTTTTTAATATGTTCAATTATTTAGTTAGCATGTCTTTCTTTTTATTCTAATGTATCATTAAAGTTCAGATGGTTAAGTTTGTCCCTTGTCAGTAGCAAAAGCTCACCTTCAGCAGCTATGAGAGCACTGTTGCATATATAATTTGATAATTTAGAACTATTTCCACTGAAAAGAACACATAAAATGACTTATAATTTTTAATTTAAATTTCTGATAATTTTTTTGCTCAGCTATTTGGGGGAGATGTTAAAAGAGAATTACTAGGCAGCAAAAGATTCTCATGTCCCCAGTATGCCCCTTTCTTCCTTCAGTAAATCTAGCTTATTCTTTCTCTCTTCAGCTCATCTAGTCTCTGTTCCAATGTCATGGTCCCCAAATCTTTTCATGCCTAAGTCAAAAAGTTTCTTTTTCTCAGCCTCTTTTATATTTCCTCTTTGGCTCTACTGTTCCATTCATTGCTACCAAACTTATGTGGAATTTAATTTTCTGCCTGCATACTTGCTCTGCCACATGTGAAGAAATTGTACCAACTAGAGCCTTCCCCTCTGCCCAGCCACGGACATGCAAAAATTATGACAATATGTTTAGTTGGGAAGACAGGCATGTTAACAAAATTCTGTTGTGAAGTCACTGGTCTTATGATATAGGTATAGATAACTTACAAAGGGGGCCCAGATATAGGAGGAACTAACACAAATAAGGCCCAGTGAGAATGTTAGAAATCAGTCAACAAGGACAGAAAAAGGCTGTAGAGACATAGTTAGAGAGGAAGCAGTGGTATCAAACAAAAGCAAGGCAGACAAATAAAACAACAGGCAAAAGGGCACCTGGATGGCTTAGTTGGTTGAGCGTTTAACTCTTGATTTCAGCTCAGGTCATGATCTCATAGACTGATCATGGGCTCAAGCCCTCCAAGCTGAATATCGAGTCTGCTTAAGATTCTCTCTCCTTCTCTCTCTGCAATTGCCCCCTCTTATGCTCACGTGCTGTCTTTCTTAAAAACACACTCACACACACACACACACAAAAATAGGCACAAAGACATGAGGCATGAAGATATTTCATGGTAACAAAGATAGTTTTGAAGTGCCTACCGAATTCATAATGACCCCTTTAACAACTCCCTCCCTTGATAGTTCTACACATATAGCTGGTTACCCAGAAGCCATGTTTGTGCAATATGTCTATAAGTGTACTTCTAACTATGGGTCACTAGACCAGAGTGCTTACTTGATTCAAACTGAATGAATAAGCATCCCATCCACCAATTTAGAATTTGACTTAAAAGAGAAAGAGAGAGGGGCACCTGGGTGGCTCAGTCAGTTAAGCATCTGACTTTGGCTCAGGTCACGATCTCATGCTTTGTAGGTTCAAGCCCCACACTAGGCTCTGTGCTGACAGCTCAGACCCTGGAGCCTGCTTCAGATTCTGTCTCTGTCTCTCTCTGCCCCTTCCCTGCTTGAACTCTGTCTCTCTCAAATATAAATAAAACATTAAATTTAAAAAAAAAAAAAAGAAGAGAAATAGAAAAAGATTTCTAGCTTTGGAAATATATTTGGGAGTTTCTGTAGTGCACCTGCCATGAGGAAGAAAGAAGAAAAGAAAGCCATGAAAAGAACAATGGATCATACTGAACAGGAGTCCTGATCCATTCATTCAAATATCAAACTGCCTCACAGAATTACAACATGGGAAACATTGTGAAGGTTCAGAGATCTCAAAGGTAAGAAATAAAACTGCAGGCTGATTTCATGAAACCAACATCCTAATGCAAAGGATAAATAACAAAAACAAGCAAGAAGACATCAAAAAGTGATGAGGCTATTAGTACAATAAATCAAAGGGATGTGGTAAAGAATGTCTTGGGGTAGTATGGATTGGGGGTTCAGAGAAGGCCTCTATAAGGAAATAATAGCTATCCTCAGATCTTAGTGACAAGAAAAACTGGTGAAGCCATGGGGAGGAAACTTTCAAGCTGAACTGGAAGGAGGAAATAAATTTAGCATGTCAAAGACACAGAGAGGTCAAAGAGATTGGAGCTTAATGAGAGAAGGGAAAAATAAATAGTAAGAGGTGACCTAGAGAAGGAAGCAGAGGCCAGGTGAAGTAGGATCTTTATGCCAGGTTGTTTTATTTTAAATTCAATCATAAGCCACTAAAGTTTATTAAATTAGTCAGTGATATTCTCTGATTTAAGTATTGAAGAATCACTTTCACTTGCAATATAGATTGTAGTGAGAAAAGGGGGAAGCAAGGAAACCAGGTCACAGATAACCTGAAATAGCTCATAGTAAAGAAGACAGAAACTTTTCCTGACAGGCTGGTAATAATGTTGATGTAAGAAATGAAACATTTGGAGACAGAGAAAAGGTGTGCTAATACATTGGGGAGAGATGAGGGAGGAAAAAGAGAAGGCAAGAATGATTTACTTTTTTATTTTTTAATAGTTTATTGTCAAGCTGGTTTCCATATAACACCCAGTGCTCATCCCCACAAGTGCCCTCTCCATNAGCAAGAATGATTTCTAGATTTCAGGCTTGAGCAATTAAATAGATGAAGGGTGCATTTTTCTGAGATGGGTGTGACTTAGAAAAACAAGTGTGGGGTTCAGTGGGGGTGAATTCATAGTTCTGTTTTGACTATTCTGAACTTGAGATGTCTATTGGACATCCAGGTGTATATGTCATGTGGGGAATTGATTATTTGAGTCTATAGTCAAGGAGAGCAATCTGGAGTGAAGATACAAATTTAATGTTAGAGGAGAGGCAAGATGGTGGAGAAATAGAGAGCTCTGTGCATTTCGCTCACCCCCATCTCTCAGAGAAGGCCTGAAGTCATAGGACACTGATCCACAGGAGTTTGGGGGAAAAAAAGAGACAGAGTACACTGGGATGGCAACTTCATAAGGCTGCCTCAAGAAAGAAGCCAAAGTACACATGGTGGAGAGTCCCAAATACCACTATGAGTAGGGAAATAAAATAACCAAACAACAAGAGAGACCAAGGGATGACATTAAAAGAACACTTCCTGAATGGACAGGCCCTAGACAGTCAATGAGTCTTCTTTAATATAGCAGTACTCTCAGGTGCAGAGTGCATAACAAGCTTTTAAACCTAACAAGAGACAGAAATCTAGCCAAAATGACAAAATGGAAGAATTCTCCTCTAAACAAATTCCAGGAAAAAATGACAGCTAAAGAGCTGCTTAACACAGATATAAGCAACATAACTGAACAAGAATTTAGAACAGTAGTCATAAAATTAATCGCTGGGCTTGAAAAAAGCATGGAAGACATCAGGGAAGCTACTGCTACAAAGACTATGGAGCTTACAAATAGTTGTGATGAATTTTAAAATGCTATAAATGAGGTGCATAATAAAACAGAGGCGTCCAATGCATGGATTGAAAAGGCAGAGAGGAGAATAGGTGAATTAGAAAACACAATTATAGAAAAAAGGAACCCGAGAAAAAGAGAGACAAACTGATCCAGGAGCATGAAAGGAGAATTCGAGAGCTGAGTGATACAATCAAACGGAACAATATCTGTATGATAGGAATACCAGAAGAGGAGGAGAGAAGGAAAGATGCCAAAGGAGTCCTTGAACGACCTATAGCTGAGAACTTCCCTAATCTGGGGAAGGAAACAGACATTGAAATCCAAGAGGCACAGAGAACTCCCCTCAGGCATAACTTGAATCCATCTTCTGCACAACATATCATAGTGAAACTGGCAAAATATAAGGACAAAGAGAGAATTCTGAAAGCAGCTAGGAATAAAAGGGTCCTAACATACAAAAGGGGACCTATCAGAGTAGTTACAGACCTATCTACTGAAACGCGGCAGGCCAGAAAGGAATGGCAGGAAATCTTCAATGTCATGAACAGAAAAAAATATTCAGTCAAGACTCGTCTATCCAGCAAGTCTGTCATTCAGAATAGATGGAGAGATAAAGGTCTTCCCCAATAAACAAGAATTGAAAGAATTCATCACTAAACCAGCCCTGCAAAAAATCCTAAGGGGGACTGTATGAGGGAAATGTTGCAAGGAATGCAAGATACCAGAGACACAACCACAAGCGTGAATCCTACAAAGAACACAATGACTCTAAACCTATACACTTCAATAATAATACTGAATGTAAATGGACTAAATGCTCCAATCAAAAGGCATAGCATATCAGAATGGGAAAAAAATCCATCTATTTGCTGTTTGCAAGAGACTCATTTTCGACCTGAGGACACTTTCAGATTGAAAGTAAAGGGATGGATAACTATCTGTCATGCTACTGGAAGTCTAAAGAAAGCCGGAGTAGCCATACTTACATCAGACAAACTGGACTTTAAAGGCAGTAACAAGGGATGAAGAAGGGCATTATATAATAATTATAGGGTCTGTCCATCAGGAAGAGCTAACAGTTATAAATGTCTACACACCAAATTCAGGAGCACCTCAATATATAAAACAATCACACACAGACACAATCTTATGGATAAGAATGTGCTAATAGCAGGGGACTTTAATACTCCACAGATAGCAATGGATAGATCAACTAGACAGAAAATCACTAAAGAAACAATGGACTTCAATGAAACATTGGACCAGATGGATTTGACAGATATATTTAGAACTCTACATCCTGAGGCCATGGAATTCACTTTCTTCTCAAGTGCGCATGGCACATTCTCCAAGATAGATCACATATTGGGTCATAAAGCAGCCCTCAAAAAAATAGAAAAGAATCGAGATCATACCATGCATACTTTCAGACCACAATGCTATGAAACTTGAAATCAATCACAGGAAAAAGTCTGGAAAACCTCCAAAAACATACAGGTTAAAGAACACCCTACTAAAGAATGAATGGGCCAATCAGGAAATTGGAGAAGAATTTTTTAAAAAATATTGAAACAATTGAAAACTATCCAAACTCTTTGGGATTCAGCAAGGGCAGTCCTAAGAGGAAAGTACATTGCACTCCACGCATATTTCAAGAAACTAGAAAAAGCACAAGTACAAAATCTAACAGCACATCTAAAGGAACTAGAAGCCAAACAAGAGCACCACAACCCAACAGAAGAAGAGAAATAATAAAAATCAGGGCATAAATAAACAATATAGAATCCAAAAAAACAGTAAAACAGACCAATGAAACCAAGAGTTGTTTTTTTGAAAAAATAAACAAAATTGACAAACCTCTAGTCAGGCTTCTCAAAAAGAAAAGAGAGAGCGCCCAAATAGACAAAATCATGAATGAAAATGGATTTATTACAACCAATTCATCAGAAATACAAGCAATCATCAGGGAATACTATGAGAAATTATATGCCAACAAATTGGTGAACTTAGAAAAAATGGACCAATTCCTAAACACACACACTACCAAAATTCACATGGGATGAGATAGAATATCTCAACGGACCCATAACTAGTGAAGAAATTAAATCAGTTATTAAAAATCTCCCAACAAATAAGAGCCCTGAGCCAGATGGCTTCCTTGAGGAATTCTACCAGACATTTAAATCAGAGTTAATAGCCATTCTTCTCAAGCTGTTCCAAAAAAGTAGAAATCAAAGGAAAACTTCCGGACTTATTCTACAAAGCCAGCATCACTTTGATTCCAAGCCAGACAGAGACACAACAAAAAAGGAGAACTACAGGCCAATATCCTTGATGAATACAGATGCAAAAATCCTCAAGATACTTGCAAATCGAATTGAATATCACATAAAAAGAATTATCCACCATGATCAAGTGGGATTCATTCCTGGGTTATAGGGCAAGTTCAATATTCACAAATCAATCAGTGTGATACATCACATCAATGAAAGAAAAGATAAAACCCATATGATCCTGTTGATAGTTGCAGAAAAAGCATTTGACAAAGTACAGTATCCCTTCTTAATAAAGATTCTCGAGAAAGTCGGGATAGAAGGAACTTACTTAAACATCATAAAAGCCATCTATGAGAAGCCCTCAGCTAACATCATCCTCACTGGGGCAAAACTGAGAGCTCTCCCCCTGAAATCAGGGACACAACAGGGATGTCCACTCTCACCACTGTTGTTTAACATAGTGCTGGAAGTCCTAGCATCAGCAATCAGACAACAAAAAGAAATAGAAGGCATCAGAATTGGCAAAGAAGAAGTCAAACTTTCACGTTTTGCAGACGACATAATACTCTACATAGAAAACCCAACAGACTCCACCAGAAGCCTACTAGAACTGATCCATGAGTTCAGCAAAATTGCTGGGTACAAAAATCAATGTACAGAAATTGGCTGCATTTTTATACACCAGTAATGAAGCAACAGAAGGAGAAATCAAGAAACTGATCCTATTCACAATTGCACAAAAAAAACCCACATAAAATATCTAGGAATAAACCTAACCAAAGATATAAGAGATCTGTATGATGAAAACTATAGAAAACTTATGAAGGAAATTGAAGAAGACACAAAGAAATGGAAAAACATTCCATGCTCATGGGTCAGAAGAATAAATATTGTTAAAATGTCATTACTACCCAATCAAAATTGTACTGGCATTCTTCTCAAAGCTAGAACAAACTATCCTAAAATTCGTATGGAACCACAAAAGACTCCAAATAGCCAAAGCAATCCTGAAGAAGAAAACTAAAATTGGAGGCATTGCCATCCCAGACTTTAGCTTCTACTACAAAGCTGTAATCATCAAAACAGTATGGTACTGGCAGAAAAACAGACACATAGACCAATGGAACAGAATAGAAAACTTGGAATTAGACCCACAAATGTATGGCCAACTAATCTTTGACAAAACAGGAAAGAGTTTCCAATGGAAAAAAGACAGCTTCTTTAACAGATGGTGCTGGGAGAACTGGACAGCAACATCCAAAAGAATGATACTAGACCACTTCCTTACACCATACACAAAAATAAACTCAAAATGGATGAAGGACATGAATGTGAGACAGGAAACTATCAAAACGCTAGAGGAGAAAGCAGGAAACAACCTCCTTGACCTCCACTGCAGCAATTTCTTACTTAATATATCCTCAAAGGCAAGGGAATCAAGAGCAAAAATGAACCCTTGGGATCTCATCAAGATAAAAAGCTTCTGCACAGCAAAGGAAACAGTCAATAAAACTAATAGGCAACTGAAGGAATGGGAAAAGATAGTTGCAAATGACATATCAGATAAAGGGCTAGTATCCAAAATCTATAAGGAACTCACCAAACTCCACACCCAAAAAACAAATAATCCAGTGAAGAAATGGGCAGAAGACATGAACAGACACTTCTCCAAAGAGGACATCCAGATGGCCAACAGACACATGAAACGATGCTCAGCGCCCCACATCATCAGGGAAATACAAATCAAAACCACACTGAGATACCACCTCACGCCGGTCAGAGTGGCTAAAATAAACAAATCGAGAGACTAGATGCTGGCGAGGATGTGGAGAAACGGGCACCCTCCTACACTGTTGGTGGGAATGTAAACTGGTGCAGCTCCTCTGGAACACAGTGTGAAGGTTCTTCAAAAAATTAACAATAGAACTCCCCTATGACTCAGCAATAGCACTGCTAGGAATTTACCCGAGGAATACAGAAGTGCTAATGTATAGGAGCACATGTACCCCAATGTTCATAGCAGTACTTTCAACAATAGCCAAATCATGGAAAGAGCCTAAGTGCCCACCAACTGACGAATGGATCAAGAAGATGTGGTTTATCTATACCATGGAATACTACATGGCAGTGAGAAAGAATGAAATCTGGCCATGTGTAGCAACATGGATGGAACTTGAGTGTTTTATTGCTGAGCAAAATAAGTCAGGCAGAGAAAGACAGAAACCATATGTTTTCACTTATAAGTGGGTCAGGAGAAACTTAACAGAGGACCATGGGGGAGGAGAAGGAGAAAAAATAGTTGGGTAGAGGGAGGGAGGCAAACCATGAGAGACTCTTGAATGTCAAGAACAAACTGAGGGCTGATGGGGGTGGGGGATAGGGGACATGGGGTGATGGTAATGGAGGAGGGCACTTGTGGGGATGAGCACTGAGTGTTATATGGAATCCAACTTGACAATCAACTATGAAAGAAAAATAAATGAAATAAAAATAAGGAAATTTGATGTTAATCATTGTATAGATGTGTACTAAGTCCTGAGCTGCAAGATATTACCTAGAGAAAAGCATAGATAGAAACAGAAGTCCTGGGCAGTTGGAGATTAGGACAAGGAGAAAAAAGTCAGAAAAAAAAAAAAACATAAAGAAAGACAGTATGGTAGAAGAAAAACACTAGAATGTGGCATTTCAGAAGATAAGAGAAGAAAAGGTTTCAAGGAGGAGGAATTATTTAACAGTGTTGAATAGTTTGGGAAGTTGAGCCAGATAAGGACACACGTATAAACACTGGGTTTGGAAAGGAAGGAGACTTTGATATATTGGTGATAGAAACAGAAACCCTATGGGAGCAAGTTCAGACAAAAATAAGACATGATTTGGTGGAGGAATTAAATTGGTATAGATCTTTCAAGATTCTGTTGTGAAGAAGACCAGAAATAGGCTGGAAGAGCTTCAGGAGCAAATTCCTACAATGCCTGCACCAAGGAGAATGAAGAAGTGAAATAGTAAAGACCGTGAAATGGATGATGCAGGAGAGAGAGGAGATAGTCATAGGAGTGAGGTTCTTGAGGCAGTAGCTAGACAGTAGTGGGGAGGGAAAGAGGGAAGGTGTGGCCCCGCACTGGGTAGGGCACCTCATCTATGGTAGCAGGATAACCAGCACAGGGCGCTGCTCTAGAAGCTAGGAGAGTCGTAAATTTGTGGGTATGAAGTTGTGGGAGTTACTGCCTAATTCTGTTTTCTCCTTGGGGACATTAGCCAAGAATGAGGAAGGAAGGCAGAGCGTTGGAGCTCTAGGAAGGGGAGGTAGTTTGAAATCATTGTTGCAGAGAATAGGAGAGCAAACATTGCAGGTAGTATGTAGGTTTCCTGGCCAAAGTGGAGTCCTTGCTTAAGTCTTGTGGTCACAGATATAAGGTAAGACCCGTTAGTATAGTTGTTGGTTTTTTTTTCCAGAAATATTTATTTGCTCAAGTATTGATAGGGAAAGGGCTGGGATTTACCAGAATTGGAGCCTTCCTAAGGAGGAATTGAAGGAAGGAGGAAGATGCATAATAGTTAAGGCTTTTGTTTTTGTTTTTGTTTTAAGAAAATGATTTTAATTACAGACTATGAATTCTAAGGTATATATAACCATAGTAATGAGAATTAGAGGGATATAGTTGATACAGGAAAAAAAACAGTGAAGATTTGGAGGTCTCAACAAGGGCAAAGAGTTGCTGGAGTAGGAGATCTAGAATAAGTAAGCTAAATGGGTGGGAGGTGGTAGTTAGAGTCTGAAGATTGATATAGAAATCCTGGCAGCATAATGAATTTTTGATGATTTTAAATATCAAAGGTCAGACCATGGGTCTCGGTGAACAAGATGAGGTGATAGAAAAAAATGTAAGTGAGGCCAAAGAATTAAGAAGCCAAGGTATTAGAGAGCACATCCAAGTAGATATTGAGTGAGCAAGAACTGCCCCAGAGTAAATGTGGTGAATGAAAAAGGGAGCAACTACTAAAGTCATGAACTGAAGAGGACAGATTTCCACTGGACACTCAGGAGGAGGGGCAGCAACTAATGAAGTTTGTTGGCATAAACTTCAAAGGGCCTGGTGTATTTAAATAAGAAGGATGGAGACAGTTTGGAAGCAGCATTGGGGAGCCAGAAAGATATGCACCTTCCCTTTTGCTGGTCTCTGAGGTCAGTGGAGGGAAGACAAACCCTTTCCACTCCTGAGCTTTGCTTGGTGTTCAGCGGCACCATGAGATGGCCAGCTTTCCTTTGGGACAAAAAAGGAAAAGGAATGATCAGGAAAAAAAAATTACTGAAAAAGGCATGTTGGCTACTGACCTACTACCTGTTCCAAAGGGCACACTGGAAGGGATTTAGAGGGTGGAGATGAGTGACAGATCAGGTCTCATAGCCTCTACAGCATTAGACTGTGGGCCATGTAAGGAATGTATTTTCCATTAAAGACCCAGCACCCACACAGAGCATGCACATATGTCAGTGAGAGGCAGGGTGTCTCAGTGCAATGCTCCCTCATTTAGGACCTGGGATGTACTCTGACCAGTTGTAAGCTACCTAGATACAAAGAAAATGCTATTTTGGATCCACTGAGTCAGTTTCACAAGTGTTTGGATTGGGTTCTTGTAAACTACCCAGTGTTTGAACAAACTTGATTGGCTCCCACTGTTTCTTCGGTGTCTCGGAGGTTAGCCTGTTGTCTTCTAAAGGGGCTCAGTTATTCTGTCTTCTTCCCTTATTTAATTGTTTTGTGAGGCTTATCACCTGCCATTCTCCTGCTCTCTGTCCCATTACTGTGTCCACCACCTCTCGAACACCGCTTTGTTGACACGGTGGCCTCTATGGATTGTCTGTCTTTTGACCACCAGTGCTGCACCTAGTGCCTAACACTCTCTAGGTAAATAGTGAATGGGTGGATTATTGAGAATACCATTTTTCTTTTTTTTAATTTAAAAAAATGTTTATTTATTTATTTTGGGGGGGGGCAGAGAGGGATGAAGAGAGAGAATCTCAAGCAGGCTCCATGCTGACAGAGCAGAGCCCAACATGGCGCTCAAACTCACAAACACTGAGATCATGACCCGAGCCAAAATCAGGAGTCGGATGCCTAACCAACTGAGGCACCCAAGTGCCCCACGATTTTAGCTGTTAAAGACCAGAAATTATCCAACTTGTCTTTGACACTAAGTTGAAGACCTTTACTATACTCGCTAAATAAATACCCTCTAGCTGGTGCCCAGCCAAGTATTTCTTTATCTTTTTGCTTCATTTATATGTCAAACAATAAAATGAAGACGAAAACCCTGCTAGTAATTCACCATTTGCCCCTCCAGATTCACTTTCCTTCCTTTTCCAACCTGTTCTGTGATCCTTTGTTGACTGCTTGTCTTCTGACTTCCACTTGGGTCTGGCCCAGATAGGTGCCAACAGGAGATCCAGAACTAGGAAGAATAAGAGGCCAGGTGTTTATTCACCTGACCTCTGGCTCTGTCCCTCCACAGGCACTAGTTGAAGTGGCCATTCTCCTCCCTGGAAAGCTTTCTGGAGTTTCTGTGATTGCTCCTTCCCTTTGCGCCTTGAGGCCTAGAGGTGGAAGCAATACTGTCCCCACCTCCAGCCACAATACATGTTTCACTCCCCCAGTGCTGTCCACAACTCTCTAAATACTCTTTTCAGGAAACTCTCCCAATCACCTCCTGCAAGTGTACCCTGACTGAAACAGCAATGTTTCTTATTTAAGTATTACAGTACCTAGGCACCTCTGGGTTTAAAAGTCATGTCGGGGGTATTTCTAAACAAGTCTATAGATGCTTTTTTTTTTTTAAATGTTTTATTTATTTTTAGGAGAGAGAGAGAGACACCGTGAGGGGAGGGTCAGAGAGAGAGGGAGTCACAGACTGAAACAAGCTCCAGGCTCTGAGCTGGCAGTCAGCACAGAGCCCGACGCGGGGCTCGAACCCACGAACCGCGAGATCATGACCTAAGCGAAAGTCGGACGCTTAACCGACTAAGCCACCCAGGCGCCCCTATAGATGCTTTAAAAGATAGATTCTCCACTCCCCACCTCTACTCTAAGCCCACAGAATCAAGAGGGTGTTTTGTGGCTGCAGGCAAACATTCCATTATCACCATGTTGGGGTCATTCCTCCCACTGAGAAACATTTGCCCCCCACCTACTATGTGACAGACTACGTTCGGCACTAGGACACAGCCCCATAGGTCGCAGTGCCTGCCATCAAGACATTCTTGTGAAAATCCTAACCTATACGTGGTATTCAAAGCAAAATCAGGGCTGAGGACCACATTTTTTTAAATTTATTTATTTATTTATTTAATTGTTTTATTTATTTCTAGGAGGGAGAGAGAGAGAGATAGCGTGAACAGGGGAGGGTTAGAGAGAGAGGGAGTCACAGACTCTGAAACAGGCTCCAGGCTCTGAGCTGGCTGTCAGCACAGAGCCCGACGCGGGGCTCGAACCTACAAACCGCGAGATCATGACCTAAGCGGAAGTCGGACGCTTAACCGACTAAGCCACCCAGGCGCCCCTGAGGACCACATTTTTAAATAAAGAAATATCCAATGTGAAAGTTCTGGAAAGAGCAAGTAAATATATCAATGTTAAAATGTCTCAATTTGATAATTAGAAGATATTTAGGGTTTTGACAGATAAAGAGTAAAAATACTAGTTGTTTTTGAATCACGCACTTTGCAAATAGTATAAAATTAAAAAATCCGAAAGAATATATGCACAAATATATATATATATAGACAGATAGATAGATAGATAGATAGATAGATAGATAGATAGAAGTTCCAAAGAGTAAAACACAGATATAAAGCAGAAGGCAATTACTTAAATAATATGGGATAAAATATTCTTGGATTAGGTAAGAGACTGTCTTCAGTGTAATCGTGTAATATCGACTATGAGCACTTGCAATTCCAATTTAAGATCTGTTGGATAGTTTAAATAGTTGGTATGTTTTGTGGGTGAATTGTGTGGCCTCAAAAGGTATGTTGAAATCCTGACACCAGGTACCTGTGAATGTGACCTTATTTGCAAATATAGGGTTGTTACAGATGTAATCAATTAAGATGGGATCATCCTGTGTCAGGCTGAGTCCTAAATC
This sequence comes from Crocuta crocuta, assembly GCF_008692635.1. Lineage (NCBI taxonomy): Eukaryota > Metazoa > Chordata > Mammalia > Carnivora > Hyaenidae > Crocuta > Crocuta crocuta. The sequence goes on from NW_027528345.1 coordinate 2,573,804, forward strand.
CAATAACTGGTTACTTTGTAAGAAAAGAGAAGCTGAGGGGCACCTGGGTGGCACAGTTGGTTAAGCATCCAACTCTTGATTTCAGTTCAGGTCATGATCTCAAGGTTTATGAGATTGTGCCCCATGTTGGGCTCTGTACTGACAGCATGGAACCTGCTTGGGATTCTCTCTCTCTCTCCCTCTCTCTCTCTGCCCCTCCTCTGTTTGCCCGCTCTCTATCATTCTCAAAAATAAATGGATGAACTTAAAACAAAAATAAAATAGAGGGGTGCATGGGTGGTACAGTAGGTTAATTGTTTGGCTCAGATCATGACCTCATGGTTAGTGAGTTCGAGCCCCATGTGGGGTTCTGTGCTGACACCTGGGAGCCTGGGGCCTGCTTCAGATTCTGTGTCTCCCTCCCTCTCTCTGTCCCTCCCCTACTTGCACTCTCTCTCCCTCAGAAAATAAGTGAACATCAAAAAAATTGTCTTAAATAATTAAAATAAAGAGAAATTTAGATACTACACACCCAGAGGCCAAAGATCACGTGGCCATGGAGCGAGAAAGCTGAGTGACAGCTACAAGCCACAGCACTCCAAGGATGAACTTGCCACCAAAAGCTAGGAATAAGTGAGGCAAAATTCTTCTCTAGAGACTTCAGAGGGAGCGCAGCCCTGATGACAGGACCTCCGGCCTCCAAAACTCAGAGAATAAATTTCAGGGCTTAAAGCCACACACCTTGTGGTACTTTGTTACAACAGCCATAGGAAACCCATACAGTATATAAGGTTTTCACAGATGACCGGATCTTTCTCATTCATGGATAAAGAAGGCCAAATGCAGGACGCCTGAGTGGCTCAGTCAGTTAAGCGTCTGACTTCGGCTCAAGTCATGATTTCACAGTTTATGAGTTTGAGCCCCGCATCAGGCTCTGTGCTGACGGCTCAGAGCCTGGAGCCTGCTTCAGATTCTGGGTGTGTGTCTCTCTCTCTGCCCCTCCCTGCTCACGCTTCTCTCTCTCTCGTTCTCTCTCAAAAATAAATATTAAAAAAATAAATAAAAAAGAAGGCCAAATGCATGAATTCGGTTAAAACAGGCAAACAAAATACATACAATTACAAGCAAAGCATAAATGGCATCATGAGACCCTCCACAGAAGCATCTAGAGGAGCTACACTAAAGGCTTCTATGAGTTCCAAGACAAAACACTGATTTTACATTTGGCAGCAATTTGATACTAGCTCTGAAATCATAAAAGAAATTTATATCTTAAAATTGTATTATTTTGATTTATGTTAAAAAGAGAGGAACTAACATTTATAGTTTCTATGATCTGCCAAGCCCAGTGAAAGTCACTTTATTTTTAGCATGTAATCGAATCCTTGCTGTGACTCTGAAACAGAAATGTAGCATGTTCATTTTCCAAATAAGGAGATGATGAAGGAGTTGCCTAAATTACAAACTGAGCTGCCTGAGATCACACAGTAGCAAGTAGCAGGACTAGAATTTGAACCTACATCTAAGGGCAGATCCAGGTTTGGTGGCGCCTATGGTGTACACAGTGTGTAGGGATGGGGAAAACAAAATTATGAAACAAAATGTCTGCTTTAGGCCAGTAAGGGGCCCTAAAATTTAGGCAATGTTTGGTCAGTGTTCCTGTCTGGGTGCCTCTGATTTCCAGGCATTTTCTTCCAGGCATTTGATAAGTAATAAAAGCTCATTATAGAAAAATTAGAAAATACAATTAATTACTTTTTAAATCACTCAAAGTTCTACCACCCAGAGTTGACTACTGTTAGCTACAAATTTTTATTTTTCCTCCCAGAGATCTTTCTGTACATATGCTTTTATGGTCTGATTTTCTTTCTACTTAATATATTACTGACATTTAAAATGTAAACCAGACATAAAATCACAATGCCCCCCTCCTGTTCATAACCATCTAATGGCTTCCATATTCTTTGGTATTACATCCATTTGTATCCAAATAACATAAGTTCTTCATTTAAAAAATGAAATACTGCTAGGAAAGTTATAATTAATAACAGAAGCCCCCTGTCACAGCATTATCAAATCCCACACCCTAAATAGAATGTTTTTAAATTCTTTAATCTTTCTTCTTACATTTCCTTTGAAGTTTAAATAAGATATTTATACAAACTCCCTCTCAGATATTATCTACTGGCCTTATAAGGAATAGATGAATTTCGTGTTTTTACATTTTCCTTGCCCGATTTTCTCTCCTTTCCCTCTCCTAACTTTTGAGCTTAGCTTGATATTCAGGATTTAACTTCTTAAAATTATGTTCATGTTATTTACTGTGGAGCCAGGAGACACAGCTTTTCTCTCCTATGTACCAGCACCTTTTCTTCCGGAGTTCATAATTATCTTTGGTTATTTTTGTTATTCCCTTCTAATCAATTCAGAAATTCTCCAATAGAACTCTAAACCGCCTAAACACTACATTCTGCATGGTGCCACAATACATAATCTTCCAGCCTCTGTCTGTTGTCGTTTTTTTAAATAAAGATATTCCTTCTGGAGTCCCGCATACACCCCTGCCCTATAGACCTGCAGCCCAGCGGCTGCTCTGGGACCTCCGTGGTCTTCGGTCTTCTCTCCGAGGCCAATGGTTCTGGCTCCTTTATCAACCTGCCACATCCAACTGGTTTTCTGTTCACTCCCTGATCTTGGTGGGACACATCCTATAGTGGCTTCCGAAGCATGTGTATATGAAAGACCAAGTATCTGAGAACCTCAACAGTCCAAAAAGTCTCCATCCTACCTCCATATTCATGTATAGAATTCCAGCTGGGAAATCATTTTCCCTCAGAGTTTTGAAAGCATTCTTCTGTGCTCTTTAAGCTTCTAGTATTGTGGGGAGTCCAGTGCTATGCTAATTCACAAGCCTGTCTCGGTTACCAATTTTTATTCCCTCTCTGGAAGCTTTTAGAGTCACTGGGTTTTCCCCCCCCCCCTTAGTTTCCTTAAGTTCCTAATTGTATGCCTGATGTCATTGTTCAGTGTTTTACATTGTTTTTCACTCATTGAACTTTCATACTTATCTCCTGGCTCACACTTTCCCATCCTAAGAAATTTGCTTATATTATTTCTTTCATAGGTCATAGGAGTTTCTCTTCTCTGTTTCCTCTTTCTGGAGCTCTTTTTATTTTATTTTATTTTTTAATGTTTTATTTCTGAGAGAGAGAGAGAGAGAGAGAGAGAGAGAGACAGTGTGATCACAAGAGGGTCAGAGAGAGAGGGAGACACAGAATCTGAAGACAGACTCCAGGCTGTGAGCTAGCTGTCAGCACAGAACCTGACGCGGGGCTCGAACCCACGAACTGTGAGATCATGACCTCGGGTGAGGTCGGACGCTTAACCGACTGAGCCACCCAGGTGCCCCTACCTTTTGATAAATTTTATTTTATTTTATTTTATTTTATTTTATTTTATTTTATTTTATTTTTCTTTTTTGAGAGAAAGACAGAGAGAATGAAAGAGAGAGAGAGAGTACATGTGCATGAGAGCAGGGAAGTGGGAGAGACAATCCCAGCCAGGATCCACACCCAGCACTGTGCTGTGGGGGAGCCCATGACTCTGAGATCATGACCTTAAACCATTGAAACCCCCAGATACACCTATTTTTTTTTTAAATTAAAGCTGTGGAACTTCCTGATTTAGTATCTCATTGCTTTCTTCTTTCCAACCATTTTTTCCCACATGTCTTTTCCATGTTTGTCCCATTTCTTGTTCTTTCTGATTTTGTCTGCTTTATTTGCCAATGCTTTATACTGACAATTTATTTCTGATATTCTGTTTTTAACAAAGTTCTTGCTTGTTTCTGCATGTTCTGTTCCCTCTTCAAGCCTCTCTTTTGGGCATTATGCTCTTGTTTCAAGTACACAAAGTATTTTCTTATTTTTCTGGGAATATTATCTATAGTAAGTAGTTTTCTTCTGCCACTTAATTGTTCCTGTTTCTTCTAATATTCTCCTTTTCTGCTTGTTTTGCTTTCTGAATTTCATATGAAAAAATCTTCACAAATGTCTAAAAGTCCTTCTCTACTCAACATTTAAGTGGTGGGCACTAAAATGTTAATTGAGAGTTTTGTGTGTATGGAGATGAAACTAATCAATGGATAGATTTCTCCAGAAGTGATTGGGCTGTGACCTGGCTGTTACCACCATATGCTGGGAGAGTCAGGAGGTAAGCAGGTATAGTAGTGTGTATGTTGAACTGCACTCTTCTTCTTTTTTTTTTTTTTAATGTTTTATTTATTTCTAGGAGAGAGAGAGAGAGAGAGAGACAGCGTGAGCAGGGGAGGGTCAGAGAGAGAGGGAGTTACAGACTGAAACAGGCTCCAGGCTCTGAGCTGGCAGTCAGCACAGAGCCCGACGCGGGGCTCGAACCCACGAACCGCGAGATCATGACCTAAGCGAAAGTCGGACGCTTAACCGACTAAGCCACCCAGGCGCCCCAGAACTGCACTCTTCTTAAAACTTCACCATTATTGTTCAACTTTTGCTCGGTTTGATTCAGTACAAGATGGATCTCAGATGTGCCTTGAGATAGTGATTTCCTAGGCCCTTGAAATGGCCAGATGAAGCCTGAGTAGGGCCATGGTGGAATAACCATAATTTCCAATAGGCCCAACAGTCTTGGTTTACACCAGCTGCTCCAGTGTAATCAAGTAGTACCCCTTTTTTTATTTTAAATGTGTCCTGGTTTAGGTATATGATCACCAGCCTCTCACTTATAGGAGGGGCAAAGAACCTCTCTCAGTGCCTTGCAAGGGTGGGCTGTGTTCCCTTCAATCATTAGGTAACAGACATGATGAGCAAATCTAGTCTTAAAAGATTTATTGGGTTGCATCTCTTCCCCTTGAGGCGTCCTCCAGCAACCAGGTGCAGAATATCCCCCTGACCATCAGAGACAAGAATCCTAGGGAGCTGATAAAGGAGGTTTTATTCTGGTAAAAAGTAGGGAATAGGGATGCTAAGTAGGAGTCCAGAATATAGCCTGACTTTTTATTTCCATTTATCAAATCCTTTACCTGTTGTTTATTTACTTGTATGTGTGTAAGTATGTACTATGCCTTTGCAGTCCTTTCTAGCTAGCTACGGAGAGACAGCTCTAGCACTGTATACATGTTCTAGAAATTAGAGCTTCATCATTTTCTGGAAATAATTTGCACGACAAAGCTAAATTAGAAATCAGCTTTGCTCAAAGTATTATATGTAACTCTAACATTTCATTTTAAATTTTTTAATTTTTTTTTATTTATTTATGAGAGAGAAAGACAGCGTGAGCAGGGGAGGGTCAGAGAGAGAGGGAGACACAGAATCCGAAACAGGCTCAAGGCTCTGAGCTGGCTGCCAGCACAGAGCCCGACGCGGATTTGAACTCTTGAACTGTGAGATCATGACCTGAGCCAAAGTCGCACGCTTAACCGACTGAACCACCCAGACACCCCTAACACTTCATTTTAGAACAAGGTTAGCAAGAAGAATGAATAATATGCGACTGCCTGTAGCAATATTATAGCAAAACAAACCCATGATACCCTAAGCTCTTTTCAACATTGAAGAGCCACTCTATTCTGACAAATGAGATTAGTCTTCCCTCATACTACCCCATGGTATGAAAGACATTATCAGAATCTGCATTGTTACCTTACATGATGCTGAATGGCCAGTTTACTGTTGTTCACATTTAGCATTCAACTTTACTTTTTAATAGGAGAGAAAATAATTCTAATTTTTTGAAGATTTTTTTCTCTGTTATGACACATCAAAATAATCACCAAAGCAGTATTTGCAAATGTCATTTTTAAGAGAATATGATTGCTGTATGAGTGCTTTCAGAATGTTCTAGATAACATGCAAACTCTCTTTTTATTTCACTATCCAAATTTTCCAAAGATTGGTGATGCTTTCCAGCCAACACATATCTTTGTTTCCTTTTCTCAAATGGTACCAATGACTTACTTCTTGCCGATCCAATGTTATCTCCTATCTCACTCAGGCTGCCCTGATACTGGCATTCACTACTACCTAGTGTCTAATATGAATAATTGTCTTGCATCTCTCAATATAGCACTTTACACATGACTCCATCTTTCGTTCTTTGTTTCTGCTTCTAAATCCAGTTCAAGTTTCCTCATGTTAATGATTTCAACTGCCACTTGAGTGCCAATGGCTGCAAAATGCATGATTATCTATATTATGTTTCAATGGATTAAGCTTCTGCATTCTAAACAATTGGCAGGATATACACTTGCCTTTTTATGTGCCTTTTCAGCTATGTGTATATGCAAATCAGTTTTCTTTTTTTAAAATGCTTATTTATTGTTGAAATAGAGGGGGGAGGAGCAGAGAGAGAGGGAGACACAGAATGTGAAGCAGGCTCCAGGCTCTGAGCTGTCAACACAGAGACTGATGCAGGGCTCAACTCACCACTGTGAGATCATGACTTCAGCTGAAGTCAGATGCCCAACTGACTGAGCCACTCAGGCCTCCATTATTTTCTGATCATTCCAAATCACCTAGTTCTTATCCTCAGATTTCCTATAGCATTCCATTGTTAGCCATTGAGCTTTTGCTTTTTTGTCTTAAATCTGCTCATACTGTAAATTCATGGGTAGTGAAAATTGTATCCTCTATTATTATATCCCCTTGAGTGCCCTTTGCTGGGCATTGGGTAGGTACTCATTAAATACTCATTGAAAACTTTTTAATCATATTGGTGGGATTTTCCCCATACTTTGGATTCAATTCAAACATCATTTAATACATATCCTTTCTTAGAAAAAAAATTACAAACTAAGACTTTTTAATCTGGTTACTGGCCTTTAATTATGCTAACTGCCACTATTAAGTTGCATGACTGAGCCAAGGAAAATACTGACTGTTGGTTATTTTCTGACTTGTGATTGATGAAATGTTATTAAGTAATGTTAGGTCATATTCTTTGTCAGAATGTGACTTGTTATTTGGCAGCTGCACCATCAATTAGCAATACTGCTGATAACCTCTATTTTATATAGCAAGCAATTTGTTTTTCCATATAAGCTGGGAGAAGGAGAGAAGGAAATGATAGTCACTCATTGCCACAAGTCATCTGTAGTAAGAATGCTAGATTTAAAAAAAAAATTGTCAAAGCTTTTAAAGAGAAATCTTTAAAATATCTATGTGGTTAACTACATTTTTAGGCATCCACACACGGCCATCTTGGTGGGGTTTCTGATCTATCATTAAGTATTAATTTATTTTTATTGCCAGCTTTTAATCTAGCTATTTGATGCTTCATTTCTTACCTAAAACTTTTGGATTGGAGTCACATATCCATGTCGCAATATCAGGGTTCCAGGAGCATTCATGTTGCCAAACCAGAGTTGCTAACTTAGCTTCTTTCCCCCCCTTTTCTGAAATACATTCTACTGAAGTAAATTCAGACCTCAGTGCTTTTATCTCCAGTCTTAAAAAGGGAAAGAAGTATTTGTTTAATGTCTACTATGTGCCAAGTAATGTGGTGGGTACTTCTCATAAATTAATAAATGAAAAACATAGGCCCTGAACTACCCAAACCAAAACAGTATGTAACTCATTAGCTGCCAATATGCTTTTTAACCTTCAGCCTTGTTCATCCCAAGGTTTAATTTCCAACTATTGCTCTTCCACTAACACATAGTTTTCCCTCTATACATGATTGGTATCACTAGGGCATACGTTCAATAATAACTTTTATCAGCATGCATTAGTAAAAGGCCATAGTCTGTAATTTTGATTGACTAATACTACATTGGCATAAAGAAACTCAAAAAATCTAAGAGAAAAGCTATTTGGACTGCTCTAAGTAACTTATAATTAACATGCAATCAATAAGAAGAATAATCAAGTTTGGAATTAGACTATCAAAATCATCTGCATTAGTGGCAAAAGTTCCGTACTGTTTTTCCTCTAAAAATGAGAAGTTTAGATATTTTCCACTTGCCCAACATCTTTTTTTATATTTTCCAAAACTGTCAGTTTGTGTGGGGACATATAAATGCAATATGGATTTCTAGAGTAGAAAGAACATATCCCAAGTTTCAAAAATAAACATATTTATAGAAGTATGCAGGAAGAGGAAAGAGCTTTTATAATGGAAACTGTAGCATATTGGATAAATAGTAAATTCCAAAAACTTTTATCTAAAGAGTCACTGTTATTAAAATTCCTAAACTAATTGATAAGAAAATAGAACGTTAAGGCTTAAAGTCAGATTTATAACATCTAAGATGCTGCTATCATTGATTTAATACTTTCCACATGTGTTAACACGTTTTACAGATACATTATTATCATTAGCCTTTACTTCTTAACACACAAATAGCCAAATAATAAATATTAACCAACTGTTCTAAGAGTCACTTCTGTCAGTAGCCCCCTTTTGCAATGCCTATAGATGCATGTGCATTGTTATTGGTGATCCAGGCATAGATCCAGTGCACATTCATATGTGAATTTACAAAATGTAATGCCGTCCATAAGGAGTAATGAGTGTAAAGTGCAATAAAAACCAAGGCATTCCATGTAATTTTAAAACAAAGTGAATTTTTCTGAATTACTTCTATACTCAAATCCTCAATTAAAGTTGAACTACGTTAAATGACTATTTGAGAGCTACAGTGGAAAAATAGACCCAGGCAATAACATTTAAGAATGATAGGGACATGTTTTAATGCATTCATTTTCAAATAAGTTCTTTATACCAGTACACCTATATTTTGCTTAATGGTTTTAATTTGTTCCTGAAAACTTTTCTGCTGGTGAAAAGTTATTAAATGAAAAAGCATTCTCATTAATTCTAATAGGAAACACTTGCAGATATGCCATCCCACACAAGATACCCAAACAGTTTTTATAGATAATATAATGTAGCAATTGAATGAAAACAGATTTATGTAAATTATAAAAAATTCAAAGGTAAATAATACATTTTGTGCATAAAAGTTAAGTTAATTGAGGTTTATTTTACTCATCAAAGAATTCTTGGTAGTGGTAGAAGGTTGGTGGAATACATGGAAGAGGGTTGCAAAGGAGTCATCGTTTGGAAGGTGAGAAAAACTCAACTGACTTCTAGGCAGGTCTTCAATATCAGTCCCCTGTGCTTGATAATAACCCCAGGCTAAGCATGAAGGCCTTCTGAAATATATGGAAATAGCATAAAAACAGAATAACAAGTTGTAGAAGATAGTCTTTCTTCATCTCTTCATCTCTCTCACTGGTGTACATCCACAGAGCAAAACATTGACATACAATCCAAATTTGTTCCAAATGACAGTCTTTGTTTTGTGTTAAATGGAGAACATAATATATTATGATATATTTAGTGTAGGCCTGCTTAGGATTACCTCTCTCCCTCTCTCTCTGCCTCCCCCTCAAAATAAATAAATAAACATTAAAAAAACCAGTTATCTCTATTTAATTTCACTCCAAAGGCATTTTTAAATTATTTAGTAAATAAATGAAAGCTCCTATTTATAAGCCTCACTTTCTCATTGTTTAATTTCTTCAAGTAGACTTCTACAGTTTTCTTCACTCTGTGATTTTATATCTGATAGGCATTTGAAATTTTATTTTCTCCTATATGACATATTATGGACACTGGGTTGATTTTCTTGGTTTTAAGAAACGCTGTTGCCTCCCTTAACAAATTTTATGATTTTTTTTATCTTGCACTGTTTATTTTACTAAGCTGTGTTGCTGACAAAAATAGTACAAGCTGATCTATAAAGCATCAGCAGGTTATACAGATTTGACAGGAGTGATGAGGTGTGTGGTAGTCCTAATATAATTATACAATGCACTAGAAGACTTTCTGTAAAGGGCCTATAGATAGTAAATAGTTAAGGCCTTTGGTCAGTCCAGACAGTCTCTGTTGTCATTGCAAAAATAGCCATAGATAAAACATAAACAAATGAGCAGAGCTTTATTCCAATAAAACTTTATTTATAATATTGGTGGCTGGTCAGAAAGGGTTTTGGGCCATGATTTGCCAACTCTTCTCTAGAGAATCAGNCTTTCTCCCCTCCCCCACTCTAACTTATTCTCTCTCTCTCTCAAAATAAATAAATAAACATTTAAAAAATATCTAGTTTTTTTTTAACAAATAGTTTATTGTCAAATTAGTTTCCACATAACACCCAGTGCTCATCCCCACAAGTGCCCTCCTCCATGCCCATCCCCCATCCCCCCCCACATCTGTCAGTCCTGTTTTTGTCAGCATTCAAGAGTCTCTCCTGGTTTGCCTCTCTCCCTTTCCCCACCATTTCACCCCTTCTTCTNGAATCAGATTTTTAGCTGTGCTATGACTTTCACATTAGACTGGGCCACTTTAGTGGCACATGCTCTTTAACATTAATAGGTTCAGAACTAGAAGGAGAACACAGAAGTTCATTCAATCATATCCTCAGAGTTCATGCTGTAGATGACCTCATGAGTGTGACACTCTCTTATTAAAAGGTATTTTGAATTCTTCAGAAACTAATTTGGATATAATTTAAGAAATCGTTAGAGAGCAATATTTAGAGCTGTACTTCACTATGAAAGATATGTTTTGGCTTATATCCTTATAAATTAGTATCTTTTATTTTCAAGTTTATTTTAAAATGCCTGTTTGTTTGTTTTATCAATTCAAGAGATACGTATGGAGTGAAAGGTGACATGCAGAATTTTTAAATTGTTGAAATGTGATTTATTTAGTGATGTTTGCAAGGTGATTAAAAACAGAATTTTAAAATGGAATTTCAGAAATGGAGAAAACTAATGACTGTTTAAAGATAAATTAGTCTATTAAAACATGAGGAGCAATGACTCCATTTATTTATTTATTTATTTATTTTACTTCTAAGCAAAAAAATAATTATTTCTTTTTTAATTTTTAAATATAATTTATTGTCAAATTGGCTAACATACAGTGTGTAAAGTGTGCTCTTGGTTTTTGGCATAGACTCCCATGGTTCATCACTTACATAAAACATCCAGTGCTCATCCCAAAATGTGCCCATCACTCATTTCCCCCCCTTTCCCACTCCTCCATCTACCCTGAGTTTCTTCTCTGTATTTGAGTCTCTCTCTCTCTCTCTCTCTCTCTCTTGTAATGTTTAATGTTTATCTACTTTTGAGAGAGAGGGAGTGGGAAAAAGAGATGCATGAGCAAGATAGGGACAGAGAGAGAGGGAGACACAGAATCTAAAGCAGGTTCCTGGCTCTGAGCTGTCAGCACAGAGCCTGATGCGAGGCTTGAACTCACGGACTATGAGATCATGTCCTGAGCCAAAGTTGGACACTTAACTGACTGAGCCACCCAGGCTCTTCTTAAAAGTCTCTTAAGGTTTGCCTCCCTCCCTCACTGTTTGCAACTATTTTTTTTCCCCTTCCCTTCCACCATGGTCTTCTGTAAGTTTCTCAGGATCCACATATGAGTGAAAACATATCTATCCTTCTCTGACTGACTTATTTCACTCAGCATAATACCTTCCAGTTCCATCCACGTTGTTGCAGTTAGCAATGACTCCTTTTAAAAAGTAAACAGAATTAGTGTGGTCAGATATAGCAGGTGGAAAAAGGTGCAAAACCTGTAGATCACAGGCAGAGAAAGGAAGGTTCATACTGGATGTGGAGAATAAAACAAAGGAATGTATTTTCTTTTTTTTTTTTTTTTCCTTCCGTTCTCTTCTTTTTTTTTTTTTAATAGTTTATTGTCAAATTAGTTTCCACATGACACTCAGTGCTCATCCCCAAAGTGTATTTTCAAATAGACAGTGATATTGATATTTTGCTTTTGTCATCATCAGTTATAGAAATTTAAGTGCATTTTAATGCAAACAGAGGTTATTGATTAGTGTGCACATCAGAATAATCTATTTGAGAAAAAGAAGGAAGTAAGATCTCCCTTTGAAAGGTTCTTTATTGTAAATCTACTTCAGACAGTGTTTTTAGATTAGGCTCTAAACTCAGGCTGCACACTGCCAATCATAATAAACGCAGAACAATTAAATTTGGGAAATTTTATGAGTCAATGGGCTAAAGAAAAATAAAACTATACTATTAAAACCATTCTAGTGGATTATTATGTATGTATTATCATACATTCTGAATGCTAAGCTATGTAAACTATGTTTATCCAAAAAGGCATAAATGCATTTTTAAATTTAATTTATTTTTATTTTGAGAGAGAGACAGAGAGAGTGAGCAGGGGAGGGACAGAGAAGGAGGGAGAGAGAAAATCCCAAGCAAGCACCATGCTGTAGGTATGGAACCCGATGCAGGGCTTGAACTCACAAACCGTGAGATCATGACCTCAGCCAAAAACCAAAAGTAGAACATTTAACCAACTGCAGCCACACAGAGCATGAACCCGTGAAATGTGAGATCATGACCTGAGCCGAAACCAAGTCAGACATTTACCAACTGAGTCCCTGAGGTACCCCCAAAATACATATTTTATGTGACTATTTAACCAATTTCTTTCTTTGATAAATTTCCATACTCTATTAAGATTTTGAAAAAACTAAGGAAACAATTTGGGGAAGTGCATATGCACAATTTATCGGTTGAATAAGACCTACGGAGACTTAGACACCAAAGTTCATCAGAGACCAGGCTTTACATACAAATAGGAACAGAATTTTTCGGAAAACCAAGAGTTAATTTTCCTTTAACAATTTGCTGGATATTATGAAATAAAGTGAGATTACTCCTAGCTAGCAAGGAATGCTGATGTGAAGTTTAGTCACATATATTTGTGTGATTGTTATTTTATTACACATTATTTTTCATTTTCAAATTATATGTTTAAAATTTAGATAATGTCTTGCAACTTTCTCAAGACTGCTGCTAACAAACATTATCAGCAGCTGTTCTAGAGATATGTGCCTATCAGGGATACAACTGACTATATAAGGTAATACAGTAAGTGTGGAGTCAAGGAGGTGCCAATCGTAGCATTTATTGGATTAATGGATGACAGCTAAAAATGGAGGTGGAGAAAGACATAAATGGAAGTTAAATAAAAGACGAAAGACTATGGAAAAGATAAGGTTCCATCCAAGACTGCTTCATTGTCTTTTACCCTTTGTTCCTATTTACCTACATCAGTGAGTATGCAGACAGGAGGATTACCCCAAATAAGTAGAGGCATTAGAGTTGAGGGTTAAGATGAAGAACAAAAGAAGCAATGAATTTTATAAGCTATATTAGTGATCCAAATCCTACCTACATAACCCTATTGTTTAAAAGTGGATGGAAAACCAATCCCTCTACTAAAATGTTGCTTATGAATTTCATTTATTCATTCAACAAATATTTGTAAAGCATCTACTATGTGTCAGATATTATTTTGGGCATCAGAGCTACAACAATGAGCAAAACTAGACAAAAATCTCCACCTTCATGCAGATTCTTACAGCACGAGTTAAATTAAGGAAATGCATATTTTGTGCAACAAAAGATTTTTTAAAGGTAAAGACCCTCATAGACCAAAACACAAATATTTTACTCAAAAAGCTATCCTTTTTATTTACTTTCTGCATGAAGCTGAATTTCTATAGGAAGATTAAGAATGTCTGGCAGGAGAATTGCAGGTAACTTGTTTCAGAATTAATCCTAGTGATCCAGTTTATTTCCTCACTGACATTTTCTATCCTATTTCCTACATAGTACTGACATTAGAGAGACACCTGGATATTTGTATTCAGACATGCCTGAGGAAGAGGTTTTTTTTTTTTTCAATAATTATGGTGGAGTAAAAAAAATAAGGTTTTAATCATCCATTTGACATTTTGTAGGGTCCATGGGTATTATAAAGTTAATTGAAAACATAGCTATTTTGTGTTTAATCTCAACTTTGAAAAGATATTTAAGAAGCAAAAGGCAACAATTCTTGTGTCAACTTTTTCAAAACTTAGAAGAAGAAAAGCTAAATAATTTAAATGTAGGAAAAAGCCATAGTAATCCTCAAATTAGTTACCAAGGTTCGTATTCTAGCCTGCAACTTTAGATAATTCATTTGAAAGTCTGAGACTCCGTTTTTTCATCAGTACAGTAGTGATAAAGGTGCCTGTTCTTCCTCCACGAGTTGATGTGAGAGGAGATCAAAGACCTAAAAGATGTGAATGTGTTTTATAAACACTAAAGTCCCAGAGAAATAAGAAGAATCATTGTTCTCAGTGTATAAAATACCATTGAGTATAATGTAATGAGAGCAACTTATTCATTTTGAGTCAGGTATTAAATGTTTTTCTTCTCTAAGTTTTTTCACTTGCTCATTTCTTATTTCTAATGTGACCACTGTGTAGACAGAAGAAGAAAAAATAATAACAAAATGAGGTCAAATTAATGTTTGTCGTTCAGGCATATTTATTGATTTTAACTTCCATTTCAAATTCACTTTTAAAAAGACATGGCGGGCCATTTTCCCTGAGTTTCAGGAAGACATCTTGTGCCGATGTCAAGCAGTAACACTTATCAGAATTCTCTTCACAGATCCTTTAGGATGCTTGGGTTGGCTTGGCTTTGGGGTGAGCCAACTGCATTTTAATGGAATGATATTTAAACTTCATTTCAAAGTCCTAATTCTGAGAATTAAAGTAAATACTCTGGAAACCCTCTGATGTACTTTCTTCTTTTTTTTTCTCCCTCACTTTTCTTTCTTTGTGCGTATTGCTGACTGTGTCTTAACACTTCACACTTCACTTTTCCCTCCTGTGAATGATATTAGATGAACAGTAAGAACCTTTTTTTAATTCTTACAGATATAATTTTTCAAAATTAATTATAATTAAATAGATTCCCTGGAAGGTATGAAATCCAATCATTTACAACAGAAAGCTACTAAACAAAAATCCTCTTGTCCTTGAATAGTTTTCTGTTCACACTTGAGGAGTCTCTGACAATCCACAGTTTTAACAAATTGGCCATTCTCCTGAAATTTCACTTTAAGAAAATTTACTGAGTAACAATAATGGTGGCTTTAGTGTTTAACTTCTCAAACCTTTGTTTTTGTTAGCAATTTAACATCTTGGAAACAGTATGAGATCGATGTTAGTTGAGGAAAATCTTTAAGCTTTCCTTCATATTTTATTTTCTGTACCTCTAAAAAAAATGACCAGCTTTTTTTTTTTTCTGAGATGTGTTGTTAACTCAACAAAATTACGACGTAAAGTTACTCTTCAGTGCAGCCCTAACTCTCCAAAAGGAACCTCAGTCTCTCCTTATGGTGTCTGTTCCATTTTGTTCAGAGAATCCAATTGGTTAGGCCAACTTCCTGAGTATGAATCCTGCTCTGTGCCAGCAGAGTAATCTTGTCCATCTGTAAGATGGGATTAATAATAAAACCTGCCTGTCACAATTGCCATAAAGATTAAATGATTTAATGAGTGTAAAGCACTTAGGAACAGCCTTGCACAGGGTAAGTGTCACCACCCATTATCATAAGTAAGTGTTAGTACGAGGGCCTTCAAACTGAGGCAGACAGAACTCCTTCTTCATGACTCTCCAGCTGGCCAGCCCTCCCCAGAGGCACCCACTCCATGCTTCTAAGTTCCCTGTACCATGTGTTATTTTGCCAGAGACCTGATAGGCAATGACTAATACTAAAGTGATTGCCCAGGGATAAAAATGATTGATACAAGCCAGCTTGGAAAGAATGAGAGCCAAAGAAACCCGGGTTTAAATCCCAGGTTGCCACTTAAGAGCTCTATGATTCGAGGTCAATTATCCTCTTTTAAATGTAATGCCTTCAACTAAAAAATGAAGATAAGAAAAGGGTTGTTATCACATACTGGGAATCCTATGGATTCCATCACAGAAGCTGAACCACCTTAAGGGACTAACACATTTATTATGGTGATTAGACCTTGTGTAATTGGTTGGACAGTCTGTTCAAGTGTGTTACTCCTGTATCTGGAGTTGTGCCTAAAGTGGGCAAGGCCAGCAACAAAGCGAAGATGGATGTGAAGTGTAGAGAACAAGGACAAGCTGCAGCCTATGGAGATGAGCTGAGGTCTGTGAGGCCACACTGGGCCCTGCTTCTGTCTTTCACTGGCACGTGTATCCATGTCTCACGATCTCTAAGCTTCCAGCTTTGAAGATGTTGCGTGGACACTGCCATGGAGCACACACAAAACCAGCCCCAAACTGGAGACGCCCGTGGAGTGTCCAGTTAGAGCTGCAGGAGCTGTTGACCTTGAGCTGTTGTTGTGAACAAGCTGAGGCAGCAGATTCAGGACACCATGTGATCAGCATCTGAGCCTACATGAAACTTCTCAGCGTAAATATGGCTGCCTTCCAAAGTTTGCACAAGTTGCACTCGTGATCTATCCTAATCCAAACCCATGCAGAGAAAAGAATTCTCAAAACATTAATCCAGCTTAGCTAAATTGACACCCTATAAAGCTACCACACTGGTGTGACAGTGTCAAAGTCATATATACTCTATCTTAGAGGTGCATAAGATTATAGCTCCTCCATGTTCTACAACAGACCTCTCTTGCTCCTGAGCCTGGACTCCACCATGCTAAAAGGAGGAAGGACATAAGCTTATCAATTAAAAGTACCTCTTTCGGTTTAGACTGTCTTTCTCTGGAGAGAGGGGTGCATAGAATCAGTGTCTTTTAGGTAAATGCTTAGCATTTAAGAGCTTCTTCATCAATCCATCCTCAACTAGAGCTTGTTCCCTTCACTCTTTCTTCTAAGATGGCCCCTCTATATATAGAGACCAAGTTAATAAGACCAAGTGAAAATAGAGCAGGGTGTAGGCCTCAGATTCCCAGATAACCCCAGGGTATTCTGCTGGTACCTGCCGCTGAAATCTGAGTGTGTGGAACCTGTGGCCGAATTTTAGCACAGTGAAGGCCTTGTAGGGAAACCAACTCATTCTGTCTTTTTCTCCTTTTTTTTCAGCGTTGTCCCAGTTTTAAAACTGAAAGCGCTCAGTCCCAGGCAAACCTGACTGATTGGTCCCCCTCAGGCATGCTGTTCCTCCCCCTTGCTCAGCTCTTTTTAGTGCTACATATAGTCATCACTGTTCCTTCTTGGTCCAACTCACCCCATATTTGGGCCGTCTGCCGTATAGTCTCTATTTCAGTTCAGGTCACCTCTCCCTCCTCCCTGACAACCATTATTATGTCTCTGCTCATCTAACTTTCTGTAACCTCCTACTTGGAGCACCTGACAGCTTCTAAATCTATTTCACACTGCATAGATGCACAGGAAAAATAGGGAGATTATGTTGCTCTTTCAAGCCCTGAGCATTTCTAAGGAAGTTTGAAAATGTTCCCACTCAGTTTTTTCCTTAGATGACAAAGTTTTCCTTAGATTATAAACTATATGGTAGGGCTTAAATGATGGGAGTCATATTTAGATTGCGACAAAATTAATTAATATTTGTAAGGATCTTGCTTCTTTACAAATATGACTTTTTGCTTCTCTTTTCCTTTCCTTGGGACATTTACTGGAGAGTTATGCTATTGCTCTAATGACAGAAAACAAAAACAAGAAAGTGACAAATGTATAAAAGTCCTTGGATTACCTGTTTGATAAGAAACACTTTTTGATAAGGGAGGCCTCTATAATAGTTTTTTTTTTATTACAATACATGCAAAACTACACGCTTTGCTAATGTATGACCATACCTCTTTGAGACTGTTTGACTGTGGTCAAGCCCAGAGTTGGAGGGTCATCAGAGATGATGTAAGAGGTCCACATCAACCATCATAAAAGAGAGAAAAAGTGTATTTTAGTAATAGCTTGCCCTTTTATGTCATTTTTCCCATTATAGTGTCCACATTTCTTATCACGACTAATAATAAGAAATTTGTTACTAGTATTAGTAAACTAATATTTACAAAAAGAGAACAATTAACCAAACACTTTACATATATTCTAACTCATGTGATAACCCTCTCCTAAACCTCTGTGTTACATGTGAACTAACTAAGGCACGTGGAAGTAAAATGATATGTTCCAGGGCACACTTCAGGAGATGGCTGAACCATGATTCAAAAATAGGTGGTATAGGGATTGAATGCTGTTTGAACCTTGTTTGAAAAAAAGGGTTTTTGTAGAGGTACTGAAATTAAGGATCTTGAGAAGAGGGGAGGTGTGGGGGATGGGCTAAATGAGTGATGGGTATTAAGGAGGGCTCTCGTGACAAGGACTGGGTGATATATGTAAATGATGGATCACTGGATTATACTCCTGAAATACTCATATATTTCGAATAAATGATTTTCATAGCACCACACACAAAAAAAGAATGACCTTGAGATGAGATTATCTGGATTATCCAGGTGGGCCCTAATTCCAATGACAAGTGTCCATACATGAGGAACACAGAGGAGAGAAAGATAAGAGGAAGAGGCAACGTGATCACAGAGACAGAAGTGATGCAGGCACAGCCCAGGATTGCCTGAAGTTGCCAGATGCAGGAAGAGGCAAGGGAGAAATCTTTCCTAGAGGTTTCGGGGGGAGATGGTCCTGCCCACACTTTGATCTGAACTTCTGGGCTCCAGAACAGTGAGAGAATAAATTTCTGTTGTAAATCATCCAGTTTATGGTAGTTTCCCGGGACAGTCCTAGGACACTAATGTGGTCTGGCTCTACAGTCTCTTTTCCCACTCCCTGAGCTATACTGAATCTAAACACCTACCACACTTGCCCAGGACATTTGCTTCTCCACTCTCCACAATCACTGTTGCAAACATTCTCCTTTCTCCTCAAACTGGTATATACCTGCATTCTTCCTTGTCCTTACTCTCATTGAATTATATTGCTGAATATTTTACTCAGAAAACATGCCATCAAGAGGTAACTGGGTGGCTCAGTCTGTTAAGCATCCAACTCTTGATTTTGGCTCAGGTAAGTCTCAAGGTTATTTGGTGAGATCAAGCCTCAAATTGGGCTTTGCGCTGATAGCATAAAGCTTATTTGGAATTCTCGCTCTCCCTCTCTCTCTCTCTCTCTCTGCCTCTCCCCTGCTAGCACACAGTCTCTCTCTCCCAAAATAAATAAATATACATTAAAAAAAGAAAATCAAATAGCCCCTTTATTGTTCCATTTCCAAATTTACCAATTTGTGTTGTACCACATTATTGAAATTTTTCCTTTGTTATTTGAAGAACTCTCTACTTCTACCCAAGCACTTGTACTCTTGATGTTTTCTTCTTTACCTTACCAAATTCTTTTTTTTTTAATTTTTAATATTTTATTTATTTCTGAGAGAGAGACAGCATGAGCAGGGGAAAGTCAGAGAGAGACAGGGAGAGACAGAATCTGAAACAGGCTCCAGGCTCTGAGCTAGCTGTCAGCACAGAGCCCGACGCGTGCTTGAACCCACGAACCTGAAATCATGAACTGAGGCAAAGTTGCATGATAACCAACTGAGCCACCCAGGCGCCCCAACCTTACCAAATTCTTTATTATGTATTAGTTATCTATTAGTGTGTAGCAAATTACTCCCCAATCTAATAGCTTAACAGCATACACTTATTATCTCACAGTTTCTGTGCATTGGATACCCAGGCATGTGCCAATTGGGTCTCTACTTCAGGGTCTTTCCCAAAGCTGTAACCAAGGCATTACCCAGAGTTGAGGGCTCATCTGATGACTCCAATGGGAAAGGATGTGTTTCCAAGGTCACTTTTTCCAAGATCCTGCGATAGGCAGGAATGAGTTCCTTTAGGGCTTGTCAGACTACAAGACTCAGATCCTTGCTTACTCTTGGAAGGAATCCATCTTCAGACCCCTGCCACATGGATTTCCCCACTATGGCACTTGCTCTATCAAAGTCAGAGAGAGAGAGAGTCTGCTAGCAAAACAGAATTCACAATGTTTTTTAATGTAATCATGTAAATGACAATGCATCACCTTGGTCCCATTCTATTGCTTAGAAGCAATTCTCTAGGCCAGCCAACAGTCAAGGGCATGAATACACACTCCTTCATGCTTTATTTTTCCTACATTATCACATTCTCTGTCTCTAAAGGATGATACTAATTGGTATGCAAACATGCTTTAGATTATCTAATTTTGAGGGGCACCAGGGTGGCTCAGTTGGTTACGCTCCCAACTCTTGATTTCAGCTCTGGGCATGATTTCATGAAACATGTGATCAAGCCCTGCATTGGTCTTCCTGTTGAGCACAGGAGCCTGCTTGGGGTTCTGTCCCTCCCTCTCTCTCTGCCCCTCCCACATTCACTCATGCTCTCTCTCTGTCCCTCTCCCTCTCTCTTTCAAAATTAATAAATAAACATTAAAAAAGATCTAATCTAAGATCTAATTTTGAAGCAAAACCTATGAAACCATATACCCTTCCATTGACCACCCAATTTACCATCTTAAAATTTTATAGTTATCACCCTTTTTATATTGCTTAACAAAATTTAGCCTCTTCCAGTATAATGAGATGTTCTGTTTTTTTCCGATGATCATTATTGTTTTATCGTTTACATATAGAACACCTATCTTTTACCTTTTGAACACTTTTGTGCTTAAAACATTGTGTATTGTATGAGATAGGGATTATTATATTTTTCCATATTCCTAACAAAGTGACCCAGAATGATCTAAAAAAAAGACCACCCTTTTGCATTGTAAAGTAGTATAAACTATGTGATAAATCATGCGACCATATATGTGTAGGTTGATTAGATTCTTTTTATTGTATAGTCTACATAAAATTTTGAATAAAAAATAAACATAAAAATTATTCTTATATCCTCAAAGAAGGTAATATTTTCTCACAACAAGGAATATGAAATCCACTAATGAACACACAGACATGTGATAGAGAGACAAACCTTCACACATACAAATACACACAGGTATCTGGATATCTATACTCTCTTGATCACAAATTAACCTTTGTTAACTATTAGGTAAATATTGTTCCTTGTTGCTCCTTTATTTAGCATGTCTTTGATTTAGTGAAGTTAACCTTTTGTTTATTCCTTAATTGTTTGTTTGTCTTTCTTGTAAATGTTCTTTGCTCATTTCTTTGTTGGGATTTAAATATTTGTCCTAGACATATAACCTGCATACTTATTACCTACTTTTACTTTTATTTTATTGTTAATATCCAGAAATTTTAAGAGTAATGTAGCCAAATCTACTATAATTTTCCTCTAGTTTCTTCAGGTTGATTTCTAGAAATTTCAATATTTAATCATTTAATAATTGTGGGGCTTATCCATGCAAATGGAGACTGGTCAAAATTGAAATGGATTTTGCTCCAAATATGTAAGTGATTTTTCTAACATCATTTCCTGAATGCACACATACCTTGGAGATATTGAGGGTTTGGTTCCAGACCACTGCAATAAAGTGAATATCATGATAAAGCAAGTCAAATAAATTTTTTTTTATTTCCTGGTGCATATAAAAGTTATGTTTACAATATACTGTAGTCTATTAAGTTTGCAATAGCATTGTGTCTAAAAACTGATGTGCATACTTTAATTAAAAATACTTTATTGCAAAAAAATATGAATCATCATTTGAGTTTTCAGCAAGGCATAATCACTGACCTCAGATCACCATAACAAATATAAAATAATGAAAAAGTTTGAAATATGGGAGAATTATCAAAATGTGACACAGAAACATGGAGTGAGTACATGCTGTTGGAAAAATGGCACCAATAAACTTGCTCGATGCAGGATTGCCACAAACCTGCAATTAATAGAAAACATACTATCTGTGAAGCACAGTTAAATCAGGTATGACTATAATCTATTTCTTTCCCAATATCTGTGCTGGATACTAGGGCTAGATAACTTAGAAAGTCTTGGGTCAGGCTGAAGTCTTGCAGTATCTGTGTGGAAGCCAATTCTCTACCTTGTCAATCCTATCTCCTTTCACTTTTCCCCCCAAATTCTCCAGGTTCTGCCCTTCAGCTTGGAAGCTTAGGATACCTCCACAGCCCAGAGTGATGTTCTGTATGTCTGTGTTCTGTCTTTCTCTCTCATCTTCTCTTAATGCTTTATGGATGCCTTTTATTCAGCTATACTACCCATAATAGGAAAATTAACAAAGAGAAATAATTTATATAATTTTTGTGCATCACCACAAGTATGCACACATGAACACACTCTACCTTTTATTATTTAGGAGCTCTCTCTGGCTATGAAAAATAGGATTGATAAATAGTTGTAGAAACAATCCTCTTATAGCAAATGTTCAGCTGACTTGAGAGAGGACAAAGTTAGGTAGAGAGCCAATTTGCTTTTCCTGGTTTTAATTTAAGTATGGATTAAATCAATCAATTTAATACCTAAATGTCTCTATAGTCATTATATGAATCTACTGTAAGTGGGTATAATTAATGCAGTCATCTTTGGGAAATATGCTTTGGTGATATGCAGGCATGCAAATTGAATTAGAACTATTATGAAAAGATTAAAAGAGAAGTTGTTAAATGGATATGCATGAAGTAAGGCCTCCCTGTGGTGTTTTCTTTCCGTTTTCCTCCCCTCCCATCTCTTCGCCTCCCCTCCTCTTCCCTCTCCGTATTCCCCTTCCTTTAATTTCTTCTCTCTCATACTTCACTTCTGTTTTCATTGGAATCATAGAACTGAATTAATCATAATCTTTGGTTCATGATACACCATCATCATTAATCTGTGCAATTCCCTTCTTTGGTTTTCTTTTGTCCCCCTCCTCCTTCTTGTTTTTGTTTTTCTTGTTTTTATTCCCAGTCCCCACTGCCATTTCTTTCCTTCCTTAGTCACCTGCTCTAGTGCATTTAACATTTTTTAGAAATATATAGTGTTTTTGGATATATGTGTATCCTTGAAAAATGTGTGTAGTTATTTTGTGAATGTATGTGGTTTTAATTTATAAAAAGTGGTATTCTGCTATAGATATACTTATGGTTATTTTTTTGACATTTATTTATTTTTGAGAGACAGAGCACAAGCTGAAGAGGGGCAGAGAGAGAAGGAGACAACACAGAATCTGAAGCAGGTTCCAGGTTCTGGGGTGTCAGCACAGAGAGCTCAAAATGGGACTTGAACCCAAATTGTGAGATCATGACCTGAACCCAAGTCGGAGGCTTAACCGACTGAGCCACCCAGGCGCTCCTTTTATGGTTATTTCTTTAACTCAGTATGTGGCTTTGCACTCAGCTGTATGCTATAGGTATATGTAGATCATTGCTTTTGGCCAGTGCATAGTCCATATAGTCCATAAACTACTTCTTCTTTTTTTCTTAATGCTTTGTATTTATGTATTTATTTATGTATGTATTTATGTAGGTATTATTTATTTATTTATTTATTTATTTATTTATTTATTTATNGAGAGAGAATCCTAAGCAGACTTTGAACTCTCAGAGCGGAGCTTGACATGGGGCTTGAACCCAGGAACCACAAGATCATGCCCTGGGCTGAAACCAAGAGTCAGAGGCTTAACTGCCTGAGCTACCCAGACAGCCCAGCCCATAAACTATTTCTATCCCACTTTTTCATTTCTCTCCTGGAGACGATCACCTAGGTTTCCCAGAACTCCCTGGTCCCCAGACAAAGCTGCACCATACCTGCAGTACCAACTTGTGAAAAGAGCTCCCAGGAAAGGTTTACCAGGGCATAAGTGCTGCCAGATTGTTCTCCAGATTTGTTGGCTTGTATTTCTTAGTGTTTTGGCAAGATGCACATAAATTTGAAAATCTGGTAATGCGCCAACATTCAAGGGCAGGTTGAATTATAAGTGAGAAAAGTCAAAAAGGAATCTAATGTTTAAGGCTCTTCTAAAAACAATGCTCTTTTAGATTAACTGAAAAACAGCATTTTTGAGAAATGATGCATGCAGCATATAGTTTTATCTACATTTATTGATTTGGGTCAGATTTTAGGAACAACATTTTGCATGAATTATGTTTCATAGCATTTTAACAGGGATTATATATGGTATAATATGATTTATAGAATAACTAAAAATTTGTTACTGTTACAGTTTACATTTACAAATCCTCTAACATAAATTAAGTTTCCCCAGAGAAAATTAAAAGAGCTGACATTTATTAAATACCTCCTATGTGTCAGAGAAATAAGCACAATTTTATTATTCTTCATACAATCATTGTGTAATATTCAGTATTTTGCTCCTTTTATTTTATTTTTTTTAATGTTTTATTTATTTCTAGGAGAGAGAGAGACAGCGTGAGCAGGATAGGGTCAGAGAGAGAGGGAGTCACAGACTGAAACAGGCTCCAGGCTCTGAGCTGGCAGTCAGCACAGAGCCCGACGCGGGGCTCGAACCCACGAACACGAGATCATGACCTAAGCGAAAGTCGGACCTCAACTGACTAAGCCACCCAGGCGCCCCTCTTCCTTTTAGAGGTACAGAAATTAATATTCTGAAAGGTTAAATCATTTCCCACAAAATTGCATAGCTGGTATATATAAAGGAGCTAAGATTCAATTCAAGGACTATCTTAATTACAAAGTCTTAATCTTCACCAGGGACTTTTAAAAAAATGGCATAGTAGCTAGCATAAAGACAGTTAGTTTGGTTTAGTGGTTAAGAACAGAGTCTGTAAGGGGCACCTTGGTGGATCAATCAGTTAGGGGCTGGCTATTGATTTTGGCTCAGGTCATGATCTCCTGGATCCTTGGTTGGAGCCCTGTTTTGGGCTCTACACTGACAGTTAGGAGTCTGCTTGAGATGGTCTCGCTAACCCGCCCCCAGCCTCTCCCCTGTTCACACTTGTGCAGTCTCTCTTACCACCCCCCTTCTCAAAATAAATAAACTTAAAAAAAAAAAAAGAAAGAAAGAACAGAGCCTCTAATCCTGGTGTCCAAGTATAAATCCCAGTGTTGCCATTTACAAACTCCAAAACCTAGAGCAAGTCACTCAAACTCTCTAGGTCTCAGTTTCCTTATTTGTAAAACAGAGATGATGAGAATAATGATACCTACCCTCTAGAGTTGTTTTGACTTGTAAATGACTGATATATTTAAAGCTTAGGACAGCTTCTGGAACACACTAAGCAGTCAGTTATTTATAATCTGTTCTTTTTCCAAAGAGGTTCAGATATTTATGTCAAAACCCTGTTCACCCAGGGGAAGCTGACACATCTCCTGCTCCAGGGTCCTCATCAGTCTGTGTCAATCAGTGTAATGACATGACCTTTTCTGGTGACTAGTTCTGGAATGCTCAAATGGGCAACCATGGATAATAAGACTCAAAATTTTGGGCAGGGGAGGGGAGCAGTGGGGAGGTTGGGGAGATGGATTCTGGAGAAGCTCTATGCTTGCTTTTTTGTGAAAACCTACTTCCTTGACCACTCAGCATATATAAGGAAGCACAGAACACTGAAAGTTACTGGCACTCACCCTTCAGCCATGAGGAGAAGCAGTCTTAGAAGCCAGCCAGGGTCGTAAAAGGGCACAACCTGAGTCACTGAGGGCATCCTGAAGCCACTGGATGAACCAAAGGCTAACCCAGCTCTAGACTCCAACTCACTTTTTATAAAAGTTTTAAAATTTTTATTTATTTATTTTTGAGAGAGAGACAGAGACAAAGAGGCAGAGACAGAGATGGAGAAGGGCAGAGAGAGAGAGAGAGAGAGAGAGAGGACAGAGAATCCCAAGCAGGTTGCACAGCTGTCAATGCAGAGCTTGACGTGGAGCTTGAACTCATGAACTGTGAGATCATGACATATAGATTCCAACCTATTGCTTAGACCAGCATGAGTTAAATTTTTGGTGGGTTGGGCTGTTGATAATTATATTCATGTGTCTGTAAACAGATCATGACTAAATGTCATCCCTTTTTCTAGCTCCGAGATTTTAGTGATTGGGTGAGTGAACTACTTTTGTTTTTTTCTGAGTTTCTTGAGGGAGAATTTAGTTGCCACAGGAAAATCAGGTTTAGTTGGAATGACAGATGCTAAAGCGTTTTCCTAGGAAAGTTTGAATGTATGAGAAAGATTCTTGGAAACAGAAGAGGATTATACAGGAGGGCACTGTGAGAGCAGCTAAAAATAGGGTTAAAAAGATAAGCAAGGATGATCAATTTTTTTTTTAAAGAAATTAACTGAGTCAGAAAAGATTGAGGGAAAACAGTGAATCCAAAGGGCTTATAACATGGATGGTGATTATGGATCTGATGGGAGCAAGCAACATGGAGCTAGGAGGTGGGCAAGAAGTCCACGGGTGGAATTAATCAACCTCTCTATTACAATCAGAACCTTGGTGTGCAGTTGTGGGAAGACACTGCAAATGAATACTTTAATCATAACCTTAACTATGACCCAAAATTGCACATAATTTAAACTATCATATTTATTTAACATTAAAGAAACATTTGCTGAATACATTGTGAATACAACATTGTGTAGAGAATTGTTCACAAAAAATACACATATCACAGGTGCCTGGGTGGCTCAGTCGGTTGAGTGTCTGACTTCGACTCAGGTCCTGATCTCACGGTTCATGGGTTCAAGCCCCGTGCTGTGCTCTGTGCTGACAGCTAGCTCAGAGCCTGGAGGCTGTTTCGGATTCTGTATCTTCCTCTCCCTCTGACCCTCCCCTGCTCACGCTGTCTCTCTCTCTCTCAAATAAATAAAACATTAAAAACCATTTTAAAAAATACACATAGCAAATAAAGGCAAATGATACTACAAAATTGGTGAGCAAGATTTGCAACATAGATGAGAGGTTGCTCTTGGGGATTTCTATAATCCAGATAGAAAATTCCAGAAGGAAGAAAACTTCCTTAGCTCACGTTCAAAGTTGCTTTCAGTGGTACATTCTTCTCTCTAGGCATATAACAAGAAATACATATTTATTAAATAGGTATGGTAGAATATACACAAAACAAAGACCCATTTCTGCTCTTCTCACAACAAGACAGTGACAATTGATGACCTATGTTATAAAGTCCTCTTACAAAGAATAACATATGTTCTTCTTTCCTCAACTTTCAAAGATAGATGAATATAAACAGAATTTAACAATATTATACAGGCTGATAAAAAGTAGAATTCTTAATATACATAGACTCATATATTATAAAAAACCTCAAATATTATGATAAAAATGTGAAGAATAATCCTAGGAAGAAATACCTGTGGTCAATAAACATTCAATTCCACTGGTAAACAAAGAAGTGCAAATTAAAATAAGAAAATGATGAGATTTCTTTTTCTTTTTTTGGAGTGAGGACATTCAGTGTGGTGGGACATGTACTCACACACTGCTTTCTATCGATAATTGATAAAATATTTCTGGAGTGCAATAATGAGGGCAAAAA
The DNA here is from genome assembly GCF_008692635.1 of Crocuta crocuta. NCBI lineage: Eukaryota > Metazoa > Chordata > Mammalia > Carnivora > Hyaenidae > Crocuta > Crocuta crocuta. The sequence goes on from NW_027528345.1 coordinate 2,601,085, forward strand.
CATACACTACTAACTACGCTTCAAGGTTCTATATTTATTAACTCAATCTCAACAACCCAGTGAGGTAGGACTAATCGTTACTCTCATTTTACAGATGATAAGAAAGTTAGTGAGGAAAAGTTAACTAAATTTGTCAAGACTACATAATCAGTTGGTGGTAATGCTGGGGTTTACTTTACACTGACTGATAAAGAATAAGGTACCCTGAATTTGGAAGCTTAGAATTTAAACTTGCTTCATATATTATGCTGTAGTATATGATCATATTTATTGTATTATAAATGGTTACTAAAGGATTCAAAACATACTACAGATATTTTGACCAATAATTTGTTGGCTTTCACAACCCACAAGTTGATTTAACAAACTTACCGTGTGCAAAATTTTGTTTAAATCTCTTGAATTTTTGAGAAACATCCAGAAGATAGTAAAATCATGTAAAATCTTCACTGAAGTAAACACGAAATAAGGTTTCAACCAAAATGCATAGTGATTGATTTATTAAGCCAGGAGTCAAGAAATTGAGGCAATTGTTCTATCATACAGAAAACTCAGCTATTTGATATCAGTTACGTAGACAAAATGATCTAAAAATACAACCCTATCAGCATTTCAAGGAACAATTCATAAGGTCGATATTCTCATTTATATCAATTATTCAAAGACTTCTGATGAATATGAGGCTAGAATTTTCCTTAGAGAAAAGCAGACAACAAAATGGTAGCCTTTACACAACAGAATTCAAATAAACATAATTTATAGCTTCTATTCACATATCAGTTTTGATAGTACTTTTTATCCTAAATTGATTCTGTAGTAGATAAGGGGAAAACAAGTTTTTACAGTATAGTATTTAGGAGAGCTCTTTAATGAGACAGATTTTGGTTTCATTCCAGGTTCTGCCACTTTCAATTTGTGTAAACTTGGGCAAATTGTGGGGGTAATAATAGTATCTACCCAAGACAATCATTGGAGAGTTGAGTAAGATTGTACGTGTAAAGAGTATACTGCTCTACCTACCACATAGTGAAGAGTTATTACACATCATCTATTATCGTTGTTATTGATACCTTCACTGATTGATATCAGTCAATGACTGATCCACAAAAATATAGCACAAAATCAAGCTTAATGAAATACAGGATTTAATATGACTTCCTGTACAAAGCATCTCTCACAACAGGCCTCTCAAACAGAATAATAAAGTTACCCTAAGTAATGTCTCAGGGACTTTAGAACACCAGTCCATAGGTGATTTGGAAGTTGTCATAACTTTTAACTTACTCTCTCACCTTAACTTGGTTTTCTTCAAGGTCTTCCTTGTGCTTTGTCTGATAATTCATTCCTACAGAGACTGTATAATTACTATAAAGCACTTAGTGTATTTTGGTGTACATAAAAGTTATATTTGTATTTTTCTTAAAAATGACATTTGGTATTGTCATAATAACCTTTCTAACTCTTCATTTTGCCAGAAAATCATTGAAAAGCAAAATAATAGCAAATAACTCCTAATGGATTACATGCCAATAAACAGGGATTATTAAGGATTGACATTGCTCTGGGTTTAACTGTGTATTTTCCCAAGAGTAAAACTCATCACCAAAAGGGTCCTTCTCTGGCATAATATGTTATCAGTTTATCTTGTAAAAATCTTGGTTTAGTAAGCTTTCAAATACAGTTGACCCTTGAACAACATGGGTTTGAATTGCATGGGTCCACTTATATGTGGACTTTTTACAGGACTGTAAGTGTATTTTCCATTCTTTATGATTTTCTTAATATTTTCTTTCCTCTAGCTTACTTACTGTAAGAATACCACATATTAAATCTGTGTTAATTGACTGTTTATGTTGTTGGTAATGTTTCCTGTCAACAGTAGGCTATTAGTATTAAGTTATTGAGGGGTCAAAAGTTACATGTGGCCTTTAAGCTGTGTGGGGGTTGGAGCCCCTAACTCCTCTGTTGTTTAAGGGTCACCTTAGCATCTTTTATGATCTTTACCAATTTCAGAAATTTTAGGAGCAGCTGGGTGGCTCAGTCAGTTAAGCATCCATCTTCAGCTCAGATCATGATCTCAACAGTTCATAGGTTCAAGACCCGCATGGGACTGTGCTGACAGCTCAGAGCCTAAAGCCTGCTTTGGATTCTGTGTCTTCCTCTCTGCCCCTCCCCTGCTCATGCTCTGTCTTTGAAAAAGAAATAAAAACATTATTTTTTTTAATTTCAGAATTTTTAAATATTCTCAAGTTTATCTTGTTATTATTTCATGCTTTATGAATAAATTTATTTATGCTACTAGTTTCAGTTCTGATCCTACATTATGACACAAAGGATATTGTGATAAGAACAAAAATGAATGTTAACTTCAGTAACACAGATAAATGTATTCCACTGACACTATTTTGACCTGAACTAGCTGGGCATTTTTGCCTCTTCTACCAGAGTAATCTTATAATCTAATTTATAGCTTAAATTTAGGTCACTTTGGAAAAATGCATAAGATTAAGGTTATAATACTAATTCATGAAAAATGACCCGGATTCAGGGAAAAGAATATATAAATGATGAGATTTCAAGTTTTTGTAATAGAAGATTTAAAAATTATTCTCAGGTAAAAAGCCCCAATTTATGCTATATGAACATGTATGAAATAATAAATTATGCAAAAATTTCTTTGGATTTCTTCAAAATTTCCCCAACTTTCTTCCTGATTCTATGATTCTTACAAAGACAAGAGACAACATGAATAAATTACAAATGAGTTTCTATAAAGTATTATCTATGCATGGGGTGGGAAAAATTATCTCTTTCTCCTTTTTAACCTCTCCAATCATCATTTCTGAGTCTTGGAATATAGTATTTCAATGTTAGATCTGTTAGCATTTGACAGGCAGTAGCTTTCAGATTCCCTATCATCTTGGAAGTAGGCATGGCTCAGAGCTAGGTTGGAACCTTGCCTCCTCTCCCTGGAAACACCCAGAGGCATACTCTCATTTCCTTATTGCAAGGAATTGGCCCAAGCCAATAGCAAGTTAATTTTTTATCTGTTTTCATGAATATGTAACAGTGGATTGAAGCAAAAACTTGTTCCTACATTGAAAATATCAAATACTGACTACTTATAGACATTTTGAGTTCTGCGATGGTCCTTGGCTTGGAGATGAACTAAGATTATTAATTGTCTTTCCCTTCTCTCTTGGTAGGCACATATTCTCAGGTCCAGTCTGAATCAAAGGCAACAGGCCTGGCCTGGCTCCAACTTGCAGGACAGCTAGAGGCTGGTCTTGCCCAACAAGAAGGATGACAGTGTCTGCCTTCCAACTTTTCCTCATATTGCTATTCAGCCTGCAACTTTCACTAACCAGAGATTCTTAAAAGGAACTATCATCAGTGAAAACAAGGATATGCCCAAGCTAATGATGCAGGGTGCTAATTTGTCTCATCTGCCAAAAGACATGTAAATGTTACTAGATCTGTTTTTGCTGAAATATTTGGGCATATTTCAAACTTATTCCAAGTGCTTTTTTTTATTTCTGATCTAAGCCAATTACCTAAATCCATGTACCTAGCTATCACAATTTTCCAAGATATCGCAATTTTCTAATATATAGAATACCCCCTTTATAGTCTGGGAAGTGCAATCATACTCTTTGGCTCAAGGACTATCACAAATTTATCATGCACAACATTTTCAGACGGGGAGAGTCCATGAGGTTCACTTGGGTGTGACCATTCCCTTAGTGTTTGACTCCTGTAATGGTTTTCCTTGTACTTTGCTATTTTAGAAGTGCTGAAGTTTGCAATTCCTCGTGTAAAGGATTTTCCTAAGCTCCCTTCTGGCCTACTTCATTACTTGGCCTCACTTTGCATGTTCTAATTTTTGAACTTATTATTCTCTGTGGACAGGGTTTTTGACATCCATCTTCTCTTTAACAATCAAAATGTTATACATTCTGAAATTGCTCATACCATAATCTGTTCATGTTCCTTACTTTTGCTACAAGAGTTGCATGGGTAGACCAAGGACATCATAATACTGTTTATTTCATTCTTTTCAGGTAATTGCAAGTCTCATTTTCTTAATACCTCAATAGAACTTTTTTAGATTCCATCTTTTTACCCTTTGTAAAATGTTCTCACTGCCATTATGTTTATTGTGAAACAATAAATGTCAAGCCATAGCTATAAAGTCATAGCTATCAGTCGTAGCCTTTTCCATAACTAACAAAGGATGGAACTGATTCTTCCTGCCTAGAATTATTTGAATAAATTCTGTAACATTCTGCTTCACATGGTCTATACAATTTACAAGAATATGTTCATGGTGTTAATGTTAAATTGTTTCTTTTTTTATTCAGAAATTTACTGTGTGTTTATTTACTTGGCAAAAGATAGGCCAAAGGGGAGGGAGAAATTTGGAGCATTGTGGCAAATGTTATTATATCTGCATGTATAAAATGTGAAACACAGCCTCTTATTTTTAAAACACGTTTAAAAGCCTATCAAACATCTGGCAAGCCACTCCGGGATCCTCACTCATTCTTGAGCTGCTCTAATAAAATCTCACCTTTCAACCAGAAAGAAGGCTCAGAAGGTTCTCAGTAGCCTCCATGATTAGCCTTTGCTAATTCTTCAGTTAGCACCAAGGATATAAAGCACAAAACCTGGAGTTTTTTTCATGTGTTTCAACGATACCTTTGATGGTACACAAAAGTACACAGCTTTCAGGAAACAACACTCAGCTGGCAGTGAGGAGTCATCAATGATTAATTTAGGAGGCCCATCCCTAGCATGTGGAAGTAGCTTCAGGATAATGGCAATGAGTAGTCTGTATCCAGGCGATGGGTTGCTTTGCAGTCCTGATGTTCAGAAGGTGGTGAAAGAAGCTGAGGGAGGAGGGCTTGGAGGAGCCCCTTACCGCATGGTTTGGGGGGGTGGGGAAGGGGCTGACAGAATACAGACTTTGATCTCTTGCTACATACATAGTGTTAATCTAAACTGTATACTCAGGGTAAATAAGATATGATTTGTTATTTCACTGCTTTCCTGCATAATGCTTTTCCTTTAATTCTCCTTTCCAGGTGCCCAAATGATCACATTCCCATTCCCAGTGGTAAAATACCTGCGAATTAGAAGATGGATGGTGTGGTGATTGAGCCCGGAGTCAGGCTGCCGAGTAACAGTATCCTGGCCTTCTCACACGGTAGGAGGCCTTGAATGGCCCTGAAAGTTCTAGGAGGGAGGTGTCTTAGGGCGAGCACCTGGCCGTTTCCCCATCTTCGCTGTCAGTCATCACCCCGCCTCGCTACACTCACCTTATTTCTGGATCCTGATTTGAGAAGCCTGGCTCCTGTAGGCTCTTGAGAGTGCTTTCCTAAGGTGTCGGCTACTTAGCTGGTGATTTTGTAGTTGGCTGATATGAAAGAACGGAAGTGCATGTATTTCAAACACATTACTGAAGATCCACTGGATGCGGGGCGATGAGAATCCAGCGGAACACCGATGGACAAAAATCCGGCTCTCCGAGAGTTTACATTCTGGTGGAATTAGAAGTTGTTCCTCAACATCTGCGCTGTGCTCATTATCAGCTCTGCCTGAGGACTGCGTGAAGTTCGCCGTTCAGGCAAAGGAAGCACAGCTTTCCCAAGGGCCATTGTAAGCGGGCCTCAGCTCTCTGCGGACAAAATGTGAAAGAATATAAATTGCAGAGCCTTGAACGAGGCGGGGTAGGGGTGGGGTGTCACTTGAGGTGGCGTCTATTAGAGTCAATACGGCGGAGTCAGGGGACCCTGGCAGAGCCTGAAAACTTCAAGCCAAACAAACTCAGGGATCACAACCCCCCCGCGTTCTCCTCCTCCCCTCCGGGGAGCCACGGCCACCGCCACGGGAAAGCCGTCCCAGGGGTAGGCCGGGGGAGACAGGGGGCTTGGAGAAAGTGGACTCGGACTCGCTCCCCCTGCTCCCCCTCCCGGTCATGGGCTTTGCCCTGGAGCGCTTCGCCGAAGCGGTGGACCCGGATTTCGAGTGCAAGCTGTGCGGCCAGGTGCTGGAGGAGCCCCTCTGCACACCGTGCGGACACGTCTTCTGCGCCAGCTGCCTCCTGCCCTGGGTGGTGCGGCGGCGCCGGTGCCCGCTGCAGTGCCAGCCCCTGGCGCCCGGCAAGCTGTGCCGGGTGCTGCCTCTGCGCAGCCTCGTCCAGAAGCTGCGCGTCCAGTGCGACTACCGCGCCCGCGGCTGCGCCCGCTCGGTCCCGCTGCAAGAGCTGGCTGCGCACGTGGAGCGCTGCGACTTCGGCCCTGCCCGNGCTCTGGGCGCTGCAGGGCGAGGTGCAGCTCACGGCCCGCAGGTACCGGGAGAAGTTCGCCCAGTACATGGCTCACGTCCGCAACTTCGCCGGAGACCTGGGCGGCGGCCACGGCCGGGTAAGCGCAGAGGGGTCGGGCACCTGGGGCACGACTGCGGTGGACGGGGGACCGCTGCTTTCGGGTACTTGGGATTCCTTTGGAAGGTGACATCCTTAACTTACCACGCGGTGGGAAGCATCCACCCGCCCTGACCGTACTCCACTGTTAGTACCTTTTGGATGTTAGTATTGCATTTGAGGATGTCTCCCTTCCACTTCTATTAGGATTGGAACGAGTTAAACAGATTCAATTCCAACTTTTCATAGAGAAGGAGGAATTAGGAAAACTTGTTTTCCCACCCTGACCCTCTCTCCTTTATCTTTCACTCTCCTGCCCTACCTTCTCTGCCATTTTGGGGGAGACCTCTGGCCGGTTCCTAAAGCCAATCAGAAAAGGAAAGCCAGGAAGTCCTCACTTCTCAGACCCTGCCTCCGCTCTCCTGGTGCCCCAGCATCCCTGCGGCCTTGTTAGTTGCACACCTTTAGCCCTGAATGATTTCGTTTCCCTGCCAAACTGCCTGCATCGCTTCTACTCAGTGCAGGGACTCTCGGGGATGTGAGAAACCAGGAAAACCTCGAGTTGGGAGATGGAGCGATGGGATTTCTTAGATCTACAGTGTTTTCATTACCCCGACCTTCCCTAAAGAATCCTTGCCTTCCTGAGGATTTCATCATTAGTGGAGTGTGTGTGTGTGTGTGTGTGTGTGTGTGTGTGTGTGGCTTGGGGGACCAAATCTGAGAGCAGCCACATCCATCTGCGGCCAGACTAGCTTTGTGAGCTGTGGGCAGCGGCTGTTTGCCTTCTTTGTCGAAGCTGCCTGCCCTGAACTGTGCTGGGGGACTGCCCGCTTTCAGACTGAATAAACAAGCCTCTTTGCAGCACCCCGTGTGAAGAGGCTTGTTTATAAAGCTGTTACTTCTCTTCTGGAGGACTTCTGCAGTGTTTGACATTGTTGGTCGCTGCCATGGTGAGCAGGGATTTAGCAGGACTTGCTCTCCATTCAAGGAGCTGTTTTCATTCTGCAGCGTCCCAGGGAGGAGCAACACGGAATCATTCCCATTTGGGACTGCTTTGCACTGCCTCCAACCCAGGCATGGAGTTGAGAAGCTTCTGCCCTCGAACCTAAAAAAGATAACTGAAGTGTTAGGGGGCAAAATGTTGCCACTCTGATAAAGCGAGGCACACTGGGTCTCAAAAGACTGGATGCTATCCCTGATTTCTTTCTGTATCCTATTAATATCCAGGTAAATTTACAAAATGGGAAGATCCAGAGAGAAGCACAGGAATGGGCTCTGTGTTATAAGGTCATGTTTCAAGGTCGTAGGGAAGCAATGGCCGATAGAGCCACAACTAGAATCATATGACAGAGAAGTCCATGCAACAAGTCGAGCTATGATTCTAAGAAGTGAGGAAAAACTGCCCATGATTTGCAGACTATCAGAAATCTGCTGTATGCGTCTCAGAAATGTTTTCCCACTGCCGGTAGGGGCTGCTGTGTGCACTGCCTCTGAAACGCTCCTGGGAAGCGGTGGTGATGGTGCTAGTAGTGGTGATGGTGCTTATGGAATTTTACATCTTGGAAGTAATTGCCAAATATGTAATTTCGTAGGACAGTTAATAGTACCCATAGCCATGAATAAACCTTACCTAATCTGGGCACTTTCTCACCCTGTATTTAAACAGGTTGTAGATATAATTCCCGTTTGTTTTAGTACTATTTGGCTTCCAGAAAAAGAAATACATACTATTTTACTTAATACAAATTCTCTCTTTAAAATTCTTCAGGAATTATGCAAAACCAATTAAGAATGCTATTTAAAATCAGAATTACTGTAATTTAGACCCTGCATTACAATAAAATCCAGATAGCACTGTTAAAATAATTTTATCATATTATCATTATCATTAGTTGCTCACTAATACTTAAATCCCTCAAGACTTTCCAAACTGAAATTTTTACATAAAATTATTCTGAGATTCTTTATTACACTCTAAAAAAATGAGGATACTTGTAGGGTCACCAGAAATCTGTTTTAAATTACAGTGAAGTCAGAATTAGATGCTGCATTAGGATAAGAGATAGATTGATGTGTGAAAAGACAAAGTCCCTTAGATCTTTTTGAAAGTAGCTACTTTTCTCACAAGCACTTTTTAAAAAAAATAGATACTTTCAAAGTACATTTAGGAAGAAATTAACCTTCTCCCAAATTCAACCATCCTTAATTTTAAGATTTTCTTCTTCTCAAATAGTCACTTATTTACAATTTTTTAAAGGCTTGTTGTAGTATTTATTTATTTATTTATTTATTTTTACCTAGTTATTTCATCCCGTTTCTTGTAGGATGGAGAACATAAGCCGCTCACCATTGTGTTAGAAAGAGAAAATGACACATTGGGATTCAATATTATCGGAGGTCGACCAAATCAGGTAACCTACCTTGTTAATGCATAACTCACTCTTTGCTCATAAAAAAATAAAAGACAGCTTTCACTTGTGGATTTTGAATGAGGAAAACAAGTGATTTAATCTTCTAAATCGTGGTTATGATCATGTGTCAGATCCCTTAATGCAAATATTCCAGTACATAACTATATTTTTTGAGAAAACAAAACAAAAAACCCAACAGGTAACACACTTGTTCCTCTTTGCTACTTTTAATAAAATCACAGTAGGGGGGCGCCTGGGTGGCTTAGTCGGTTAAGCGTCCGACTTTCGCTTAGGTCATGATCTCGCGGTTCGTGGGTTCGAGCCCCGCGTCGGGCTCTGTGCTGACTGCCAGCTCAGAGCCTGGAGCCTATTTCAGAGCCTGTGTCTCCCTCTCTCTCTGACCCTCCCCTGCTCACGCTGTCTCTCTCTCTCTCTCTCTCTCTCCTAGAAAAAAAAAAATTTAAAAAATAAATAAATAAAATCACAGTAGGGTTCTCATTTTATTTACATTGTGTAGCCCCATTGGTAAACTTCTTAAACGCATTTCATAATAACGTGTATAGGCAATGTATATTTGAAAATATGAGGCAACTGGAGAGACTGATTATGCCTTCTATTAAGTCAACCTGCTCAGTTTTCAGATGCTAACACAGACCAAGCAGTTTATAATGCATGTTGAACAGATGAACAGTTAAAATAAGTTGAAATAAGGGATCATTGTTTTCACAGGCATATAAGCAATATCATGTTAAAGAAAGATAGTTGATTCGAGATATTTTTGGCTCCCCAAATCATATCCTTTATTTAACTGAATGAGTAATATTTTCTATGTTGATGCCAATTGTTTTCAAAATACGTGACTTAAAAAGTTAAACCAGATATTGTAGTTGCAAAGTTCTTTTATATCCTCCAAATACTACATTAACTTAATTTTCACTGTAACTAGAAAAAGGTGGTGATGTTTAAAAAGATGCATGTTCTTTAATTTTCTTAATAAACTGCCATGAAATTTTTGCATCATGCATTATAGATGTTGTCTAAGGAAACTCTCTTAGTTGTTGGCCATATGCTATGTTTGGGTCAGGATGGCAATGACCTATTTCCTTCTTACTGTTTAGTATTTCAAAAATTAGCAACGAATGACTGCTGTGTTTCTGTTTCTAGAACAGTCCCCCTTTATTATGAAAAGATAGAAGTCTTTTCATCATATCATTTTTCTTCCCCTAAGGAATATCCTTATAAAATGCCAGTTAGGTGTGTGACATTTAAATGACATTGGCCTTTTTTAAGAGGCTCTTCAAATTCATGTTAAGGAGAAATAATTAAGGAGAAATAATTTTATTTAAACTGCCATGAAATAAATTGACATTTAAAATGCTTATTATAGTATGTTGGGCATTTTACCTAGAGAAGTTCTGCAATATAATTGTTTTTTCGTGACTGGCTAAAAGGTCCTGTTTGTATTATATTGGTTATATGGTTGAGATTTAACTAATCATTAGGCTCATTGCCCCTGGAAATGTGTAACGATTAGCTTTGAATGGGTTCTCTTGCAGTTAGAGTTGATCTTTTGGGATTTCACACTTGAGCAAGCTCCTAGTCTGCCCTGTGAATAGCTAAGGTATGAGCTGTATTTCCAAATCTGTCACATCACGAGGCTCAATTAAATTTTCAAAACTATGACCACATCTCAAATCAGTTACATAGTGAGACTGGATATGTTTTTTGTTTTCCTGTAGCCCTTTATAATTACTATATCTCTCTAGAAGTAAGATGTTTTATGAATAATACCTAGGAACCAGTCAATATCACCTTGTACATACCCTTTCCTCATAGCTTTTTATGTATACCCAAAAACATGAAGTAAATGGATAATCTTGTCAGAGATGCTGGACTCATTCATTAAAGCTGCCATCTTGATTAATGACTATTTGGTATTAAGTAAGTTAAAATTCAGTGCCAAATCCCCAGCTAAGAGAGAGAATTGGATGTTTAGTGAGGTTTGGCAATGTTATATTTACTAAATTGACCTTTATCCAACTTAAGATTTTGTTTATATCTTTCTTACTGATAATGGTTATATTTTTACATAGAATAATAAGGAAGAAACATCAAAGGAAGGAATTTATGTTTCAAAAATTTTGGAAAATGGACCTGCTGACAGAGCAGATGGCCTGGAGATTCATGACAAAATCATTGAGGTAAGACAATAATAAAACATGAATAAGAGCCATGGAAGAAATATTTGGCCATCTTAAATTTCCAAACATACTGTTTTACCTTGATGTGGTACTTATTAGAGTATTTGTCTATCTAGAGTATATATCTAATCTATATCAATTGTTAGATATTGAGATAAAGGAATAAATTACCTGAAGTTTCCAAATGTGCTAATGAGTATTTCTGCTTTAATACATTGCTCTCCTGGTGAAATATGAAGAAAGTTGTATGATTATTAAGGGATTAATTTTGTATGACATTTCAAAAAATGATACATTTCTGCTAAAGAACATTTTTGATGAGGAAATATTACTGTTTTGAGCTTCTGATTATATGTTACATGGAGAGTTTAGAATTATTTATACAATACCTTTTACCATTTCTCAGTTTAATATGGTTATCTTGTTCATGCAGTTTTCCAGGGGGGAAAAATCTGATTTTCTTTCTCCTATTGCAAAAACCTGGTGGGAACTCTTTATTTTCTCAAATGTGCATTGTAGCTCTATTGTAATATTTGGGGTTGGGGTAAATTATATAAGTTAGTGAAATTTGGGCTGGGATAGTGGAGTTTTGGGTCATTTCCATTTACCACCAAAGTGATTTTGAAATATTAACTGATTGAGATAATAGTATTTGGTATTACTGAAAATGATTAGATTACTTTAATCAGTGGAATTATTTCCAATGTATTAGTAAAGGCATAAATAGAAATTTGGAAGGTTTATTTGACTCCACTACTTTGGAAATATTCTGTTTATTCCAAGTTTTATCATCCCTAGTGCTGTCTTTCTGAATATCTATATAAACTGGATGGAGATGGTTCTTTTTCTCTATTAAGCTTTTAAAAAGCTTTTAGACATTAACTCATCATCTGTGCATTAAAAAGGTTGAATTTTCAGTACTTTGACTTTGGATAAGAGTAAGAATGAAGAAGACATGGTAATTTTTCTGTGTCAGGAAAGAACTCATAACATCTAGAAATGAGCTGACTAGGTATTTTGGGGAAGAGAACGGAAATGCTTTTGGCTGAAAAGCTGGGTTTTATCTGGAGAGGTCTTTTGTATTAAAATTCTCTTCTTCCAGCTGTGTAGCCAAGAAAGCACAAACCTGCTTTCATTGATGGCTGTCCAGTGTCTTGAAAATTTGCCTCATGGAAATATTTACATGCTGCAATTTGTAAAGTTAGAAACTTTTTATTTCTACTCAGGTTTGTGCAATATGATTTAAAGGGTAACATAACTTAGACAACAAAAAAATTGTCCTTATTACTTTCTGCCTCATCTCTAAAGCATTTTGGTTTTTCCAGTTAAATGAAAATGAATGTGTACATTTGATACTGTTAGAAGGGCTAATAGAACTGAATACCTATATTCAATTAGCATACACACTCACATATATATTCAACAGAAATGTAATGGGGCTTTAAAAAACATTTTTTTTTTTTAGCTAGGTAATAATGTTAGGTATGCCTCATTAATGTTGCATTAAAAAGGAGAAGAATTTATTTTTTAAGTTATATAGTACTTCTCTTAAACATTCATTTTTTTTAACGTGAAGAGGTAATTTTATAAAAACTGTGGCTGATAAATGAAGTGCATGTAGATATCTAATACTGTTACTGATATATCTCAGAATAACCATATTTAAATCATATAAAGAGCAGAGATCAACCATGTAAGTCTAAATTAAAATTTATAACTAGCTGCAGTACTATTATTTCACCTTGATGAGCTTGAAATTTGCACCAATGACAGAAATTTATCAGTGCCTCTTTTATGCCAGGGTACATTGTAATAGACATATTTTTGTTATAGTTCCATAATATGTTCATGTGAACACATTCGCAGTGAAAAATTAGTTAGATGATATACGTATTTTTGGAATGCTGTCTGTTAAATAGTGTGAAATATTTTAAAAGGAACACTATTAGAAATATATCTCTAGTATTTAGTGGGTCAGTGATGCCATCAACTTTTAAAGTGAATAGATATTTGTGACTTTATATATATTTATGTATACATGTACATATGTATATGCATATCAAGTAGCATGCTTGATCTTATACATATGTGTGTAAAAGACCTTATATAATAATAATTTAGACATATTTAATTCCTGTCAATTATTTTAGTTCATCTGCCATTATGGTATCAGTAAAGTTTACACATTTTATAGTAATGGGAAACTAATATGAAATACATGATTAATTTAAAGAGTGCAGAGACAGAAAACAGATTTTAAAATCAAGTAATGTATTTTCCAATTTTTGTGCTCAGTGATTTATTTATTGAACTAGTTTGATGCAATGTTTTTTTTCCAGTTTTTGAATTTGAAATGGTTATGCTGGTTGATACCGTACAACAAATAAATTTGTTAGCAGTAGAAAGTACACAGTAGTTAAGATATTATGAAACTACCCATATAAGCTAACTGCCGCAATCACATGACTAAATGATTTGAATTTAGTGATGTGACTGAAATAAAAAATAGAGACTGTTAGACTTTTTTTTACTTATAGTCAAGATATACTATAAATACTTTGTCTAAATGCTTAAAGCACACATCACAGTAGGCTTATGAATTATTTTTATAAAGTAACAAAACTTTCTTTAAATCATTTATTTGGAGGAGAAAGTAGATATGTTAAAGGTCTGGTTCTGTTGATGATTAAAGAGATTTTACAAATTCTAATAAAAATATTAAATACAGCAATTTTTCAAAGTTTCTCAAAAGCCAACCACTCTAAAAGTATTATTTTTTAAATAGTCTCCACTCCACTAAAGCTGATCAAATTCAAGAATCATAAAAGAAAAAAAAGGATAGTCATAAAGTAAATCCATGTCATAGTTTTCAGTAGTGCAAAGAAAATTCTTTTGGAGTCAGTCTCTTGAGCAATTATGTTTAGTAATTTCTAGATGTTTACACATCCGTATTTGTTAAAAGATGTATAGTGTAGATTCAAAAAAAGAAATGTGTTGTGATGTTGGAGTTACAGTATTGGGTGTCAGAGTATCTCCGAAGACTGAAAAGACAGAAGACATTGTTAAAGGCATTTTGAAACATGGCAGAAATTCACATAGACCAAGAATTCACCAGAGGATATATCCAAATAAAAGCATCATTTGCATGCTGTTTTATACCCTTTCAAGACTCAAAGGAGCCATAGAAGACTCTTAATACTATCCAAGGGTTGGGTACAATTCTGTAAGAGGACAGTACCATTACTATGATTATCATCATGTTAGGATGCCTGCAGGGTGTGTGGGAGCTGAGAATCAAAGTTCACTGCAGCTGTCAGCGATTACTCCTCTGTTATTATTTTGGTGCACTGATGGCAGGCAGTACAACCTTAACCCCAGAGTGGGAAAGTGAATAGAAGGGTGGGGAGTCATTCATGGCTCTTTGTTCCCACTTTCTTCTCCCCACCTCTCCCCCCAGCTCCTAGCCAATGCTGGGTGACAGGAAAGTCCACCCTTTTCTTAGCTTCTGGAGACCAGGGGGTAGGGGTGGAGATCTGTGAATTCTATGGGAAGAAGAGTGTGGAGCAGAAAGCAGAGTTTTCTGTAATGTATATATTAAAGTCTTCTATTTAGTTTGAGATTCATAATGAAATGCAGCATTTCGTATACTTTAAAAACAGTTCTCACATTGAACAGTGTCAGGTAACCCTTTCTAGACAGTGCTGAGTGTAGTATTAGCAGAAAGAACTTTACAAATGCAATGTCTCCACAAGAACTTTACTATTCCAGACTGCCAACTACACTGTCTTTATTTCTGTAATGGTGTATCTTTTGCATTCTCCAGCACCGCACTGCTAGAGTAAAAATTTTTGATGATTATTGTGTCGATTTGCATTAAGTCTCTGCACAGTTCACTTACAGGTGCTAGCACAGAAAATGTAAATGCAGATCAGAGCTAAACATTTAGGAATGCTGTTGCCTCCTACAGCGTGCTACCTCTTTGTGTGCCTGACGGCACAGTGCACCTTACTGCCTAATAAAGCAGCTATGCTAATTTGCGTATGCTTCGGAAGCCTTTACAAGTTTTGTAGGTCACTTGTAAATCTGGTGGGGAATTAATTTTTTGATAAATTGCTATTTAATTTGAACACATCACTGAACTCTTTAGTAGCATATTATTATTATCATCCCCACATTTTTAAAAGTGTTTTTTAATTGTTTAACATTGACTGTCTGAAAGGAGAAAGAACTGAAAGCAATCATGTTAGTGCAGGTAAAGAATTACATTGTATGAGATTTGTAATCATGGTTAAATGCTACTTAAATTGGCTGCTGTTTTACCATGATATACTTATTATATAATTGTATATTTTAACATATGGTGAAAAATACTGTGTGGTAGTGGGAAAAGCATGAATCCTGGAGTCAAGGAGATCTCGCTAGAATTCCTGTCCTGCCTCTTTAAACCTTGAGCAAGTCAATTGTACCTCAGTTTCCATGCCATTCATGGTTACTGTGTACACAAAATGTGCTCGGCACAAGGCAGGTTCTTAGAACACACTATTATGAGGCTGATGTCTCTCAGCTTATGCAAGTAGTTTGTTCTCCAGAACACAGAGACAATAGGTGTGGAGATATTTTCCTTTCTTGGAGAATTCAGGGCACCTCCCTGCAACTTTCAGTCCTTTCCATTTTTATAGACACCACAGTTTGGATGAGTAAATGTAGGAAGCTGTAGTTCATACAACTTCATGTATGAAGTTTTTCATATATGAAAATCACCTATTCATATGGACACTCAGATGCAAGAAGGGCTGTGGGGGAAACTTTGTAACTATGCACTTATGATTTAATTCAATCATTCAACAAGTATTTATTAATTGCCTTCCAGGCAGCATCTCAGTATTATGGAAATAAGAGCCATAAGAACCATTCTCTGCCTCAAGAAGCTTGTGGTAAGGAGGTCCCATTTTCTGCCTGTACAAGGCAAAGCAGGCCTTCATGGGAAGTTGCTCCTTCAACATTTATGGTCTTAAATGGACATCACCATCTGATCTTAGCAGAATGACACTGCGGGTTTATCCTAGTTTCCCTGTTCTCCTAGGAGTAGTACAGTGCATTTTAAGAAGTCACAACATAGGGTTAGTAAAGTAATAGAATCTGTGAATGTAAGACAGCGATGTAGTTTCATGAAGGGGCCTGGGATTTGAATTGGGAATCTGGCCTTGAATTTATACTGGATTGCCTTGCAAAGATTCAAGGGAATCTGGCCTTGAATTTATACTGGATTGCCTTGCAAAGATACCTTTCTTATTCTCAGTTTCTTTCTTATAACTATGAGGATAAAAATAACTAGTAACTCAGATCTTCTGTCTAGATAATCATAGAGTGTTTTGCCATTCTACTAAAGTTCCATTATTAGTTAAGTATTGTTTCGGGGTGCCTGGATAGCTTACCCATTTAAGCATTCAACTCTTGATTTTGGCTCAGGTCATGATCTCACAGTTCTTGAAATCGAGCCCTGCATCAAGCTTTGTGCTGACAGTCCAGGCCTGCTGGGGATTCCCTCTCTCCCTCTCTTTGACCCTCTCCTCGCTCGTGCTCGCTCGCTCTCTCTCTCTCTCTCAAAATAAATAAACAGACTTTAAAAAATAAGTGTAGTTTTAACTTACAAAGAAAAGCCCGGAAATGTCTTTACACCATCAATCTTTAATGTGTTAAGCACTGTCTTATCTATTTTAAATTTATAAGGTATGAACTAGAGTTTGAAGGTATGAACTAGAGTTTGATTTTTTTTTTTTTTTTTTTAGTGCTAAGCTTCTGAGTAAGGAAACAGACAAACCACACATGACTGTGCAGTTTGCACACTGTATATTTGCACATGGTAGAAAGAAAGTCAGAAGGTCTGACTGTGGTTTTCATTCTCCTCCTCATTCTGTACTATGAAAAAACTCATCAGAGCACCTGTAACCTTATTTTTTTATGAAGGTATAATCACATACATACAATGTTATATTAGTTTCAGGTGTAAAACATGATTCAGTATTTATGTATATTACAGTATGATCCACCCAGCAAATCTAGATGACAAGATTGCCATACATGGTTACAGAATTTTTTTTCTTTTATGATGAGAACTTTTGAGATCTATTCTCTTAGCAACTTTCAAATATATAATACAGTATTATTACCTATAGTCACCATGCAGTTCATTACATCCCCATTTCTTATTTATTTTATAACTGGAATTTTGTACTTTTGACTCCTTTCAACCATTTTGCCAACCCCTTATCCCCCACCTCTGGCAACCACCAATCTGTTCCCTGTATCTGTGAGCTTGTTTCATTTGTTTTTGAGAATTCTGCGGTATTTGTCTTGCTCTGTCTCATTCATTTCTTTTGGCATAATGCCCTCAAAGCCCATCCATATTGTCACAGATAGCAAGAATTCATTTTTTTCATCGATGAATAATATTCGATTGTTTGTGTGCCTGTGAAATATATGCAATTTTTTTTTATCCATTCATCCACTGAGGGACGCTTGTGTTGTTTCTATATCTTGGCTCTTGTAAACAATGCTGTAGTGAACTTGGGAGGTGCATGTATGTTTTTGAGTTAGTTTTTTCATTTTCTTCAGATAAATAACCAGAAGTGGAATTGATGGATCATATAGTAGTTCTATTTTTATATTTTTGAGGAATGTTTGTATGGTTTTCTACAGTAGCTGCAGCAGCAAGTTACATTCTCATCATCAGTGCACAAAGGCTTCCCTTTCTCCACCTCACCAGGATGTGATATCTCTTGTCTTTCTGATAATAGCCATTCTGACAGGTGTGAAGTGAGATCTCATTGTGATTTTAATTTGCATTTTCCTGATGATGAGTGATATTGAGCATTTTAAATGTATTTTTTGGCCATTTGTATGTCTTCTTTGGAAAATCTAAAAGGCCTAATTCAGATCACCTGCCCATTTTTAATCAGAATTTTTGTTGTTATTGAGTTGTAGGAGTTCTTAATATATTTTGGATACTAACTTCTTACAGATAAAGGATTTGCAAGTATTTTCTCCCATTCCGTAGGTTGCCTTTTAATTTTGCTGATGGTGTTTCTTCTGCTGTGCAGAAGCTTTTTGGTTTGCTCTCGTCCCACTTGCTTATTTTTGCTTTTGTTGCTATTACTTTCATTGTCATATCCAAAATATTACTGTCGAGACCAATGTCATCAAAATTACCACCTGTATTTTCTTCAGAGTATTATGGTTCCAGGTCTTATGTTCCAGCTTTTAACGCACTGTTAATTTTTGTGTGTGGTATAAGAAAGGGGTCCAATTTCATACTCTTGCATGTGGCTGTCCAGTTTTCCAAACATGGCTTATTGTTTGTTACCATTAGTGCCATTCTTGGAACTTTTCTCTTAAATTAATTGACTATATACACATGGGTTTATTTCTAGGCTCCATTGATCTGTGTCTGTTTTTATGCCAGTACCACAAACTGTTTTGCTTACTACAGCTTTGTAATGTAGTTTGAAATCAGGGAGTGTGATGCCTGCAGCCTTGTTCCTCTTTTCAAGATTTCTTTCACTATTCAGGGTCTTCTGTGGTTCCATACACATCTTAGCATTGATTTTTGTATTTCGGTGAAAAATGCCATTGGAATTTTGATAAAGACTACATTGAATCTGTGTATTGCTTTGTGTAGTGTGGACAATTTAAAAACATTAATTCTTTCAATTCCTGAGTACAGCATATCTTTCCATTTATTTGTATCTTCAGTTTTTTTTTTTTTATTAATGTCTTATAGTTTTCATCGTATAGCTCTTCTACTTCCTTGGTTTATTCCTAGATATTTTATTCTTTCTGATGCAATTGTAAGTGGGATTGTTTGCTTAATTTCTTTTTCTGACAGTTTGCTATAAGTATATAGAAACACAACAGATTTCTCTATATTGATTTCGTATCCTGCAACCTTATTCATTCATTAATTCTAACAGTAATCTTAAGGGTTTTCTATATATAATATCGTGCCATTTGCAAATAGTGACAGTGGTATTTCTTTTTAATTTGGATGTTTTTAATTCTTTTTCTTGCCTCATTGCTCTGGCTAGGACTTCCAATGCTATATTGAATAAAAGTGGCAAAAATGGGTATTCTGCCTTGTTCCTGAGCTTAGAGGAAAAAGCTTTCAGCTTTCTCCACTGAGTGTGATATAACCTATAGATTGTCATACATGATCTTTATTTGTTGAGGTATGTTTTCTCTGTACCCACTTTGTTGAGAGTTTTCATGAGTAGATGTTGAATTTTATCACTTTCTCTACATGTATCAAGATGATCCTGATACCTATCCTCCATTTTGTTAATGCGGTATATCACATTGATTAATATGAGTTGAACTGTCCTTGCACTCCTAGAATAAATCCCATTTTATCATGGGGTGTGATCCTTTTACTGTATTATTGGTTCAGGTTGCTAATCTCTTATAGAGGGTTTGGCATCTATTTTTATCAGAAATATTGGCCTATAATTTTTTTTGGAAGAGTTTGTGAAGGATTAGTAGGTATTAATTCTTATCTGAATATTTGATAGAAGTCACCAGTGAAACTGTGTGCTTCTGGGTTTTTGTTTGTTGGCAGGTTTTTTGTTACTGATTCAATCTCCTTCCTGGTAATTGGCTTATTCAGTTTTTCTATTTATTCATGATTCTGTCTTGGAAGTATGTTTTTAGGATTTATCCCTTTTTTTAGATTATCCAATTTGTTGATGTATCATTGTTCATAACAGTTTCATAATCCTTTGTATTTCTATCATTTGTAATGATTTCTGTTTCATTTCTGATTTTGTTTTTTTAATTTTTAAAAATGTGTTTAATGTTTTTATTTATATTGAGAGAGTGAACAGGGGAGGGGAAGAGAGAAAGGGAGACACAGAATGCAAAGCAGGCTCCAACTCTGAGCTGTCAGCACAGAACCCAATGCAGGGCTCAAACTCACAAACCTTGAGACCATGACCTAAGCCACAGCCAGATGCTTAACCGACTAAGCCACCCAGGCACCCCTAATTTTATTTATTTGGTTCCTCCCTCTTTTTGTCATGGTGAATCTACCTAAAGCTTTCCCATATTTTAGTTTATTTATTTTGAAAAAGAGATGGGAGAGAACAGGTGTGCATGTGTGTGTGAGCAGGAGAGAGAGAGAGGAGAGACAGAGAATCCCAAGAGGATCCACCGTGCCAACACAGATCCCAGTGCAGGGCTCCAACTTAGAAACAGTGAGATTATGACCTGAGCCATAATCAAGAGTCAGACGCTTAACCAACTGACCCACCCAGGTACTCCCAAGGTTTGTCAATTTTGTCTTTTCAAGGAATCAGCTCTTGGTTTCATTGATCTTTTCTACTGTCATTTTGAATTCTATTTCATCCATTTCTGCTCTGATCTTTAATTCCTTCCTTCTACTAACTTAGGGCTTTGTTCTTTTTCTTGTTTTTTGAGATGGAAAGTTAAGTTGTTTATATGAGATTTTTCTTGTTTCTTAAAGTAGATATCCTATGAACTTCCCTCTTAGGATTCCTTTTGCTGCATTTCATAAGTTTGTTATGTTGTATTTACTCTTTCATTTGTCTCAATGTATTGTTCAGTTTCTCTTGATTTCTTCATTGACCCACTGGTAATTCAGTACCATGCTGCTTAATCTCTACATATTTTTAAATTTTCTAGTTTTTTCTTTTAATTGATTTCTAGTTTCATACTGCTGTGGTTGGAAAGATACTTGAGGACTTCAATCTTATTAAAAAAATTAAGACTTGTTCTGTGGCCTGACATATGTCTCATGTACATTTAAGAAGAATTTGTGTTCCGTTGCTTTTGGATGGAATGCCCCATATATATGTTAAGTTCATCTGTTCTAGTCTGTCATTTTAGGCCAATGTTTTCTTATTGATTTGCTGTCTAAATGATCTATCCTTTGCTGTTAGTGGGGTAGTATAGTCCCCTGTTATTATTGCATGGCTGTTTACTTCTCCTTTTAGGTCTCTTAATATTTGCTTTACGTATTTAATATTTACATGCTCTTTGTTAGGTAAATAAATATTTATAAATGTTACATGTTCTGGTTGGATTAACCCCTTTATCATTATGTGAAACCCTTCTTTGCCTTTATCTCAGTCTTTGTTTTTAAAGTCTATTTTGTCTAAGTATAGCTGCCCTAACTTTCTTGTTTTGATTTGGTTTGGTTTCCATTTGCATAGAATATCTTTTCTATTACTTCACTTTGAATCTGTGTGTGTCCTTACATCTGAACAGTTTCTTGTAGGCAGCATATAGATAAGCCTTGTTTTTTGTTTTGTTTTGTTTTTTGTTTTTAATCCATTCAGCCACTCTGTATCTTTTGATTGGAGAATTTAGTTTATTTACATTTAAAGTAATTATAGATAAGTATATACTTAGTGCCATTTTGTTTATTTTTTTCTGGCTGTTTTTGTAGTCCCTCTGCTTTTCTTTTCTTTCTCTCTTGGTTTTTCTTTTGTGGTTTGATGACTTACTTTAGTGGTACACTTATGACCTTTTGTGTTTCTAAAGTAGGTTTTTACTTGTGACCAGGAAGCTTATATATAACAACTTATAACAGTGTATTTCAGGTTGGTAACAGCTTAAGTCTAAGTGCATTATAAAGCTCTACATTTTACCCTCCACCACGTTTAATGTTTTATATATCATATTCTGCATCTTATTATCTGTGTATTTCTTAAATAATTATTGTAATTATACTTTTACTACATTGTCTTTTTAGCTTTATACTGGCTATATAAGTGATTCATCCACTAGCTTTACTATATATTTACCTTTACTGATGAGATTTGTATTTTTATATGTTTTCTTGTTGCTAATTGGCACCCTTTCTTTTCAGCTTAAAGAAGTCCCTTTAACATTTCATTTGTTAGGCCAGTTTAGTGGTGATAAACTCCTTTAGTTTTTGCTAGCCTGGATAATTCATCTATCCTTCAATTCTGAACAGTAATTCTGTTGGGTAGAGCATTCTTGCCTGAAGGGTTTTTTGCTTTATTTTTTTCTTCTAGCACTTTAAATATATTATTCCACTGCCCTCTGGCCTGCAATATTTCTGCTGAAAAATCTGCTCATATTCTAATGGGGGTTTCCATGTACATAACAAATTCTACTTGTACTGTTCTTAGGATTCTCTCTTTAACTTTTGAGATTTTAATTGTAATGTGTCTTGGTAGAGATCTCTTTTGGTTTCTCTGGACTTCCTGGATCTGGAAGTCTGTCTCGTTCTCCAGGTTAGGGCTGTTTCCCGCCATTCTTTCCTCAAATAACTTTGCTGCCTCTTTCTCTCTTCTCTCCCTGGGACCCATGTTGACCCTTCTTGATATTGCCCTGTAAACCTGGTTAGCTGTTCTCACTTGGTTTCCAATCTTTTTTTTTTGCTGCTCTGATTGGGCGACTTCTACTGTCCCGTCTGCCCTCTTCACTGATCTTTTTTTCTCATCTAGTCTGCTGTTGAACATCTCTGATAACTTTTCAGTTCAGTATTCTTCTGCTCCGTAACTTTTGTTTGGTACTTTTTTTACATTTTTTGTCTCTTTGTTGAAGTTTCCCGTGTTCATCGATTTTTTTTCACATGTTTGGTCATCTTTAGAACCATTACTTTGAACTCTTTATTACGTAAATTACTTACCTCTGTTTTGTTGGTTTTTTGGGGGGAGGGGGGATTTTATTTTATCCTTTTTTGGAATATATTCCTCTGTTTCTTCATTTTCTTTGAGTATACGTATTGGTTTTTATGTGTTAGATGAAACAACCACTCCTGTCTTGAAGAGGTGTCTTTGTGTTGGAGATGAAACTTGTTAGTCAACTTTGCCCTGGCTCTTGGTTGTGTCTTGAACCTTTGTGATTATCCAAATAAGCTGTTTTGTTTTTAATAGCTCTCAGTAGCTGAGTGTGTGCCAAGCCCTGTCAGTGTTCAAAGGGGAGGATCTCAGCACCTAGATTCAGGCTGATTGGAAGCCAGGCCCACAGGCAGCAGCTTTTTAAGTATGTAAGTATGTACGGTCCTATAGTACCACCAGAGTAAATGCCGCTGGCCACTGGAGCAGGTGATCTGGAGGTGTATTCTGGTGGCAGTTGCAAAAATCAGACCTCTAGATGAGTTGGAAATTCCTCTCTGGGAGATACTGGTGAGTGTAGTGAGGCAAATGGAGAGTGCAGATACGGACTCCTCCAACCTACATTCCCTGAGAGCACCTCCATAGCCTCCAGATGTATGCCAAATTTAATCCTAAAGCCAAAGCTGGAGGACAGAAACATAGGCCTCTTTCTCAGAAAGGCTCTTGGTGTATTTTAGTAAGCTGTGTGTGCAGTGCTCTGTAGTGGCAGTCTGCCAAGAATCGCCTCTCCAATTGTTTTAGCCCCAAGGGACTCAAAAGTTAGGCCTCCAAAGTTAGGCCATCACCCTGGGGGCGCCTCGGTGGCTCAGTCAGTTAAGTGTCTGACTCTATTTTGACTTCAAGTCATGATCTCTTGGTTCATGAGTTTGAGCCCCTCATTGGGCTCTGCACTGACAGTGCTGAGCCTAGTTGGGAATCTCTTTTTCCCTCTCTCTCTGCCCATCCCCCACTCTCAATCTCACACTCATTGTCTCTCTCTTTAAAAATAAATAAACTTTAAAAACAAGGATGGCAGCCACAAAAAACAAGTCACAAGACATAAATACCAGGGCACCAAGTGTATGTGGAAGCTTCCTTTTGGGAATATGGCAGAAGGAGAGTGCAAAGCTGGGATGCTGTGGGAAAAGAAAAAAAAAAAAAAAAGGAAAAAGAAGATGAAAGAGAGAAAAGAAAGAAGAAAAAGGGAAAAATTTAAAAAAAGAGAAAGAAATATGATGCCTGCCATTTTCAGCAAGGCAGAGGGCTAGTGTGGAAGTTGACACCTGTCAGTTGCAGCTTAAAAATGGCAGTGCCCATCCCCCACCCCCCCAACCTAAGGAAGAGAAAAGGGCAGTACCTGCTGACTTGAGTGAGGCAGAGGGGGCACAGGAAGTTGGGACCCACCAGCCTCTATCCCGGGGAGTATCCCAGCATGCCCCTGTCCCTCAGAGCAATACTTTGAAATTAGCAACTGAGTCTCACATAAAGTCTGCGCACTTTGCAGGGTGCTGGGATGATTCAGTCACTTAAGTGTCTGATTCTTGATTTTAGCTCAAGTCATGATCTCATAGTCATGGGATCGAACCCTGCAATGGATTCTGCACTGAGTGTGGAGCCTACTTAAAATTCTCCTTCTCTCCCTCTGCCCCTCTCCCCTGCTTGTGTTCTCTCTCTGTTTCTCTGTGTGTGTGTCTCTCTCTCTCAAAAAAAAAAAAAAAAAAAGTCTGGGCACTTTTCAAAGGGCTGCTTGTATGTGGTGCCCTGGGGTATGTGTCTGCACATAAGCCCTTCAAGAATCATTTCTCAGTTTGCCATAGATTTCTGGGCCTCATGGGCACAAGCCCCATTGGTCTTCAAAGCCAGATGTTTGAGGAATTTGTCTCTCAGTCTTAAAAGTTGGAGTGTCCAGTATAGGGTACAAACGCCTTGCTCCCCAAGAAGAAGCTTAGGGTTTTGAGTCCTCTTCTGATTCTAGGTCAGTGCACCGACGTGTGAGCTAGTGATTATGGTGAGATTGTTTTTCAACATTTCCTATCTGCTTTCATGTCATTTACCTGTCCTTTGTCCAATGTGAAGAGGTCAAGACCAGTTTTAGTTTTTTTCACAGGAAATTACTCCATATGTATCTATAGATTCAGTGTGTTTGTGAGTTCAGGATCTTTCTACATTGCCATCCTGAACCAAAACCTGCCTGTAACATGAAAATGAGATCTACACTTGATCTGAAGTAAAATTTCAAAGTGGGCCACATCTCAGTCTTTTGCCCTCCTTTTCCCCCTCAGTCATCCTGGTCTTCTGGCATCTTCTTTCTCATGGTCTTATTTCTTTGCGGCATTTGTCTTTTAGAAGGAAAAAAAAAATTTTTTTTTTTTTTTTAAAGAGAGAGAATAAGTGTGCTTGTGGGGAAGAGAGAAGACAGAAAAGGGTACAGGAGAGAGAGGGAGGGAGGAAGGGAGGGACTTAAGCAGGCTCCACACTGAGCATAGCCTGATCCCACAACTGTGGGATCATGACCTGAGCTGAAATCAAGAGTCTGTTCTCACCCAACTCTGCAACCCAGGCATCCCTGGAAAGAACGACTTTAAATTCACTTATACCAATAGATATTTGAATGATAAAAATTTGCCCCACTCACGGTATCTGATCTCTGGCCGGAAGTAATGCCTTAATGATTCTCAAGTTTTTGCCATTTTCACCTTGAGCATGGTAGCTTTTCGAGTGAACTTTCCCTCTCCCAGTCCATAGTATTTGCAGTCAGCTTGACTACTCCTGTCAGGATGGTCATTGTTTTACTCCTTTATTTAAGGTCCTTGATTAGTATTCCGTTGGCAGTAGGATAAAATCCAAATTTATTAGTGAAGCAAAATGGACTATGAAAACCTTTACTTTTTAGCTTTTGGTTTTAGACCATCCACTACGCAGTCACATGAAACTCTTCCTCTTTCTTATTCCTTCTTTTCTTTTGATCTGGTGTTTTCTCCCCTCCCCTCCATCTTCTGTAGCTGGCAAGTTCTTGATCTCCGCCACTCCCTAAAGCCCTTCACAGCCCACTTGTGGACTTCTCTGTTACCACTGTGTTTCTATACCTCTCACTTACATAACATTTATCATGTGCTCTGCTGTGTATTCTTTCTTGTTCTTTTCTCACAAATGCATGGATTTCTTTAAAAAGTGTTTTAGGATTTGGGAGTGCCTGGGTAGCTCGGTCAGTTGAGTATCGGACTTTGGCTCAGGTTATGATCTCATGTTCATGGGTTCAAGCCTCACATCTGGCTTTGCACTGACAGCATGGAGCCTGCTTCAGATTCTCTGTCTCCCTCATTCTCTGCCCTCCCTCCCACCAGCTCATGTTCTCTTGCTCGTGCTCTCTCTCAAAAATAAACATTAAAATAATAATAAAATTTAAAAAGTAAAAAGCAGTTTAGGATTTTATTGAACTTAATACCTTCAACACCTTTCCTGCTCTCAGCATTGTGCCTGGAAACCTGTGGGCATTCTGTTAATTTTCTTTGAATAATGGAAGAAATGAATGGATGGATCTTGAGCTCAAAACTTCAAATACTATAGTCTAGATGCAAGGGTTTTTCAGGTGCCAGGTGGGCAGTCCCTGAAGGCTATTCATGTTACATCCTCTTCCTTCTCTTTGTGTCTGTATCATAAGGTTAATCGGAAGTTGACTTTCTAAGAATTAGTGTTAGCAGACTGAAACAATTGTATTTCTCTAGACTCTTCTATCCTGTAAATAAGAAAAAAACCAAGTCTCCAACAAAATGTTTCAAGTCCGTTTTATATAAATGCTTGAATTGGATCTGAGGATGTATGTTTGCCTTCACTCTAACACAGATTTTTCATTATTGAACTTGAAGAACACAGTAAAGCTGACTGTATTCACATGCTTGCCTGCAAAGCAGATTTGCAGAAAATGGTACTGGCCTGAACATGGAATGGCACAAAAACATGATTAACCACAGAGGAACTGAAAAGATGAAAGCTGTATTCAATGTCTCCAAGCCTTGTAAATGGTTTGGTGAAAAGATAGAAGCTTCCTAGAGCACTGGAGAGTGGCTAGGGAGACCCTTTGAAGTTCTTATGGTGAGAGCTGCTTGGAATAATTAACAGTGACCCCAGCTGTGAGGCATTTGGTGGAAGCTTAAGAAACAACTCACTGAGCTTGTGCTTGGCACTTTCAGAGGCAAGCTTTAAAAAGTTGAGCTTTCATAGAATACATACCGTTAGTTCACTAGTAAATTCTATTTTTTTTTTCTTTACAGACATGAATAGAAATTTCTCCATTCTTTTCTAAAATGTTGTTCTTCCCAATGCCTTGAGAAAACATCGCAAGGGCACCTGGGTTGCTGCTTGTGTGAGCAGCTGACTCTTAATTTTAGCTCAGGTCATGATCTCACAGTTGTGGGATGGAGCACTTTTTTGGGCTCTTTACTGGGTGTAGAGCCTGCTTGAGATGCTCTCGCTCTCTCGCTCTCTCGCTCTCTCGCTCTCTCGCTCTCTCGCTCCGCCACTCCATCTCTTCCTCATTTGCACTCACTCTTTCTCTAAAAAGATAAAAGGAAAAGCATCACAAAGAAGAAAAGAGTAACTGACATGTGTTGGATATATTTGGTACCTGGTCCCTTTAATCCTATGAATTATTGTAGCCACATCACACTCCAAAGGCCTTATGGACAGTGTCTTTAATCATCTTCTCTTTCTTAAGCAGCTAACAGTGTTATTAAGAAGAAGCTTATCACTCCTTTTGATAGTCAGCATTTCAGAGGCAATATATTGTTATCGTCAAATAAAAAATGCCCCAAGAATATATATCATTCAGTATATGTTTAAAATAATTTTACTGTTTGTTTATCTGTGAGAGAGAGAAGGGGAGGGGCAGAGAGAGGGAGACCTAGAAGCCCAAGTGGGCTCCGCGCCAGCAGTACAGATCCTAATGCGGGGCTTGAACTCAAGAACCTCAAGATCATGACCTGAACCAAAATCAAGAGTCTGAGGCTTAACCAACTGAGCCAACCAGGCACTCCTATGTTAAAAATATTGTAAAGAACTCTATGTTGCTGTAAAAGGTATAGGAATAAAACTTTAACTCCTAAAATTAGATGAGCATCTGGCTATGCTGCTAACTTTAGGGAAATGATTTGTTTCATACTATAGACTAGGATAAAATTTAGCACTGAGTAAGCTGGAAAAATATGTAATGTTAAACTATTTTTTTTAGTATTTTTATGTAAAATTAAGTGATTTGATATTTTGCTCACATAATCTATGACAATGAAGTAAAAGAAACAATAAATTTACCTTGTGAAATCATATGTAGAAAAGAAATTACTTGTTAATATAAATGTGTTCCTCGTATAAAAATGAATCAATTTTCTACTGTTTCTATATGTTAGATTTTTTTTTTAAGATTACACATATAAGTGATACCATGCTGTATTTTTCTTGTCTGACTTATTTCACTTAGCATAATGCCCATGAGGTTCATCCATTGTTGTTAGAAATGGCAGGATTTCTTTCTTTCTCGTGGCTGAATAAGTATTCCTTATGCCGCCGCCTCTTTAGCCAGTCATCTGTTGGTAGATACTTAGACTGTTTCTGTATCTTAGCTATTGTGAATAATGCTGCCAGAAGTGCAGATATCTCCTCAGTATCCTGCTTTCAGTTTTAGGAGGGTGCATATATGCCCAGAAGTAACACTGTTGGATCGTATGGTCATTTTTTAGGAAACTTCCATATTTTCCATAGTGACTATGCCAATTAGCATTCCCACCAGCAGTACACAAGAGTTCGATTTTGTTCCACTTGCTGCCTTTATCTTATTAGTAAATAGCTACTCTAACAGGTATGAGGTGATATTTCACTGTGGTTTTGATTTCTCTTTTCCTGATAATTAGTGATATTGAACACATTTTCATGTGCCTATTGGCCATTTGGATATTTTCTTTTGAAAAAAAAAAGTCTATTTAGTTCCTCTGTCCATGTTTAAATCAGGTTATTTATTTTTTGCTTTTGAGTTGTCTAAGTTTTTTGTATATTTTGGAAATTAATGTTTTCCATATATATGATTCATAAATATATTCTCCCATGCCATAGTTTGCCTTTGATTTTGTTAATGATTTTCTTTCTCTGTAGAAGCTCATCAGTTCAATATAATTCTACTTCTTGATTTTTGCTTTTGTTTTCTTTGCTTTCAATATCAAATTTAAACAAGTCACTGCCAAGACTGATGTCAAAGAGCTTATCCCGTATGTTTTTTTCTAGGAGTTTTATGATTTCAGGTATTAAATTCAAGGCTTTGATCCATTTTAAGTTGATCTTTGTGAGTGGTTTAAGATAGAGGTCTGGTTTTATTCTCTTGCATGTGGCTGCCTAGTTTTACCAACATTATTTATTGAAAAGGCTGTCATTTTTACATCGTGCACTCCTGGCTCCTTTGTCATAAGTCAATTGATTATATGTATATGGATTTATCTCTGGAATTTTCTTGTATTGATCTGTGTATCTGTTTATGCCAATACCATACTGTTTTATTACTACAGCTTTGTCATATAATTAGTTTGATATCAGGAAGTGTGATGCGTCTTCTTTCTCAGGATTGTTTTGGTTTTTCAGAGATCTTTTATGGCTCTACACAAATTTGAGAATTGATTTTTGAAGTTCTGTGCAAAAAGGCCATTAGAATTTAGATAGGGATTGCACTGAAGTGATACATTTCTTTGAGTAGTGGGGACATTTTAATAATATTTATTCTAAGTCATAAAAGCACAAATTATCTTACCATCTATGTCTTCTTCAATTTATCAATGTCTTACAGTTTTGAGTGTATATATATTTCACCTCCTTTAAATTTATTCCCAAGAATTTTATAATTTTTGTTATTCTTGATGCAACTGTACATAGTATTGTTTTCTTTTAATGTTTTTAAAAAAAATTTTTAATGTTTTATTTATTTCTGAGAGAGAGAGACAACATGAGCAGGGGAGGGTCAGAGAGAGGGGGAGACACAGAATCTGAAACAGTCTCCAGGCTCTGAGCTAACTCTCAGCACAGAGCCTGATGCGAGGCTCAAACCCACGAACTGTGAGATCATGACTTGAGCAGATGTCGGTCGCTTAACCGACTGAGCCACCCAGGCACCCCAATGTTGGTGTTTTGTTTTGTTTTGTTTTGTTTTCTTTGAGAGAGACAGAGACAGAGAGAGACAGAGAGCATGAGTGGGGGAGGGACAGAGAGAGAGGGAGACACAGAATATGAAGCACTCTCTAGGCTCTGAGCTGTCAGCCCAGAGCCTGACACAGGGCTTGAACCCATGAACCACGAGATCATGACCTGAGCTTATGAGCTTAAGTCAGACACTTAACCGACTGAGCCACCCAGGCACCTCAGTAGGGTTGTTTTAATTTATCTTTCTAATAGTTCACTGTGTGTAGAGATGCATATGATATTTGCATATTGATTGGAGGTGCTAGAAATTGGGAGAGATTGACCAAAGGATATAAACTCAAATCTGTAAGATGGTTAAGGTATGAGGATATAATCTGAAACATGATAACTATAGTTGATAACATTGTGTTTGATAATTGAAATTTACTAAGAGAGTAGAACTAAAATGTTCTCACCAAAATAAACAAATAAGTGAGGTGATGGATATGCTAATTAAGTAGATGATAGGACTTTTTTCACACTGTCTTTGCATGTGAGGTCACAACAATGCATACTTGAAATATCTTAAAATTTTATTTGTCACTTACACTTCAATAAATCTGAATAAAAGATTGTCAGTTTACCACCCACACAATTTACTTAAATAAAAAAAAATACACAGTCGAAGGACAATAGGTTTTTGTTGCTGGAGGTAAAAAGATCTTTTGGTGATTATAGATGCCTCAACAACTTATAGTCAATACAGGAGTAGGTGTGCATGAAACGAGACAAAACGAAACAAACCCATGATGCATAACTGGTGTCTGTGTTCCACCAAACAGACTTCCCTGTATTATGATGGCCTTCAGCCCTGAGAATGAAATGGTACTTGAAAGGGTCTTTAAAGGAAAGATGAGAGATAGATTAAAAGGGAAGAGTGGATGGAACAAGGGCTTTCCTTATTTAGGAAGAATGCCATGAGCCAAGAGGCGAGGCAGAACTGACTGTGTCTTGTGTGGCAGCCATTTGTGCTGATTATATAATGACAAAATAATTGCCAATACATATGAATACAATCAAACACTGTTTAGATGCCTATAGGCATTAACTCATTTCATCCTCACAAACCTCTCTAGGTTTGGTATTATAGGTACTAGTAGAATCCCCATTTTACTGATAGAAAACAGAAGCACAGGGATATCTAGTAATTTGCCAATGTCACAGAATAAGAGTTCCTAGTCTGTGCTCTTGACCTCCTCCTGATACTACCTGTCATGAAGAGTTGCATAGGTGATTCAAGGTAGATAATCTATAAGTCAGCTAAAGTCAGATTTTGATCCTATTAACTGAAGGCATTGTATGTTTGGCTGAGGAGTTTAATTTTTATAGTATAAGGAGGTGAGTAGTCAGTGATCATGTGTGAGCAGGAGAATGACATGGGTAAAGCGATGATTAAAAGATTAATCAAGAAAATAGATTTCACTGGAATGTGCAAACAAATTAAAAAGTGATGGTACTTGAGACAGGAACACTAGTGGGTGATGAGCACAGTTGTTCATATATGAGGTAACGAGGGCCTGTACCAAATAAAACAGAAAACTGCCAGAAGGTAGTGACAGCCTAGTCACTTTCCCCCTTGTCTTCACTTTCCCACAATATGTTCATCTTAAATCAAGAATGGTGCTCAGTGCTTAATTTTAAATAAGTTTTTATAGGAGAGTCACAAATCACAGGTGCCTAGAGTAATGAATGATCAGAGTGAAGTCATCCATGCAGCCAGCGTCCACATGGAGAAACAGATCATTACAAGCACCCCAGGGGTCTCCAGGTTTCCCCTGTTCCATCTAACTTTCTTCCAAGTTTTTACCTATTTTTGAGTTTTGTATAAATATAATTATGCAGTAGGTCTTCTTTAGAATATGGCTTCTTTTATGTAACATTAAGTTGGTATAACTCGCTGATATTGTTGCAACTCACTGTAGTTTGTTCATTTTCATAGCTGTGCGGACTTCACTGTATGACTATCCCACAATTTCGTTGTCGCTTTTACTATCAGTGGAACTGCTAGTTCTGTGTTATTACAATAACAGTCCTCTGCACGTTACTGTATGGATCCTTTGGTGAATATATGCATGCATTTCTGATACACACACACGTGCGCGCGCACATGTGCACCAGGAGTACATTTTGTACACTGCAGAATCATAGGATATGTACATGTTCAACTTTAGTAATTACTGCCAAACAGATTTGTTAAGATGGCTGCAGCAATTTACATTCTTACCACTGTAAAAATGACTCCACACTGTTCCATGTTTCCAGTGACCCCACAAACTTGCAAAGTAGTGTGTCATTTTAAATTTAAGGTGACAGTGAAGTGGTGTATGCATAATTCCTTGATGTCTAATGAAGTTAGACAGCTTTGTGTGTTTCTTGTCCAATTCAGTATCCTTTTCTGTTCACTCCATGGTGGATGCAAAGATGCTACCTTTCTCTGTACCATCAACACCTAGCATGCTGCCTGACAGACAGTGGACACTCAGTTGTTTGTTGAAAGAATACACACATACAAGACTATAAGGATAATGCAAATCTGGCATCCTATTAAAACCCTATGCTTCAGGGGCGCCTGGGTGGCTCAGGGAGTTAAGCGTCTGACTTCAGCTCAGGTCATGATCTTGCTGTTCGTGGGTTTGAGCCCTGCATCGGGTTCCATGCTGACAGCTGAGAGCCTGGAGCCTGTTTCAGATTTGAGTCTCCCTCTCCCTCTGCCCCTCCCCTGCTCGTGCTCTGTCTCTCTCTGTCTCAAAAATAAACTATAAAACTTTTTTCCAAAAAACCCTGTGCTTCACATAGATGAAGTGTGCAATAAGTATGTACTAGATGGATGTTAAAAAGTTTTCCTAAATTTCCTTTAAACATGTAGCTGTCACAAAGCAATTATACTCTTACAGTCTTACCAGTTCTCTCTAGAGCAAAAAGTAAGTAGTTTGGTATTCC
This sequence comes from Crocuta crocuta, assembly GCF_008692635.1. NCBI lineage: Eukaryota > Metazoa > Chordata > Mammalia > Carnivora > Hyaenidae > Crocuta > Crocuta crocuta. Next base: position 2,633,912 of record NW_027528345.1, read on the forward strand.
TTTTGACATTAACACACTTGATCATATTGGCATGCTCACTTATTAACATTACTTTTTTGGTAGGGCCAGTCTTAAAGTGTCACAGAGATTAATATGGCCTAGATACACTGTGTTACAGAGCCTTTTGCCTTACTGAATGCGTGGGTGTTATTTTTTCAGAGGCATAATTCTTTCCAACAGATAAGAAAGATCAAAGGAAAAGTCTTCTTTTCTTCTTACCTGAACTTTCACTTAGAAGTTTCTTTTTATAAGCCAGAACTTTTTAATGTGTTATCTCCTCATTGAGAGATACAATTTTTCTTTGGATCCAAGTTAGAAGTCTAGTAATACCAGATCCTACTGATTCAGAACTGGGTCATTGAGGCATACTAAGGCAGCCCTAAGATAAAAGTAGATTCCCAGGCTACACATAGTAAGAAAGAATCTTAGAGCCGAAGGAATTGGTTGGCTGAAAATTCTTATGCAAGTAAACAATTGAAAAATGATTTTCACATACAAGTAAAATATTCTGAGTACTCTAGCAATATTTTACACGATTAAATATTTCATAATGTGGAATCATGAGCTATCAAATAAATTATCTGTTACTAATACATATATGTCTGATACAGAAAGAACTCATAAAATATATTTTAACACATGTATAAATTAGGTACCAAATGGCTGTTTCTATTAATCATAAGAATGAGGCCAACAATGATTATAAAGACCAATAGTAACTCTTATATTTATAGAGTCTACTGTATGCCAAACATTCTTCTAGGAGTTATATATAATAAATATATTACTGTAATTAAAGGATGTTTGTGAATAACATCCACTATAATTTGATAAGGTGCAGTTTCATCATAATCAACTTTATCCCTGTCCAGTGAGAAAATGTAGGTCAGTTTATCTGGAGGAATAATAGCCGTGAACAAACGTACAATGGAGACCTGTGTGGTTAATGGTTCCAACAACTCTTTAAGCCGAAAGTAAAGTTCAAATTAATTTTAGTATTAATCAAGTTTACTGTTTAATAAAAAGTCAAGGAAATACAGTGTTCATTATGTCTTTTCTTGCAGCATTTAGAGTTTATAATAAATTTCATTGTTAAAAGATCCTGAAATCCTTAGTGGAGGCAGGTTAGAGGTAGTTTTGTCCTTAGCTCTGAATTTCCTGTCTTTTGTCAGTTTTAAGCTTTCTGGGTCCACTTTCTCCTTTATTCTCAGGATGTAACTGGTAAATCCTAGGATTCATAATGTACCGGAAATGTCTAACCTGCTAAAGTGAGGTTTTAAGTGTAAGCTTTACGATAGACACTCAAGGGAAGATTTTAAATCCCATTCCAGAAATAACTTGAAGGAGAAAGCTTTCGGCTTTGAAAGTATGATTACTAGAATTTTAATATTCCTGATGTCTCTCCATATTCAACTTTTTCACTAAAGAAATTTCCATCCCGGGGCGCCTGGGTGGCTTAGTCGGTTAAGTGTCCGACTTTCGCTTAGGTCATGATCTCGCGGTTCGTGGGTTCGGGCCCNTTCCATCCCAATTTATACAGTTTCCACCAATTGTTTTCCTAAGAAATTTGTACTATACATGCCAGTAATACTTGTGTCATTTTAGGGATTTAGCTTCTGATTTTTGTCACGTATTTAACCAGAAGCAGCTGATGCAGCCTGATCTCTTAGGAAGATCACAACTTAATGTACTTGCTTACATCCTTACCATGTTCAGATTAATTCTTGACAAAGGGTGGCTTTGGAATAAAAAANGGAAAGAAAGTGAAGATGTTAATTTTTACAAATATTTTTTCTTGTTCTTTGTGGAGGTTGTTTTTGTTTTTGTTTTTTGTTTTTGTTTTAAGAATATTAGGGCGAGGGCACCTGGGTTATTCTGTGGCTTGAGCATCCGACTCTTGATTTTGGCTCAGGTCATGATCCTAGAGTTGTGAGACTGAGCCCCACATCAGGCTCTATGCTGAGCATGTACCCTGTTTGAGATTCTCTCTCTCTCTCTCTCTCTCTCTCTCCCCCTCCCTCNATTAATTATTTGCCTTCACTTATGCATGTTCTAGGACTTTTGGGAGTGTGCAGGTTAAGTAATATGAGATTAAGAAGGTGCATAAATGTTGTGACTTTTGTGCATGTGTATTTGTGCATGCATGTGTGTGTGTGTTTGTGTGTTTCCTCTCTTTGCCAAGTCTGCAAGTAATGTGTCAGCATCTTGATATATTATAAGGATCATTTTTTATCTTTCTTTTGGAAAGAGCTTCTGGGATACAAATGAGTGGCTAGAGTTCATGAACCATAAGGAGTGGTTTATTTTGAGTGGAAATGAACTAAAGAATAAAAACCAACATTTACTTTATTAGGTTTCTAAAGGATCGTTTGGATACAGAAGAAGACATCTTAAAATTAGACATCACTTTATCAACAAGTGCAATATCACTAGCAAATTTTCTATTGGAAGCATTTAGGAAACAATATGAGTATTATTCACAGTATTGTATCTTTTAGAAGGGAAGTGTTAAAATATACTTAAGATTTTACAACATTCTTAAAAATGCAATAAAAGCATCATACTTGCTATCTGGCTTATTTTCAGCAACTGGTGATGTTTCTAAAATATAAAACCATAAAAAATGTTTTAAATGGTTTTATTTGTGCACAGATGTTATCAAATGAAACTGTTGTATAATAATTGTCATTTAAAGTTGTTCTTTTTTTTTGAGAGATTATCTTGGAAATTCTGAAAGCCAGGTATAAAGTGAACTTACACAGTGTTCAGAATATAAGCCTGGCTTACCTTGTTCTTTGTGTAATTCCTGGTATTGATTGGCACGTACGGATTTTGCTGGAGGTTTAAAGTCCCAGGATTGCTGAAATCGTTTGTAAGTCTTCTAATGCTTTTTTCAAAAGAAACTAAAGTCCAAAAATAGCTAACTTATTTTCATTCCAAAATGTTAAAACCGATTTCTATTTATTTATAGCTCCTCTTTTCTGTGTCAAGCATTGTTAGTTTTGTAGATTAATTATGTCTGTATATTGTATAGGAATCTGTCCAGGAATACAAATAATTCATAAATTTAAAAAGGTCAAAATCTAATAGTTTATTCCCTCAGCAAAAACATGTAATTGGAGATGATATGTCATTGTTATCAGTCCCAGTCGCCAGAGTGATCATGCAAGGGCACTTTGCAACGGTCAGGGGTCGCCTGGGTGGCTCAGTTGGCTGAACACTTCTGCTCAGGTCATGATATCACACTTTGTGAGTTCAAGCCCTGCCTCAGGCTCACTGCTATCAGCATGGAACCCTCTTTGGATCCTGTGTCCCCACCTCTCTGTCTCTGACCCTCCCCCGCTCATACGCTCTGTACTTCTCAAAAATAGACAAACATTAAAAAAAAAAAAAAAAAAAGAAAAAGAAAAGAATTGTCAGTATCCCTTTTCTCCATGAGGTGAAAAAAAGAGTCATAGATTGTGGAGAGATTCCTGGATTCCAGATTAGGATTTTAATCTTCAGAAGCCAGCCAGGTCCTGGGATTGTTCTTAGAAGACAATTTCAGATTCTATTAGGAGAAAATCTGCTGTAGAATATAAGGGAAAGTTCTTCTCTCTTTTGTTTTGGCTTATTTCTATTTCTTTTTCTTACAAACCCTTTTGGACAGCTCTGTTTTCTCTACTCTTGCCTACATTGTTGAAGAACCTTTTCTCAAAGGTGCTAATGTAATACCATTAGCATGAGAAGTGCTAATCACTTAAACAGAAAGATATAATCTTAATCAGAAAACCATTATCCTGAAACTGCAACCCTAACAAAATTAAAAGAGATGCAGGAGGAAGGTCACCTGTAGATACCGTGTTGATTTGATAATCACCCGTGTAGGCGGTGGCGCAGAAGCCTGGATGTGCAAAAATACATTTGAATTCAGTGAGCTGTCTGAAGATCAATTTGGGCAGAGTAGAAGCCACTTATTTCAGCCCAAATCAAAATAAAACTCTAGTTTCAGAGTTAAAGTTTTTAACAAGATCAGAAACCTATAACAATGACATTAGCTGTTTTTTTACTTCTAGATGTTTTTCTGTCAAGGTTTCTGTTTAAAATTTTTTTAAATGTTTATTTATTGATGAGACAGAGAAAGCAGGGGAGGGACAGAGAGAGAGGGACAGAGGATCTGAAGTGGGCTCTGTGCTGACAGCAGAGGCCTGAAGTGGGGCTCAAACTCATGAACCATGAGATCATGACCTGAGCCGAAGTCAGACGCTTACCTTACTGCTATCAGCATGGAACCCTCTTTGGATCCTGTGTCCCCACCTCCCCCGGGTTTTTTTTATTGGTCCTTTTATATACTTCATATATGTCCTTTCATATATGACTCCTAAATTACATGTATATGTCTAAGTTAAAGGAAACTTAATTTGTATTTTTTTTTCTATTTTCTGGCATATTACTGCACTCTAGACTAAAATAAATCTTTAACTGGGCACTGTGTCAGTCAGCCTAATGGTGAGAGAAGCCCAATCTGGTGTTAATTCAGTCTTGCTTTATACTAGTACATGTTCCACAATCTTTGTGGGCTTTCACTAGATTGTACAGTTGTTACGGGAACATAAACTCCCGTTGAGATTTTTAAGCATTTGTTTTGCCAAGAATAAAATATTGTTATCATATAGACATTATGATATCAACACAGTATTTTTCTTCTACCCGTTTTTAGTGATTTTGCTTTTTTTGTTTTGTTTCCTTTTTGGTAACCTAGCAATTTCTTACTTACCTAGAAAGCTTTTGTCTAGGTGGGTAGATTTTTTTCCCTAGAATTATTATTTATTTAATGTCATTCTAAGTGTAGTATCTTTAAATATGGAAAGATTGACCATCTCATTTTATTTTTGATGTGTTTCATGTAAGAATAATTGTCTGAAATCAAAGCAATACTTTCCGCAACAGAGTATATATTCTCTAATTCTCTTTTTAAGAAATATTCATTTTCTCATTAATTCAATAGCCGTGAACCTAGCTTCTCCTATAAGCCAGAACTGTGCTAGGTACTAATTTTACTGCACCTAAGGAACTGTAATTATGGTGAAATTACAAATTAAGAAGATAAAAAATTAACAATTATGGCCAATGTGTGAAAGAAAAGTTGTAGGTGTTGCTTGAAGAAATGATGGGGGTGAGGTGAAGGTGGTTTAATTTGGAAGATTAGGAAAGTCTTCTGTGAAGAATGTTATTTCTAGCATAACTTGAAACATGAATAGTCATTAGTTAGGCAGAGATCTGGGGACAGAGTTTGTTAAACAGATGGGTATTTGCAAGAGCTCTGAGATGGAAAAGGCTTGGTGTATTCTAGGTATGAAAGGAAAGCTGAGTAGAAGAATGGTTCTCTAGTTTGGAGAAAGGTTTGGAATCTTTTGAAGGGACTAAGTCATGGAGTACCTCACAAGCAGGGTGACCTACATCTGGATTGCTGTGGGCAGCCTTGTTGATCTGACAGAATGATTGATAATGCCCCAACTATCAAAAGTGCTTCAGCCTCATATTCAATTACATAGTCATTCTGCTTATAAATTAGAGTTGTTGTTGTTTTTTTCTGAGGAAAAATAGGAACCTATTAAAGTATTTAAGCAGTGAAGTGACAGGATCAAAGCATTTTAAGAAAATTATTTTGGCTGCAAAGTTGTGAGGAATCAAGGTGGAGATAGGAGGCCAGGTAGTCAGTGGTGGTCAGATGCTAGATGCCAGTGGTTTGAGTTAAGGATTTAGCAGTGGAGGCTAAATTCATCTACCCAACATATATTTCAAGGGCACACTCAGGAGGCTCATAAGCAAAAAGTCTAGCCATAACACTACCTTTCTTCATTTCAGTCGAAATTTACAAAGGCATGCAATACCTACATGAAATTACATTATAATTGACATTTTGATAACAGTTAAGGCATTCTCTTTTATCACTATCCTATCTCCTAATTAACCCCTAGCAAGCTTTTGGAAAGCATTTTTTGCCAATAGTTGATGTAGGAAAATAGTGCAGGGCATTGGCCTGGAGCCTGGCTCTGGAGTCACTTGGCCTGGGTTGGAATTTTAGCTCTGCCATCTGCTGGTAATAGGATGGGAGAGTCACTGACCATCTATGGATTCTCGTTTCTAATATGAACATAACAGTGCCTATCTAACAGAGTTGTTATCAAAATTAAATGAGCTAATATTTATAAAAAAGCTGGGAGAGTTTCCAGACACATAGTTATCCTTGCATAATTTTTTTAAAAAAAATTTAAGAATGGATTGCTGTGTGATTTATAGTGCAGTTTGATCAGATGGTTAGTGTGATAATTTTTGGTCTAAATATGTAATATGGCCTGATTATGTTACTATCTGTTAAGACTGATTAAGTCCCTTAAATAAAATAACAAATGATTATCTAGCTCTGAACTTGACTAAAATCCTGGCAGGAATAAATATGGAAAAGATTAAAGAAAGGGCTTTCTCTTTAAAAGAAAAATGTTGTAGGCTTAATTTCTTCAGGCTATTTAGAGTGGTTTTCCATCTAAGTCCAAAATTAGAGCTATATTTATAGAATGTTAGAGTGAAAAGCTATTCTAGATGACTTTTTTAAAAAACACATTCTTTTGTGGTAGAGATGTAGAAATTACAGAAAAATAGTTACTTGGCTTTTAAAAAAGTGTTAACTGTTTATATTTGAGAGAGAGAGACCGAGCAAGCAAGCGCAAGCAGGGGAGGGGAAGAGAGGGAGGCAGAGAATCCCAAGCAGGCTCCGCACTGTCAGTACAGAGGCTGATGTGGGGTTTGAACTCATGAACTGTGAGATCATGACCTGAGCCAAAAACCAACAGTCAGACACTTAGCCGACTGAACCACCGAGGCACTCCAAGTTACTTAGCTTTTTGAGAGGGGAAAAAAAAATGCTTGAAAGGCTTTAAATGTTAAAGGCAGAGTTTTATAGCTTGTAAAACTTAATACTCTCACTTTCTAGATGGTTCTCGGTACTTTAAAAAGCTGTGAGATGTGTTTGTGAAATTAAAGAGACTCATGGGAGATATATGTACTCTTCCAGAATGGAAAAACGGCCTTCAGATACAGGTAACTAGAGACACAGCAGACTATCTTCTGTGATATGGAGAATGATGGCCCTGCTTCCCTGACCAAAACGTTCCCTTCTTACTTACCTATTACATGGCTTGAATTTCTACCATTAACGATGCATTTCAAATCTTGAGGATTGCTTTCTGCTAAGTAATCTTTTCGTAAAATGAACATTACTGGGCCATCTGAATCTTAGACTATATTGTGTAAGGATTTCTAGAAAGGGTTCCTTTTTTTTTTTTTTTTAATGTTTATTTTTGAGAGAGGGAGAGTAAGTGAGAGCGATCGAGCACATGCACAAGTGGGTAGGGGAAGAGGGAAGGAAAGAGGGAGTATCCCAAGCATGCTCTGTGCCACCACTACAGACCTCCACACAGGGCTCAAACTCGCAAATGGCAAGGCCATGGCCTGAGCAGAAATCAAGAGTCAGACACTTAAGCTACTGAGCTACCCAGGAGCCCCTCTAGGAAGGATTTCTAAAATTATAGCATAGAAATCACTCTGTTGGGTTCTTGAGGAACCCAATAAAAATGCAGATTTCAGAGCCCAGCCCCAGATCTACTGAACTAATCTCTGAGCTATAGACTTCTCCAGTCTTATATTTTTCTCTATTTAACAATCTTTAGAAGCCCTAGATCTGTGTCATAGGCTCGTTAACTTAGACTTCTGTATGCTAAAGTTTGAGAACCACTCATGCCAGTGGTTAATTCATGGAAATGAGTGATAGAAAAGCATTGAGGGAGCAAAGGATTACCCTTGCCTCCTTGATTATGCTATTTGAATGCCATGTGAATCGCACATTTATTATCACCAGTGCTGTTTAGAAAGCTTGTAATAAACGAAAACTGTACACTCCTATTTCTACTCTTAGAATATTAAAACAGGTTAAATCAATTCAGTTTTATTTGCACAGTTCAAAGACTGTGTGCCTGATAGTCTTTGAAGTCTCAACTGATTTGCCTGCCATGGTGATAATATAAATACATTAGGGAATTCCCTTCGCAGATACTTTACTTAATTTGAAGTATGACTTGCAGATTTTCCACCTGAGGCAAAGACTATCTCGAGTTATCATTGTGCCTCTCAGCCTAATTTCATTATTTCCCACCATTCTCCCATAATACAATGCTTGGAGTCTGCAACTTACCTTCTTCGAGCCATCCTTGATTTTGAACAAACTTCATAAACAGCCTCTCTTTTTTTAAGTGTCTCACCAAATTTAACACCCTGCTCTCCGAAATCTCATGCTGCTATGAGGATGTAATTAGATAATTTACATGAAAGCATTCTGCCAACTGTAAAATACTATATAAATATAAACTACTATTACGGGTTAAGGATCTGAAAATCCCTGTTACTCCTTCTGGTCCCATTGCAGTCATCCCTTCCATCATTTCTCTCTCAGGATTGTGGTCTCCGTTATCTTGGGTAATGAATCAGGGTGATGCTGGCCTCATGAAATAAGTTTGGAAGTGTCGCCTCCTTTTTTCAGAAAAGTCTGAAAAAGATTGGTATTAAAACTTCTTTGAGTGTTTGGTAGAATTCACCAGTGAAACCATCCTGGACTTTTGTTTCTTAGGAGATTTTGATTGCTTATTCAGTCTCTTTACAAGTAATAAGTCTGTTCATGTTCTATTTCTTCATAACTCAGTCTTGGAAGGTTGTTTTCTAGGAATTTACCCATATCTTCTAGGTTGTAAAATTCATTGCCATAACAAATTCAATTTTTTTAAATGAAATTTTATCTCTGGTACTAATCGGTAAGATCCATTTCCATAAGGGCTAAATCTAGGTTAATTAGGTACAACCAATAATTTTTAATCATCTAGAAATGCAAAGTTTTGTTCTGGACATATAGGAGAAGCAATGAGAAATTAAAATGTAGTTCTTAAAATTGTAGAGATTTTCTAAGAGGAAACAAGACAAAATACAAACAGCCATAATGTAAGTTACTATATAATCAGTGCCATTACTGAAATAGAAAGGGATACAGGAGTGCTAATGCATAGGGACACATGTACCCCAGTGTTTATATCACTGCTTTCAACAATAGCCAAATTATGGAAAGAGCCTAAATGTCCATCAACTGATTTGGATAAAAAAGATGTGATAGCAGATAAAAGTTGGGATCCTTACTACTATGGGGGAGGGGGGGAGATGTGGTTTATATGTGCAATGGAATACTGTTTAGCAATGTGAAAGAATGAAATTATGCCTTTTGCAGCAATGGGGATGGAACTGGAAGGTATTATGCTGAGTGAAATAAGTCAGTCTGAGAAGGACAGATATCATCTGTTTTCACTCATTTATGGATCTTGAGAAACTTAACAGAAGACCATGGGGGAAGGGAAGGGGAAAAATACTTACAAACAGAGAGGGAGGGAAGCAAACCATAAGAAACTCTTAAATACGAGAAGAAACTGAGGGTGGATGAGGGGGTGGGGGAGAGGGGAAAATGGGTGATGGGCATTGAGGAGGGCACTTGTTGGGATGACCACTGGTTTTTGGATGTAAGCCAATTAGACAATAAATTATATTCATAAAAGTAACGAAAGTGTTGGGGTGGGAGTTTTTATGGGGAAAAATAAAAGACATAGTTTAAAGGACTCACAGATGACTTTGTAAGGACCTTGAAAGATGGCTGGGAGTTCAGAAGCTTGTCTAAAAATGTTATACTTGAATACAAGGGAGAAATCGTTTAAGTCTAGCTGCAAAGTTTTGGGATTTGAAACCAGAAAAAACTTTGAGTATATTTTTCATTTGTCATTTTTTATTTAAAAAATACACATCACTAGATCTAAAAACCTACCTATTCAGAATATTATACTTATGTTCTACCTTCCATTGGATTTTTCTATAGTACTCAATAATTATTCAGGACCTGTTGATCTCTTGTGCTCTATTTGTAATTCCTCTCACAGCACAGAACAAGGTATATGTCAGGTTTGTTTTTTTTTTTTTTCTTTAGGAAATACGGCATCATCAAGCATTAAATTTTTACAAACATCACTCAGTCAACATGTTAAGTTTAAATTGATGCCCTTTTCTTACAAAAATATTTTTATTTATTTATCTAAGGGGAGGGAGAGGCAAAGAGAGTGCAGGAGAGAGAGAGAGAATCCCAAGCAGGTTCCGCACCATCAGCTCGACGTGTGGCTCAATCCCATGAACTGTGAGATCATGACCTGAGCCAAAATCAGGAGTCAGACACGTAACTGACTGAGCCACCTATGTGCCCCAAGGTCTTTTATTTTTAAGGGAGTCACCTGCCTTACTAACATTCATAGTAAGTGATTTGCATAGAAGAGCCCTATTTGTATAGAAATCTATATTTGTCTCATGAGAAAATCAACTCCCAGACATTATACCCTTCTCAAGGCAAACAGGTTAGTTTCTGTTTCTTCCTTCCCTGTGCCACAAATGATTCTTTCATTTTCATTTCTCACTTACCTTGAGATAACTTGTAGTTCTGAAGCTAGTTCAAGCAGCAGATGAGGCAGAAGTGTTCCTGTGCCTCGACTTCCAGGTTAGGCACAAGTGGCTCTGGGAGTAGAGGTCACTGACTCAAATCAGAGCAGCTGACCCAATCATATTTTGTCTTTATTTAAAGTCCACACAGAATGGGGTGCCTGGGTGGCTCAGCTGGGTAAGTGTCTGACTTCTGCTCAGGTCATGATCTCATGGTTCATGAGTTCAAGCCCCGCATCTGGCTCTGTGCTGACAGCTCAGAGCCTGGAGCCTGCTTCACATTCTGTGTCTCCCTCTCTCTCTGCTCCTCCCCTGCTCCTGCTCCTTCTCACTCTCTTTCTCAAAAATAAATAAACATTAAAAAAAAAAAAAGTCCACAGAGAGGTCCAGAGCCCCTCAGCTGGGGCCTGCTTCATGAGCATGCATCTGTGCACATGAGTCCTGGGCATAGAGGGTCCTGTACTTCTTTCCATGTTCCTCTATACCATCTTGGGATTCTTGATAATTTTGGAGCAAGGAGTCTCCTCTCGGCCCCATGTCCTGTTGTGGATCCAGCAGATTATGTCGCCAGTCCTAGTCTAAGACTTCCATCCCTTATCATGATGTCATCTCAAAACAGGAGGAAAATCCCAAACAAGTGCTGTCATTTTCTTAAGTTTATTTATTTATTTGGAAAGAGGAAGAGAATCCGAAACAGGCTCTGTGCTGTCAGCATGGAACCAATGTGGGGCTTGAACTCATAAACCATGAGATCATGACCTCAGCCAAAATCAAGAGACAGACACTTAACTAGCTGAGCCACCCAGGCACCCCAGTGCTGTCATATTTTTAATGTGAGGGGGAAAAAATAGCAGATTTTTGGAGATCTAATCAGTTGGAAAACCAAATTTCCCCTAGAATGTTATAATTCAAAGAAAAGTTTACATTTGAAATAGTCAAGGAAGATACAGGTAGGTTTGGTTTATGAAAATCAGTTCAGCAAGTAGTTCTGGCAGCCTGAAGGAAAACTATTCTCTGTATAAAACACAGACCATTTTCTCAGCTTTACTCCAGGGTCCCTCCTCTCCTGTTTGCTTGCTTCTCTTCAATGACACACGCAGACGCTCCCAGCCTAGGCATCCTTAGCGTGTGCTGCCAGTGAGTTAGACAATGCTGTGTATTGAGACTGTTCCCAGTTTGCTGAGTTCCTCTCCATGCCCCCAGGACCCTTCTAAATCCCACCCATAACTTCAGTGAAGAAATAATGATGGGAGACCCCAAGGTTCTCATTACAACTACCCACAGACTACTGCATTCCCAGCCTTGATGAAAAAGGACTTGGAAAAGTCAGGTAGCAAAAGAGCTGAAACACAGTGAAGATGAATCCCTTCCCCAAATCAAAACTTTGGATAGGACGGATTTTTAGAAACTGCCATACCTTCCCACAATTCAGTTTGCCTCTGTCATAATGAACCTAATGAAAAGATTGTCTGTTTTCAAAAAAAAAAAAAAAAAATAGAAAAAACGTTCCTGTGTCTGAATTGTAGGGATAATTAAAGTGTATTTTCTTTTTGTGTATTTTAAGACTGTGTGCTGCTCTCCTCCCTCACTGCTTCATTTGATTTGCATTGCAATGAACGCTTTTACCCTTAGCCTGGGGAGGGCAGGATAAAGCGAAGGGGTGCTTACAGAAATATATTCTAAGACAATAACATGTCAGAGGCTGAAGAACAGGACTATTTCCGAGCAGACCTTATCGCTGATTTTGGAAATATTAAAGGTGAAAAAGTTTGTTCTGTACTGTAAGTCTGCTTTGGTTATAGGTATGACACCCACTTCTGATTCATGCCTTGCATTCCTGCACATAAGTTTCAGCATATTTTTAAAGGGCTAGAAAACCGCTTACAATATAAAAATGTGATAATCTTTTACACATTTGGTAGTAATGGTAGTTGGAAGCAGGAAGTGACCCCTCAAGGAAGACTCTCAAATAATTTGGTCGCATCTGCTGAAATAAAATAACATAAAATAAATTTACTTTTATCGTGAATCAGAGCTCATTTCCAGCAAATATCTATCACTTATAAAGGTTGAATTAATGTTCAAATATTCTCCATCCACTACTTCTTCCACATTTTAATTTAATTTCTATTCCTCCAAGGCAAGCTCAAATATTTGGCTAAAAGCAAATAAACATTAAATTAACTGTAGAAGTATTTCTAAAACCTTAAGCAGGTGTCTAGGAATAATAATATTCTGATGGGTGGAAATCAGGAATTCAGCATATATTTACAGAGGCTGCTGTGTGCAAAGACATAGCCCTTGTCTCTCAGGAGTTGACGCTGTCAGAGTTGTAGCACTGGGCCTTAAATGCTGTGCTGGAACCCGAGACAGGATGTAAGCATGCCCTACTTCTAGCTGCATGGTGGAAAGGAACCGGAGAAGACTAAGGATGGTCCCTGGAGTATGTGACCTCCGACCTATATTTTGATGACTGAATAGGAGTTTGGTCAAGGATGGAGATGGGGAGTGACAAGGAGAAGAAAAGTAGGCATATCAAATTTATTCCAAATATTGTGTAGATATTTTACTATTAGAGTAGAGATCGAGGAGAAGGTATCTAGTGATAAGCTCTAGAAGTTGAAAGTGGACATTCTTAACACTGGGAGTAAGCACAACTTCTTTGCTAATGAACTGTAGCTTTGACAATGTCCTTGATAATCTGAATGTAAATGGTGAAAAAATTTTTAATTTTTTAACTTTTATTTATTTTTGAGAGACAGAGTATGAGCAGGGAGGGACAGAGAGAGAGGGAGTCACAGAATTCAAAGCAGGCTTCAGGCTCTGAGCTGTCAGCACAGCGCCTGATGCGGGGCTTGAACCCACGAACAGTGAGATCATGACCTGAGCTGAAGCTGGCTGCTTAACCGACTGAACCACCCAGGCACCCCTAAATGGTGAAAACTCTTAAAAGAAATTGGATTATATGTTGGGTGAGGTATTAAAGCTGCTAACTGACAAACCTGAACTTGCCTTGAGGAGTGACAGAGTTTACTGTTTATAAGGCTTTCAGTAGTATTTCATGAGTATACTAGTCAAGAAGTGACTTTGACATCATAAGAAATTACCTGTGGATGTTAGCTGGTTTTGCAGAAAGTGGAATCTTTTTCTTTAAATGAATATTTTAGAGGAATATCATACTTTCCAAATATTGTATTAGAAATCCCATGTATTTCAGCACATTTTTAGATACTGTGGCTTGCTACTAATATAACCTACAACATTGGTTGGGAAAATTTTAGAGATTCTGTGTCCATTTGGCTTGGAGACCTGTCTGGGTTTGTTCTCACAGAGAAGATAAATCAGTGTGGGTGCTTTCTGTAAAGGCTGCAAATGCACAGTAGACTCCTAAGGGTCAGTGGCAGACTGGTAATAAAGGAGAGCCGAGAAGCCAAGCTCCAACAGTGCATGAGGGTGTTTATCTGTTTTGTTTGTTTTCCTATGTGAAATCTGTATGAGTTTGCTCAGGCTGCCATAACAAAATACCACAGACTGAGTGGTTTAAACAACAGATTTTCTCTTCTCACAGCTCTGGAGACTAGATGTCCTTATCAAGATGTGGGCAGGGTTGGTTTTTTCTGAGGGTCTTTCCTCTTGGCTCATAAATCACCATCATCTTTCCGTGTTTTCATGTGGTCTTTAATCCGGGTGTGTTTGTGTGCTGATCTCCTAGAGGGACACCAATCACATTGAATAAGAGTCCATCTAATAACCTCATTTATCTCTCTAAAGTCTCTATCTCTAAATACATTCATACTCTGAGATGCTGTGGCTCAGGACTTCAGCATATGAATTTGCTGGGAACACATAAGCAAATAAAGAATCCTCAATGCTTAGAGCAAGTATATGACGTATAGCAGCACTCGGTAAATGAATAAATGCTTGGAAGAACAAATAAATAGAATCTGATGTCAAAAGCTGACTTGGATCGTGTGTACAACTACGGCCAGGAAATAGATGGTACCTTGGCAGTCAGTTCTATGGTCCCCAGAGGTAAGAGAATGGAATGTGGAGGAGGTCATAGAAGAGATTAGGCTGTTCAGAAAGAAGCTGGGCATAAGTCAAGCAGGTCTATTCATAGTAGTGATGTCTCAGTCTTGATACTAAATGTATTTTCAATGACTAAAATTGTAATTTGGAAGGAAACCAAATACTGTAGAGAAAAGCATCTGCTTACCCAGAGGTCCCATCTTCCTACATACTCTGCCTGGAACCTAATTATAGCTGAGGTGATGTTGTGCATTTCCACATTGTTTTCTTTGTGTGCACACTAGAAGACCACATTTCTCCATTGCCCTGGCATATAGGTGGACTATATGACTCAGTTCTAGCCAAGAAAATACAAATGAAATTAATGCTACTTTGAGACCTGGCTGTAAAGCATCTATGCCATCTATGGCTGCAGAGCATCTATGTCCTTGTGTGCATGCTCACTGCCTGTCTGTCTGTCTCTTCCTTTCACCTGCTTACATGCCAGAAATCAATAATAGCAAAAACGGTGAACCCCATATTGCAAGGAGCTCAGATTCCAGAGTCACTGCTTGGAGAAGAGCAGGAGGGATTTGGGGCAGAGTACACCACTTCAGACTTCACATGATCAAGAAACGAACCAGGGTAATGTTAAGCCACTGAGATTTGAGTGTTGTTTCTTATAGCATTTACTCATCTTCATACAGAAATTTGTGCTTTGAAATGATGTTTTACTATAACATAAACATATTGCATCAGCTTAGTGTTAAGGAGACATAGTAAGGAAGCTGACACCAAGGCTGAGAGATGGTCATTCCTATTATTCAGAGGCAAGACGTTGGGTGATACATTCATTTGGAGGCAGAAAATATATCATTAGTTCTGAGGAAAGAAGTTGAAAAATAGAACTTTATTAGTCTGTGTTGGTTCTTAGGAGGTGTGTTTGGCAAAAACCTATCACAAGAAAGATGTGAACTAGGGAAAGGATTTCTGGTTTGAGGCAAAAATGAAAAGGAATGAAGAAGGTGTAGAAATTCAAGGCTCTACAGGTTTGGAACAGTCAGCTGATTCTAGATCTCAAGCAATTAGAAATCAAATTACTGTAACTTGGAGAAAAATCAGATTAAGAGTTTGTGTACGGCCTTCCCACACACGTGTGATAGCCTTTTGTTGGCTTCAAGCAAGATAAATTGTGAGAACGTAGCACAGGGACAGAATGCAGAAGAGAGTTGGGCCGCTAATTTGCCTTACATAACTGACTACATGGTCCCCAAAAGAGAATATGCATGTAGACCTACTTACCCTCTGGCAAAGGAAATACTGAACCAGGAGAGCCTCTCAGAAGTTGAAAGTGGGGTTGTGGAGAACAGAAGGGAAGAGAGTTGCTTCCAAAGAACGGAATCAGAGGGGTGCCTGGGTGGCTTATTGGGTTAAGTGTCCGGCTTCACCTCAGGTCATGACATCACGGCTTGTGGGTTGGAGCCCTGCATCATGCTCTGTGCTGACAGCTTGGAGCTTGGAGCTTGCTTGCTTCAGATTCTGTCTCCCTTTGTCTCTGCCCCTCCCCTGCGCTCTCTCTCTATCTCTCTCTCTCAAAAACAAACATTAAAAATATAAAAAAAACACACAAAGAACAGAATCAGAACCAAAAAAAACCAACCAACCAACCAACCAAAGACCTTTCTGGATGTAGAGTGTACAATTGTAGAGAAAAACATTATTTAACATAAAATCAACTATATCATTCATATCACTAAACACCAGTGGTGGTGGTGGAATGATGATTTGATAGGATTAAGACAGCATTTCTAAGAGAAATGCTGTAAAAGGAATTGGAAGCACGAGTGGCTCACAAATAATCCCTTTATTTTTATTTTTATTTTTTTTACAAATAGTTTATTGTCAAATTAGTTTCCACGTAACACCCAGTGCTCATCCCCACAAGTGCCTTCCTCCATGCCCATCCCCCCTCCGCCCTCCATCCATCAGTTCTCAGTTTTTGTCAGCATTCAAGAGTCTCTCATGGTTTGCCTTTCTCCCTTTCCCCCACCATTTCCCCCCTTCTTCTCCCCCTTGGTCCTCTGTTAAGTTCCTCCTAATCCTCCTATACGTGCAAACATATGATATTTGTCCTTCTCTGCCTGACACAAATAATCCCTTTAAATAGTGATGGCTCTGGTGATGGGTTTGCTTCTCTGTGTGTGACTGAAGCTCAGTGAGTGCTGTGCTGCCCTTTCCCCATGGAGCATGCAGTCTACCATGTCGTCAGCCATAAGCCACATGCATCGTACATCATGCGCCACGTGGTATTTTTTTTACTAGAAATAGTCATTTCACCTGCTGGTCATTGCTTACTAGTATGTTGTTGTGCTTGCGCCAATATTAGGATGCCCTTTGGGCATTTTTCCCCATCCACGTTGCTTACCTAGAGTGCTTATGGCAGCCATGATGTGCGGTTTGAGAAAGAATGGGTTGGTTCTGTATTGTAGATCACACAGGGATGAGTGTTTATATTGGTTTATATTAAATTCCATCAGGTTTTGGTGATAGAATTTATCTGAAAAGTAACAGAATATTTATAACTCCTATAGAAATATTGTGAACTGGATTTTTATAGTAAGTAGCTTATTTTTTAAAGTTTATTTTTAGACAAAGATTGAGAGAGAGAAAGAAAGTGTGCACATACAAGCTGGGGTGGGGTGGGCAGAGAGAAAGTGCGAAACTGAGGATCCAAAGCAGGTTCTGTCCTGACAGCAGAGAGTGTGATGCGAGTGACTTGAACTCACTGAACCCTGATATCATGACCTAAGTAGAAATCTGAAGCTCAACCAGCAGAGACACCCAGGCGCCCCTCTTGGATTGAGTCTAAAATATCTCTACTATATGTCTTTAGGTATTTTTGCTTATTTGTTTCTTTGTTTTTGTTTTTGCTTTGGTGGTTGTTGTTGTTGTTGTTTTTTAATAGATTCCTAGCTTGGCTATAACTACTCAGCTTTAGTAGCTCATTTTTGGTAACCAAATTACAGTTTTGAGATTCCAGTTTTGCTCTATTATAAAGAATAGATAAGGCTTTCACAATATATAGATATTGCAGTGTTTATTCATATCTTCTCAGTCTTTACTAACCAATACCATGAAGAAACCTATAGTTCAGTCTTGATGGGTTCATTTGTATCCAGAGTAATGCCATCAATATTTATGCTGTAATAACAGAATTACTTATGTGATAGCTTATGTATGCGTATGCGGAAAAAAAAGTTAGCATTAAGGGTCAGGGTCTTTTTAATATTCTCAAAATCACTTCCTTCCCTTTCTCTCTCTGTTACTCTCTGTCTTTCTCTGCCTCTGTCTTACTCTATCTCTCTGCATGTGTGTGCTAAATGCAACCAGATATACAGGAGACACTGAGATGAATAACATTAACCTCTTCTTCTCTAAAAGCTCACCCTCTAGTAATAGAATATGATACATTACCAGTACTCCATTTATTTTAAAATGTTTTTATTTTTTTACATTTATTTATTTTTGAGAGACAGAGTAAGACTATGAGTGGGGGAGAGGCAGAGAGAGAAGGAGACACAGAATCCAAAACAGGCCCCAAGCTCTGAGCAAGCATTCAGCACAGACCCCGACGTGGGGCTCGAACCCACGAACCGTGAAATCATGACCTGAGCAAAAGTCGGATGCTCAACCTACTGAGCCACTCAGGCGCCCCTCCATTTATTTTTTAAAAAGTGTAAAAGTTCCAAGTCAAAGTCCTTTTTGTTGCTAAAGTAAATGTTAAAAATAAAATAACATTGATGCTGGGGGTTGTTAAGCAATTAGATGTAGAGATGGTCAGTTAGGACAATGAGCCAAAGTAATGTTTAAGCCTTTATTCATTTACTGCAACAGTGCAAGCAAGAGGCAAAAAAGAGCTGCTTGCTCCATAGTGTCCCCTTTGTCCCCATGGAATGGCACCGGGAGTCAGATGGGTACAGCACAAATAAGGAGAATTTCTCACTGTTGAGGAGACTTCTGTATCTTCATGGATGTGTGGGTCCAGGGCTGGGAGACGGGGAAGGCTAGGAGTGCAAAGGTACTGAGTCAAAATGGAAAAAGTACCTTAGCCACACCTCTGAATGGAAGTGCCTGGGCTAAGAATGCAGATTTCCATATGAACTTGGCTGGCCCAGGAGGTGGTGAGAGAAAGACTGAGACCTTCAGAGCAACTCTCTCCAGAAAACTACTAGTTCTGATGTGGCTCCCCCCAGGAGACCTGACATGCAAATCTTTGCAATTGCTTGTGCTTATTTAAGTGAAAGATGAGGAAGTGACACGCAGGATTTTGGCTTAGAGCTAAGTTCTCAGGAGCTCATTATGTGCCAGACATTGTGGCATTAAATTCCCATCACAGCACATGAGTGTGGGCTGATTATTTACCCATTTTACAGGTGGGTAACGTGATTTTCAGAAAAATTATGTTACCCAGTACTGTGCTATTTTGTCACCTAGAGTGTGCCAGGTCGTACTTCACCTATTTACATATTAATAACATTAGTTTTCTTACAGTCTTCAGGGTTTCTTGTATTTATTGCTATTTATAGCAATGTCAAGACTAATGGGTCACTTATTTGCTGGGGTGAGGTGATGGGTGAACTCTTCCCATGCATGGACACTTGATAAAATTATAGGTTCAGATGGTTTTAGGAAGTGACCAAGTGGTTGTGCTTCTAGTGGGTTAAGGAATAAAGGAAAGGAAATGTCAAGAGAATTTCTGTTCCTAGAAGCACAGAAGCATAGAATTTTATGGTCATGGAGATCATCCTAATTTTATACTGTGGGTGAAGAGAATGTAAGTCGGTTTCTGAGAGCAGTCCACCTAATTAAAAGCAGAGATGGGACAAGAGAGTAGAATTCCTGATCTGCCGTTCAGTTCACATTTTGTCAAAGAACAACTGCAATTGGGTGGCTTTTGTTGTTACTCCACTTGCACAGATGCGAGGAGTTAACTGACACGTGGAGACCAGAAACTTGATCAGAATTTGAACCTGGACACACCATCTCTAGCTCTAATTATTTCAACCACTCCACAGTAATACCTTAATACTGCTCCTATAGTGTTAGAAAATGGAGACCATGTTTTGTTAGCATCATTCAGGAGACTCGGTCTGAAAAATAACACTGTAATCCTGAAAGAAAACCGTAGCAACAAAGCTTGCTTACCTATGCGATCATTGTGACTGTTGATTGCTCCCTTTTCTAGTATGTAAAAAAGTTACTATTTTGAGGGAAAATAATATAAATTGTGTGTATTTATTTTATTGAGAAATAGTACACTAATCTTTGAGCTTACATGGTCAATCTGCTGAATTTTCACTGCAATAATTTACAGAGATATTTACCTTTTTAAGTTTGAAAGCTAAATAAAGATGGTTGTGATTTCAGTCTATAAATAGGAAGAATAACATCTTAATGGTGGAAGCTCTGGGTGGTTGTGCAATAAATTAAAGAGGAAGAAAGCTAATAAATAAAAAAATAATAAATAAGCCCTGAAAGCAATGATGTGTAAAATATTTTGGGGTTCAGATTTGGGCCTATATAATTCATTTTATATTGTGATTCTTTTTCTGATACCATATACATTATGTTTAAGCAAAACATTTTTAATTATGGAAAGTTATACTTTATATTCAGATGCTTTTGCAATAGTTTTGCAGTTCAGCTAAAAGAACCACCAATTTCTTTAAGTTTATTTATTTATTTTGAGAGAGAGAGAGAGAGAGAGAGAGAGAGAGAGAGAGAGAGAGAATGAGAATCCCAAGCAGGCTCCATACTGTTAGCACAGAGCTTGATGTGGGGCTCGAACTCATGAACTGTGAGACCATGACCTGAACCAGAACCAAGAGTTGAACACTTAACCAACTGGGCCACTCAGTGCCCCAAACCACAAATTTAGAAAATATCTAGTTTCCCTGGCTCTTCTTTCTCGATGAACATGAGTGATTCCTTGCTGTGAGGTATTGAGAGACAACTGAGTAGAGTGGCGAGGGACCTAGAGACTTCACCCCTTACCTCCCAGTTGGGAGTCAGCCCAAACCCTTGCCATTTCCCTCCTCCTGCCAGCTTACTGTGTATATTAAATATAAGAACTATTAAGGAATTCTAGGATTTGGCATCTCAGAATTTCATTTGCCTCATGCTTTCTCCTACCCTTCTGGGCGATAGCAGGGCCAGGCACCTATGGAATAGGTAACTCTTGTGAACAGCACATTCTTGCCTCCACTTTAATCTCTACTTTATTCTCTGGTCCTCAGTTTACCTGTTCTGGGTCTCTTTCTCTTAGGACAGGGTTAAATGCTACCTTAAACTGCTTGAGCTGATAGTTTGACATAATGTTTCTTAACATGAAGACTGAAATCTTTTGAAAAAATGCTGTATGCTGTAACCTGTTACATATGTTATAACACAAAGACCTTTCCATGGCCCACTCACTCATCAGCCTCCTCAAGGTTCTTGGTGAGCATGTGCTGGACAACCTTTAATTATATGTGTCTGCCCCAGGCACTCCCTGCCCTCTTCACCTACTGTTTCTCTCCAAAGCTCTAGAACCTTCTACCACACTGCACAGTGTTCTTAGCTGTTTCTTTTCTGTCTCCTCCCTACTAGATCAAAAGTTCCATGAGGGTATATTTTTTGTTTTATTTATTTATTTATTTATTTATTTATTTAATGTCCACTGCTAAGAACTCCAGAGCCTGGAATAGAGCCTGATACTTAGTAACTGTTCGATAAATTTTATTGAAGTAGCAGTGAATTATGGGGGCCCATGACTTTCATTACATTTCAAAAAGGTAACTTTGTTCAGTTAAGTGGTAGTCGGTAGTCAAAAGTAATTCTGATAGGGGCGCCTGGGTGGCTTAGTCGGTTAAGCGTCCGACTTTCGCTTGGGTCATGATCTCGCGGTTCGTGGGTTCGGGCCCCGCGTCGGGCTCTGTGCTGACTGCCAGCTCAGAGCCTGGAGCCTGTTTCAGTCTGTGACTCCCTCTCTCTCTGACCCTCCCCTGCTCACGCTGTCTCTCTCTCTCTCTCTCCTAGAAATAAATAAAACATTAAAAAAAAAAAAAGTAATTCTGATTTAGTCCAAGTTGTGTTCTGTTTGTCTCAGGTCAGAGCTAGGATCCCAAGTGATCCTGATTAATTCCATTGCTTTTTCTTGTTTTGCCAGGGTTACACTGTAATTTGCAAATGTGAGCTGCATCTATATATATATGCATCTATATATAGAGAGCATCTATATATATATAGCAGATATATATAGAGCATCTATATATACATAGCATATATATATACATAGCATATATATTATACATAGCATATATATATAGCATATATGTGTGTATATATATATGCTATAAGATATGTGCTGGGTGGTGTTTAATGAACTATGTTCTTCTTCCCCTATGTGTAAAATATGATAATGAGAAACAAAAGGTCCAGAAGTAGAGATAGAAAGGAAAAGCAAAAATCATGCCTTAAACAAAAAAGTTATGTCTTAAACAAGCAAACAAAAATCTGTACACACATACATATACATATGACATACGACAGTTGGGTCTATATATTATACACTTAAAAGACACTTTGAGGGAAGATCTTTACTAGTACTGTTTTTTTTTTTTTTTTACTAGTGTTATTCTGATGGCTGANTATCATGGAAAATATCAAAGATGTTTTCTCTTGCTGGGTCAAGAGAAAATCAAACATCTTTGATATTTTCCATGATATAAATTAAAAAAATATGAGGAAAGAGTCATCTAGATTGAACTAATTTGGAACTAAAAAGATTGAACTCTATATTTACTTATTATCAGAAGTTGTGGGGGTGCCTGGGTGGCTCAGTTGGTTAAGCATCCAACTTCAGCTCAGGTTATAATCTCAGTTTGTGGGTTCGAGCCCTGTGTCGGGCTCTGTGCTGACAGCTAGCTCAGAGAGTGGAGCCTTTTCGGATTCTGTGTCTCCCTCTCTCTCTGACCCTCCCCTGCTCATGCTGTCTCTCTCTCAGAAATACATAAAACATAAAAAAAAACAAAAAAGTTATCTTCCA
>NW_027528345.1:2656718-2658307 GCF_008692635.1 Crocuta crocuta
CAACCCTCTTCAGCCTCTGCCAGAGACCAGTGAAGATATTTTCAAGTGTTTCTTTAATCAGATTAACAGGGGTAGCCATTCATCAGTACATCACCATTATGTCATCATAATTATCTTAAAAGCACAGAAGGGAACTGCATAAGGGTTTCTTTAGGCTAAAGGTTAATGTTAATTAAGTATTAGGGCATAAGTCAGACTTACTGACTACAGAGTAATTTTTTTACTACTCTGAGAATTTGTGAGTATTCAGGAAAGTTCATAAAAGCATTAGTGTTATATGAATAGTCTGTTTAACTAGGATATAATAGGTCAAAAAAAAAAAAAGCCAAAGACAAAGACAAAAACATGACTCTAGTCTTAGATTTTGAAAGGCTTTTTGCCAGAAAAAGAGAATGTTCAGTGGGTTAGAGTGTTAATTGGGGGGAAATCCCAGGAGAATTTTATCATCATCCTGAAAAAAAAAGGCTACTTTTGTTCAGGATCTGTCACACTTGAGGGGTTATAACGCTCTGGATTTTATGAATCAGGTAACTGTAATATCATTGACATGTATAAGCCTGGGTTTTCTTAAGGAGAAAACAAAGTTTGTTGAGGTTTTTTTGTTTTGTTATGAGAAGCTTAAAGAATTGATATCCTTACCACTTCATTCAGCTGTTTCTATGAAAGCCAATATATAAAATGAGACAAGGTGATTTTTTCTTAATATCTTTGTGTTTACATGTAGAGCAAATGAATATTTCCATGGAAGTAATTTCACAGAATTTAAAACTTAGAAGGAGCATTATGCTGGAATATCCACCAGAATGGGACTTAATACTACAAACTCCAAAGAACTGTGGACAATTCAGTGTGACAGCCTTCTCTTTTCCAATAATATAAATTTCTCCCCTGAATTAGAAGTAAACCTGTTGCTTCGGCCAAATCCTACATCATGCAGTGCTTTCTAAGTTCCTCCACATGATCTCATCTACTGTTTATCCCAATAAACTGAGACAGATAATGTGCGTTATTGTGCCTGTTTGGTTCACAGAAGTGGGAATCTGAAGATTATCACTATAGCAGACACACAGAAATATACTCAAGGAAAGAATGAAAAGTTCACAATCACAAATGAAACAGAGTACCAAATAGGATTCTTCAAAAGTCATATAACCAAAAATGTCAGATTCAAGATCAGGACCAGAATTCCTGATGCTTTATTATGTCTGTTATATCTGTTCTTTAATTTCAAGGCTGATATTCTTTTCAAGTAAGTGTGAAGAGCCTTTTCTGATTGTACACTATGTCGAAATTGCGAGAACTAGGCTGCACTTAGACCGTGACCTTCTCCTTGCCTTATTCCCTATCTACTCTATCAAAGTGCAGGAACAGACACAATTTTGGTATCCACTTTCATCTAGTTTCACATTGTTCCTTAAAAGAACCTATGTCTGGGGCGCCTGGGTGGGTCAATCAGTTAAGCGTAGGACTTCAGCTCAGGTCATGATCTCACGGTTCATAAGTTCAAGCCCTGTATTGGGTTTGTGCTGACACCTCAGAGCCTGGAGCCTGCTTTGGATTCTCTCTCTCTCTCTCTCTCTCTCTCTCTC
>NW_027528345.1:2658474-2731301 GCF_008692635.1 Crocuta crocuta
AGCCCCATGTCAGGCTTGGTGCTGACAGCTCAGAGCCTGAAGCCTGCTTCAGTGTGTGTGTTTCGCTCTCTCTCTCTCTCTCTCTCTCTCTCTCTCTCTCTCCCCCTTCCCCCCCTCCCTCAAATTCTCTCTCTCTCCCTCCCTTTCTCTCTCTCTCTCCCTTTCCCTCTCTGTCTCAAAAATAAACATTATTATTATTATTTTTTTAAGGAACCTGTGTCCTAGGGCACCACCGTTGTGATGGGATTTTCGTTTGTAACCCTCTTGTACTGGGTTTCACAATCCTTAGGAACCCTCAGAGCTTGAGTCGTGACAGATTCCTCATGTTTTTTAGGTTTGTTTACTTATTTTGAAAGAGCAAGAGAGTGTGTGTGCACAGCAACAGGGGAAGGGCAGACAGGTGGGAGAGAGAGAATCCCAAGCAGGCTTTACAAATCAGTGTAGAACCTGATGTGTTATACGGTCACATGAACTGTGATATCATGACCTGAGCCAAACTCAAGAGTCAGATGCTTAATGGACTGAGCGACCCAGGTACCCCCAGACTTCTCATTTTATTAATGAATTTTCCTCAGGGCCCATGGTGAAGCCAGGGACATTTTCTGCATTTCACACAAAGAAGATAGCCTCTTTTCTCAGGCTGGAAGCTTGGGCCTAATCCAACTTCACATATATTAAAAGTATAATAATTTTAGTTATGCATAAAACTGGTGCACTTCGTGATTTTAAACAAGTTCCCACAATTGGTTTTTGGCAGAAACAGTTTGTGAGCTGGTTTTTATTGCTGTGTCGGGGTCCCCTACAGCTCCATGGTAATTGATTTTCAAAATCATCCCTGTGTCTCCAGAAACCACACACCTGTTAATGTTTTTGAACAGAGTAGACACTGCTGCCAGCAAGGGCACTGTATCAGCACAGATGAAAGTGAGGACCCCTCTGCGTTAAGTTGACCACACAAAGTACACACTCTCTTCCAGTTCTGGGTAAGGGATAGCACACCTCATGTACAAGGAGGGAGCTTGATGTATGCCATGTTGTATTAGAGGACACGTGTGTTGATGATTTTATCAATTGCAAATGTTTCATCCCTACTTTCCATTTCAAAACTTCTCATCATTGGAATGTGTTCAGACAATAGAGCTATAATGAGAATTAGTTAACCTGAAGACCATATATTATGAAAGTATACCTTCTGGTAATCTAAAATTGAAATCATATAGTTTATTCCCCTGTTCCTCCCCCCCGACCCCCAATTTCTAGGTCACTGTTTTACTGGATTATTTTTACTTCTTTTTCCCTCCATTGGTATATAGCCAAAAAATTTACTATATCATTGCTGATAAGTTATAAATGTAAGCATCTATTTAAAAAAAAAAAAAAAGGATGGGTGCCTGGGTGGCTCAGTCGGTTGGGCATCCAACTTTGGCTCAGGTCATGATCTCGCAGTCTGTGAGTTCAAGCCCCGCCCCACATCACGCTCTGTGCTGACAGCTCAGAGCCTGGAGCCTGCTTCAGATTCTGTGTCTCCCTTTGTCTCTGTTCTTCCATGTTCATACTCTGTCTCTCTCTCTCTTAAAGATAAATAAATATTAATTTTTTTTTAAAAAAAGGATGACGCATTGGTGTAATAGAGAAGAACAGTGTCCTCTTCTGCCATCCTTGGAAGTGATAGATTCCAAGTAAAGTGTATTTCGTGTGTACCAGTGGGCTTGAAAAGCTTCATCTTTTACAAAGTTATCTGTATTTAAATTGTTCTTATTATTTTAGACATTTTCAGAAAAGTAGATTTTTGTCTTTCATTTCCAACTTTTGTACCTGGTTTTATTCATCACAGTCAGATATGGTAGTTCTGTTATTTTCATACATAGCTAATCTTTTACCCAGGAGACAGGAAACTCTGTATTTCAGCCCCATTAAAAAATAACAATATACTCTTTGTTTTGTCTTTGAGCTGTCTAATTCCTCCCGTGTAAGATTAATTTAAAGCAATTCCTGCCACCTCCCTTGTGGTTTAATGGAGTGTGTAGGTGCTTATGTATCGTGTGTGTGTGTGTTTTCAAGAAGAAATATCGAGGAGACATAGAACAGAGATCCATTCATGAGCTCACACTGCTTCCATTAGTTGCACATTCATCTTAAATGAAAAAAAAAACACTGATTAGGGCTGAACAGATACAGAGTTAGGAGTTGATTTGGACTTGATAAGCCCTTAAGAAACCAGACTGTTCTATTATCATTAATGGGTTTTGTAAATTTCTCAATTGCTTTTTTCAGTGTTTTTATTAGGGAAAAATATATGGATGTTGAAATTGCCTCTGTGTTGTCAGCTTTAAAAACTCATTTGTTGGCATTTACATTGCCTAATTTCCCAGTGACACCATTTGCTGCAGTTTTGTAGCAAGGATTGGACTTGCTCTGTTCTGACCTGAATATAACAGCCCCAAAATCTGCCGGATAAGATAACTACCTTGCTGATCTATTTAATTTGACTCCCCTGATGTTTGAGTGATGGTAGCATGCAAATAAGTTTCCTTGGAGGTATAATTATTCCAGAGTGATGGTTTTTCCTGATCACGCACTGTAAGGGAGGGCGTCTTTTTTAGACTTTATGAGAATTTCCTTAGTTGCTTCTGCTGTTCAAAAATTGTATTCATCTGGGTTTTTTGGTTTATTTTTTTCTGAATACTATATGACAGAAAAGCCTGAAGCTATAATTGTAGGATCCCTAAGGCCAACTGTAGCTTTGCTACATGACAATGAGCAACTCTCATGCTTTCTGAGCTGTGATTTCCATGTTTGTCAATTGTAGTTGATAGACTAGATCTTGAATTATGGTCAGTTCGAGTACCAAAAATGCATGATTCCATGGAAAACAAACTTAGAAGTCTTTTTTTAAAAATATTTCTTAACATTTTATTTTTGAGAGAGACAGAAAATGAGTGGTGGAGGGGTGGAGACGGAGACACAGAATCTGAAGCAGGCTCCAGGCTCCGAGCTATTGGCACAGAGCCCAATGTGGGGCTCAGACTCACAAACCATGAGATCATGACCTGAGCTGAAGCTGGATGCTTAATGGACTGAGCCACCCAGGTGCCCCAAACTAAAAAGTCTTAATGTTGCAGTTACGCTGAGAAGGGCAAAGTAATCATATAGAAATGTTTTCAAAATATTATTTATAATGAAGTTAAAGAAGTTTATTAAATTTAATAATCAATGAATTATAATTGTTTTAGTAGGAGAATGTATGTATATTATTTATTTGTTTCTTAACACAGACATAAACATTCTGTTTCTAAAAGGCTGTTTTAAAAAAAAAACAAAACACAGAGGCATGTTATGGAATGCCATCTGTAGCAACAAACCTGCTTGGATTACAACTCTGTCAGGGAGCTGCATGTTAAGAATCATGTGTTCAAATTACATTCCTAGGTTTTGATGAAGTGCTATCTTCATATACTCTTTCTGAACATTTACTTTTCTAAGAAAGCAGATATAAATTGGTGCCCATGTAACCTTACCTGCCCCCCTGAATAGGATAATGAAGAAGGAGAGTGCATTATTATATACTCCTTGATTCTCTTTGCCCTGAATGTACAATGTGAAAAAGGCCCCCTTGTTATTTTCCTGTATACCATTTATGAATATATAAGGGGGTGTTCCTGAGCTGTGTTATCCAGGGCTAGAATTAAACAGGTCACCCTGCAGTTTACTTAGCTTCTAGATGAAAGTGCTCCTATCTTTACATGTTTGGCACATGAGGGAGATGCATACCAAAGAAATGTCTTGAAAGATCAAGCAGAGAGCCATTCTATGATTGGACTCCATTACAGAGCAGTGTTTTTTCTTGACTGATAGAAATCTCAAGAAGCCAAATATTGAGCACCCTGGGAAAGTGTTTGCTTGATAATATATGTTGACATTTTCCTTTTAAAACTCTAGTTATAGGGCTTCCTGTAACTTCATAATAAAACAAATATTTTAAAGTATTTAAAACCTTTAATTATACTAATATGTAATATGATTGTGTTATACTGATGTAATAATTATATAATTAGAGTGACTAATACCGTCACCATATTTTATAAAATTATTTTGGCAAGTATTGAGACTTGTGCTTTTCTTTACTTTCCAAAGGTATAGAAAGGGAGTACCTTCTCTGAATATATACAGTTGATATTCTCAAGTAAATTATAAATATGAGAAGCCAGGATTAAGACAGAAATTCAAAATCTTTGGTCAGTAAAATTATCTTAGGAAAATTTAGGTATACCTTTCAGAGCTTCAAGACAGATAATTCCAGGTCCTAGTCATAGGGTATGGGTAGATACCATTTATGAAGAAGAACTTTTGTAACCACAATGTGGAAGAACTTTTGTAGAAAATATTAAATTCCCTTTTTATTTGAAAAGTGTAGGTATCTTACAAGAACGAGAGTTAAATGGTGGTTTCCAGATTTCTGAGATGAGGAGTTTGTAGTCACATGTGATTATGTAGGAAGCCTTTAGGCTCACCTGCACGTGTATCCATGTCTTGTATGAAATGGATTAATCACAGCCGCAAAAATCTTAATGGACAGTGTTTTCTTTTGGGTTGCTCTTTAGTTGTTATATAAATGTGCCCTTTAAAAGCTGATTGGATCAGAGGTGTAGTTTCTAGCTCAGTGAATCTCCTGAAATTGGAGATGGTTGTTTAACCCTATGACAGATGGAGACAGCCTGTCTCAGCCTTCAAAGATGACATGTGAATGAGCACAAGTGAGTAAATAGGAGACCAATTGAAGTAGACCGAAAGAGAGACTGAGGAAGGATGCATTCCTGGCAGTATTCAGATCTAGCTTTGAAGCCAGCCACCAGTCTGTGTAGGTGACCCCACTAACCTCTACCAGAAGGGGTTAGAAGGTTACCTAAACACACAGCCCTTTATAGATCTATTAGAAACACCTTTAGGCATTACTATCCCTAAATATGTCTGGTCTGTCTTATCAGTTATAAAGTAAGTATTTAGGCATTTAGTAAAGTAAGGTATTAGGCTTTAACATTGATCACTGTAATTTTATTTTGTTAAGATAGAAGCTTCTAGTGTAGTACAACCAAATATTAACATTTTGACTCGACAATAGTTGTGATATTTCAAGCCCTACCACCTTCTCACCTAAAATATTAATATGCCATTTTGTTCCTTTTGCAACAATATTCACCTCCTGGAAAAATAAGTAAAAACCAAATAATGAAATTGAAAACCATGTACGTTCGAAGCCCAACTTTATAAATTAGATCATTTCATAAAAATATTAAACCAATGAAGAAGAGAAACAATTGTGCTAACCAGGGCCACAAATTCAAACTTCCTAGAAGTGCCAGAAAGATTCCACACAGGGATTAAGTTCATTTGCACAGTGTGCGCAATGGTGAGGGTTGTGGGAGACACATATGTTACTTTTGTTAAAAATAAAACTCAGTTATTTTACCAGCAAAAATGAGTTTATTTGGAAATACCAGAATTACAATTCAGGGCATGCAAGCTACACCAACACCATAGGCAAGTCCCACAAGGGAGAGGAACATTATTTTATGGAGAAGAAGAAGAAGAAGGGGTTGTTTTGGATCGAAGTCCATTGGAGGAAAAGCAAGGGTTCCAGGTGATGACAGTTTATCATTGGCAGAGTTGTAGGGGTAGTTGATTTCTTGTAAGAGATACAGCTTACATCTTTTCTCTGTTGCCTGTAATTGACTATTCTTTCCTGTTGGTGATTCTTCTTTTGGAATCTATAATTGATAGTTCTTTCTGTAATTGATGTTGAGTGGTATGCTCCCCCATCTAGCCCACGAGCTCCACTTTAATGAGGTTTCCTTTTATTAATTTCCACTTTTAGAATTATGTGGACCCAGAAATGCTAGACTTTTTTTTTCCCCAAGAAAGATAGAAATCTAAATTTGAATGTAAGCCATATATATCTTTAAGTGTTGGTTAAACATTTTTATAAACCGTCTATGGGCCAAACCACATTGATCTATGGCTTCAAGGGCTACTTGCCCCTCGAGGCCACCAGATTGCAACTTCTGACCAAGTGTGTAAATACACACAAATGTAAAGCTTTGTATATAGTAGTCACTCCAAAAAATATTTATTTAACCAAGTTGAACATAATCAGGTACCAGAGTTTCAGGATTTCATTTTCAAATGCATAACACTCATTTTTTTATTATTGAACTTTTAAAAGTCAAATTAAAGGCAGCTGGGTGGCTCAGTTGGTTAAGCGTCTGACTTCAGTTCAGGTCATGATCTCACCATTCATGGGTTCAAGCCCCATGTTGGGCCCTGTGCTGATGGCTCAGAGCCTGGAGCCTGCTTCAGATTCGGTGTCTCCCTCTCTCTTGGCTCCTCCCCCATTCACACTCTGTCTCTCTCTCAAAAATAAATAAACATTAAAATAAATTAAAGTCAAATTAAACTACATTACAGGTAAATTCAGCTATTTATGTTACTTAGCCAAATTTCAAGAATCAACATTAATCTTAATGAAAATAAACTATAAATTAATTTGAATTTTTTCAGTTAATCAGCCAAAATTAATTGGGTCTCCAGATTAAAAAACATTGAAGAGGTCATTAAAATATAGTTCCTGACCAAAGTAGTGTGCAAGCCTGTAGATGAGAAAGACCAGCTTTAATGTAAGGCAGATAAAAGCAAATGTACAAATGTCACAAGAGAGAAAAAAAAATGATTTCCTTTGTGCCTTCATAGAACAAAGGAAGGGAAGATCGATTCTTTCAGAGATTAAAGATCAAGGAAAGCATCCTAAGGGAGTGGCATTTCAGATGTGTCTGAGAGAGTGAGACATTGCAGAATTGGGGAGGTTGGGAAGTGGTATCCAAATACCCAACTGAGCAATGGTAGATGGTCTGGCATGGCTGGAGCACAGAGGGCCCAGAGTGGAGGTGAGGTGGCAGGGCTAAGGCGAGACAGGGTTACAGAGAGCCTTGGGCATCATTTTTGCATGTTTTGGGATATGATTATGTACATAGAAGAGATCGATGTAAGGATTTTTAATAGGTATAGCCTCTGTTTTACAAACTAATGCTGATGCGTAGTGAAACATGGATTAGAGATGAAAGAAAAGTGACTAAGAGCAAAAAGATCAGTTAGGAGGTGATTTCAGCAGTGTGGACAACAGAAAATGAGGGCTTGAGCTGTGGGAGCAGTAGGGCTTGAGAGGTGATAGATTTGGGTTCAGACTAGATGACAGTCCAGGGAGTGTTTTTTCTTTCTTGCCAACACTAAGTGGAATGATTTGACCTAGATCTTAGGATTTTTTTTTTTTATTCTCTATCAGCTCATCATTCTCTCTGAATTCCAGCATAACCAACAGAATAAAGAAGAAATAAGAAGACAGTCGGTATTTAGATTTTCCTACACTGTCAGTAGCAATTCCTATTTTAAGCTTCTGAGTTTATTTTCTTTTATAAATGAGTTTGGTTGAGGAAGGGGGATAGAAAGGATAGAAAATGTTCTATTTTTATGATATGCTCCATAGGCAGAAAACTGATAGAACTTCAGATGCATACACAGGTAAAAGTTACAATAAATGAGAACATAGATTACAAAACCAGAGGTAAGGAGGATTAGAATTCCCAGACTAACTTTCATCACTGGAAAAAAATGAAAACACAATTAGGCACTGTCATCTTTTAATTGTCATACCTTCTTGGTGGCAGTGTCCCCTTGTAGGCACCTAGGAAAATAGAAATCAAAACCTTTCGGGGCACCTGGGTGGCTCCTTTGGTTAAACGTCCAGCTTCGGCTCAGGGCATGATCTCACGGTTTGTGGGTTCGAGCCCTGCATTGTGCTCTGTGCTGACAGCTAGCTCAGAGCCTGGAGCCTGTCTTCAGATTCTGTGTCTCCCTCTCTCTCTCTGACCCTCCCTTGATCATGCTGCCTCTCTCTCTCTCTCTCTCTCTCTCTCTCAAAAATAAATAAAACATTAAAAAAAATCAAAACCTTTCAACTGAACAGAATGTATAATCCCGAGACAACTGATGAAAGAATTATTCATGATGCTTTCAAAAGAAATCTACTTACTGAATTTTACTTATGAAATGGAAGTATAAAGCATGTGGTAAAATTAAGATTACCAAAGATAGCCTATTTAGAGCTAATATCTTTACAGATCATATTTTCATTTGTTAATTACTATGGATGTTCAAATAAATATCCCAACTAAAATGTTTCATAACTTTATTGCTAGTATGTGTTGCTTTCTAACAGGTGGCAAGATAATTTAATTTAATGCTTCAGGATATAAGCTTGTCACCTGTTTTCCTTTTTAGTTTTGAAATAGTGTAATAGAGAAAGTAGATGCTTTATCTACTGTATTCAATTCATGCATCAAAAATTAATTGGACACCTTTCTAGGTAAAAGGTGCCATATGCTATTGGGGTCAGAGAGATGACAGGAAAAACATAAAATAAGCCATTTTTTCAAGAATTCTGATTTTTTTAAGCTTTGGAAGCCCAGGTTAACTTCTCCTACAGCTTTCTCTTTTCTGCTGATTGACTGGGCAGCAGGTGTTCTAGGGGAGCTGGAGGAATGAAAACAAAAGTTGTATAATTAGGGTTTTGAAGACTCTGAAGACATTTTTTTAAAAGACAATCTTAACAAAAAACATAAGAAGATTGAGCCTAAAAGTTTCCAGAGGAAAAGATATCCAGTAGTGTTTTAAACCCCAGTACATCCCTTATTATGGGAATCATTTTTTTTTCCTTTTAAGGACTTCTAATGTGTGTATTTAGGAAAAGGCACATTCTGCACACTTAGGCAAGATGAACTACATCACAGCTGGAAGTCTGCAGCATTTTGTGTTGCTGAAAATGTGGTGAACTGTATTACTCATTTCACACTAAGTCTTTGCTCATTGCTTTCAAAATTTAACTCTGTAAGTATTGCTATTATAGTTGAGTTCAAATTAATTGTAAACATCTGACATATTTCTAGCTTTAGTTGCCAGAAGTACTTTTGTGGGTGATCATTCCTAAATATTTGTTTCTTGTTTGCCCCATCAACAGCATATTTGAGATGCAGTTCTCAAGTCTGCATCCAAAGACCACACAGGTCCTGTCTCAGAATGTAAAGGATATAATAAATGCAGTTGGTTAGTAGTGTACCAAAACGTAAAAAGCTAAAACCTGAAGTTTGGAATGACTAGTTCACATGTTGATTATATTTTCTTGGATTCACTGGTGGGTGTAGTTATAAAAGAGAAAATATCAACAAAATGACTCAACCTGCTGCCAAGTCAACAAATTGCTTGCTGATGTCCTAACTCTGCATGGATTATGCTGTCTTAAAATGGACAAAATTCAGTGTCTAGACCATACTCTTTCTCCTCAGTGCTTCTTGCTTTCTTTTATATTACTGAGGTGATATCAAGGTTAGAGATTTGGAGCAGCCATCCTCTGCTTGGTTATCATGATCTGTTTTTCCTCATACCATGTCTGACACTAAATGTATGGGTTTTTTCTCACACCAACCAATTCTCTAATTTCTGGACACCAACTGGGTGTCCTACAATTCAGAACAGTTCTGACACTAACTACCTGGAGTTAGCCCAGACCTCACAGGTTAAAGGCTCAGTCATACAACACTGCCTCCATTTCAGATGCCAGTCGCAAGTCTAGGCCACCAGTACTTCTGACCAAATGTAAAGTCTCAGGGAATTCCCACAGTCCCTTCCTCAGATTCAGTAATTTACTAGAGTGGCTCACAGAACTGAGATGTGTTTTATTTACTATTACTAGTTTATTATACAAGACACAGCTCAGTAGCAGTCAAATGGAAGAGATGTATTGGGTTAGGTATGGGGTTGGGGGGCAGGAGCAGAGTTTCCATTTCTTTTCTGGTCATGCCACTCTCCTAGCACTTTGATGTGTTTATCAACCTTGAAGTTGTCCATCATTATAGATGTTTTATGGTTTCATTATGTAGGTGTGGTTGATTAAATCCTTGGCCTTTGGTGATTAACTCCATCTCCTGCCACTTTCCCCTCCACAGAGATCCTGGAGGTGGGGCTGAAAATTCCTTTGGCAACAAACTTCCATTCTAGACCTATCCCTCTCAAGAGTCACGTTATTAGCATAAAGTCAAGTGATTGAAAGGAGCTTGTTATGAATAAGAAAATATACTCCTCTTAGTCTCATCACTTAGGAAATCCCAGGAGTTCTAGAAACTCTGTCAGGAACCAGGAACGAAGACCACATATATAAACTTCTTATTATGTTAGTTGATGCTTTTATTGTGCACCTAGGTTTTGGATTCATTTAAAGAGTTAAACAAGTTACTCCTAAAAAACATTAAAATCAAATCAATGCTCAATGGAAATAATGGGCTTTTATTAGGAGATTGGCTTGAATTAACACTTGATTCTACCACATACGAGTCCAGTAGTTATGGGAAAATTACTTATCTTCTCTGAGTCTCAGTTTCTTCCACAATAAAATGGGGACAGTAACAACTACATTGCAATCTTGTTGTAAAGATTAAATGATATAATAATAAAGCACTTAATATAGCTCAGGACATATAATAGGGGTTCCAGAAATTTTTTTCTTCTCTTCCCTCATTAACCAATGGTGATATGTCTTTATGTTTCTTAAGACAAGTGAAAAAGGTGTGTATTAGCATTCATTCTTTTATTGTGGTCACTCTGAGCACTTAGAGGGACCATCCCCAGTTGATGGTATTCTTAGCCACTCTTAAGATTTGGCAACCCTCACTGTTTATCTAAGCTAAGCTGGAACTACTACGTCTTTCAGAACTCTTTACCTTTATAGTTCCGGGCTGCAAAGAGCAACAAGAGAAAGTTCTGTAAAGCTTTGAAGGCAGAGGTGAAGCAGCAGCCACATTTTACTCTTGGAATTTCGGGATATGGTCAGTTGCTGTTGCAGCTCACTCACAGTCACAGATCTGCCGGCACATCTTGGTGTGAGGCAGCAGCTGGGCTCAGAGTTCCCGCAGCTCCTCTGGCTCATGTCAGGTCTTAGCTTCCCCAGCTTCTGGGTCAGGAGTATGTTTAGCTCTGTGATGAAGATGCCAAATTCTCCCATAGATCACCTGCAGCATCGAAGTTGGAAGCTTGGAGGAAAGGAGAACGTGGTGCAGATTTTATTGTCCTTATGTGTTCCAGCTCATCTTTGCGGTTCCGGGATGCCTTTCCCCTCCGCCTTTCAAGTCCATGTTGCCCTCCCTGACGCTCACCCTGTTGATGTTAGGTCCGGCATCCGATACAAGGGCCATACATAAATTGTTTAACCAGTGCCCACAGTGGCCTAAGACCCGATCTCTATAATACACTGCAAATTCTTTATTATCCCCGTTGTTTATGCTTTTTTGCCCAAACCCTGATTGGTACACTAACCAAATATGAATTCTTCATTTCTCAATATAAATACATGTATCTGTATCCTACAAACAATGTGTGTGCGTGCGCATGCGCGCGCGCGCACACACACACACACACACACACACACACACACACACACATATACACATTATGTGTTCACTGGAAAGTAACAGATCATTATACCTCAGAGCCATCCAGACCTGATCTCAAGCATAGCATTTGGAGACTTGTCCAGTAAGCTATCTGGTTTTCTTCTATTTATCTCAAACTAACATAAAAGAAAACCTCAGTCCTCTTTTAGAAAGGGTTAGGGACTCTTACTCTTTTCATCTCATTCATTCATTCAGTAAATATCTGCGGATGGAACTAATGTCTCTCAGTAAGTTTGAATTTTGCCCTTGAATGTGTAGTTGCTGTTTTGCCTACTGACAGTGCCCATCCTGTTGAAAAGATCCAGATTGACTGGGGCTACAGAGACTGCCATTGGGATCACTCTCTGTCCCCACAGCCAGCACAATCTCATACTTAGTATGCATTTACTTATTTAACAAGTGTTAATTAAGGGCTGGTTGAGTTAGAGGGTATGATTTGGTCACTGCCATCATGGATTTTGAAATCTCTAAAAAGATATATCTATAGTGTCTTAAATATATTCACTCCCACAACACCACAGATAGGAATAAAAAAAACACAGATTCATCAGTGCAAGGTTATAGTATGTTTTAATAAGGATCTTAAGAGTAACACTTAAATATAGGATCAAAATCATGTTATGCATTCCTTCACTTTAACTTTTATGTGGTAGTGTAAAAATCATATATATTTTTATCAAGATAAAAAATAAAAACATGCACATGCTTTGTCCAAATATAAATGATCAGCTCCTAAATTTTAGTAAGACATAAAAAATTATACATACATACACATCCTACATGTATATAATAATTAGATATATATTTGTATCTTTTTCACCCACATCAACACAGTATAAAGGAAAAAAATAACTAAACCTATACACACACACACACACACACACACACACACATACACACAGTGTGTGTGAATGTAGTCTTCCCTCTCCAAAAGTAGTATTTTATTCAAGAAGATCAGTTATGCCTGATTGCATCTTGGAGTCAGGTAAATATGAGAGTGCATTGTTCTTCTTATAACCGGTAAGTCAGAACAGCTATCTGAAGCTCTTGCACTTGGGGAAACTGAACTTCTGGCAACTGGGAATGTTCTTCAAGGTGCAGGGATGAAAAACAATTTGTTTTGCTACACATGGCCAGATTTCATTGTTTCTCATTGCCATGTANCAATTTGTTTTGACAGCTCCAATTATGAAAAGAAATGAAACTTACACAGATTGAAAATTACTGCTTTAATAGAATGCTTGAGAATCTTATAAACTAAAGGAGTTAGCCAGTTTCCCAAAGTCAGATTTTGCTAGTGTTTGCTCTGAGGTGGGAATGTTGGTGTCAGAAGGTCAGTTTGTAAGTTGTGTTCAATTTTGTAATAGAGTTGAAAAGGGTGGACTTACCAGTTTACGTAAAATCTGTCTTTATTGAAATCCAAATCAATTGTGTGTGTGTGTGTGTGTGTGTGTCTATCAGAACAGGAATAAAAGGGTCCCTGATCTTAAGCATTCTTAATAATTTTATACTACAGTTTGGAATAACAAGACTGCTTTGTGTTGGTGCTGAATAGTTTCAGAGCTGGCCTGTCAAATATTTCCATCAGGGATCATATAGATTATGTGGACAGTTTTGCAATTAATGAAGTATTCTTAACATCAAATCCAGTATTTAACATCAAAAGTTATACACATTAACTGGAGTTATTGAAATTCATTCTGTAGATGTTTAGATCATGAAACGATTAATTGCATAATTCCTCTCTTTGTTCTAGCTATTACATTTGAAATTTCTTTCCACTCCTTAAGAAGTTTCCTTTAGTTTTAGCCTGGCAGTCAACTGATTTGGAAAAAGAACTAGAAACTAAAAATCCATATGACATTTTTTAAAAGTTTATTTATTTTGAGAGAGAGAGACAGAGAGAGTATAAGCAGAGGAGGTACAGAGATAGACGGGGAGAGAGAATTCCAAGCAGACTTTACACTGTCAGCATAGAGCCCAATGATGAGGGGCTCCATCTCACAAACTGCGAGCTCAGGACAGCTGAAATCAAGAGTCTGGAGGCTTAACTAACTAAGCCATCCACGTGCCCCCATATGACATTTTTTCAGGTGGGTCTAGGGAATCCTTAAGATCTTTATTTTTTTTAATGTTTGCTTATTTTTGAGAAAGAGAGAGAGAGTGCAAATGGAGTAGGAGCAAAGGGAGAGGTAGACACAGAATCTGAAGCTAGCTTCAGGCTCTGAGCTGTCAGCACAGAGCCCAGCATGGGGCTTGAACTCATGTACTGCGAGATCATGACCTGAGCCAAAGTAGGATGCTTAACCAACTGAGCCATCCAGGCACCCCAAGATCTTTGTTATTTTTAAAGTTTCTTTTTATATGACATCTTCCAGGAATACTTAACATTGTAATTTAAAAAAATTATTTGCTGAATCTTTAATATTTTTTGTACTTTTCTTGCCTCATCTAGGAAGTCCTTTAGATAAAACCTGTGCTGGAAAGCACAAATTTTCACAAAATATCCTTGAGGAGAGAGTAGCTGTCACCTGGTCTCCACATCTACTGATGGGGAGCAAATGCACTTGGCAAAGGAGTGCCTGCCTTGCTGTGTCGCACTCAGTGAAGCCCTTGTCTCCGAGTAAATAAGGTTGGCAGCGCATCTTCTTAATAGATTCTGGGCTCCTCATTCTCACCTGACTGCAGTGATTGCTCTAAACGTTCTTTTGTTGGGACGGCTGGTGGCTCAGTGGGTTGGGCATCCAACTGTTAATCTCAACTTGGGTCTTGATCTTAGCTTAGTGAGTGAGGCTGGGCATGGAGACTACTTTAAAAAAATTAAATGTTCTTTTGTCATATAAAAGATTCTTTTCGGTAT
This sequence comes from Crocuta crocuta, assembly GCF_008692635.1. Taxonomy (NCBI): domain Eukaryota; kingdom Metazoa; phylum Chordata; class Mammalia; order Carnivora; family Hyaenidae; genus Crocuta; species Crocuta crocuta. The sequence goes on from NW_027528345.1 coordinate 2,672,884, forward strand.
TTTCCTTTGTGTCTATTCTTCCTGTTACTTCTGCCTCATATACTTTTGAGTCAAAAACTCTTTGAGTGTGGAGGGAAGAGTCTTCCCCTGTATCTTTTCATATCTCTACCCTGCCTACAGAATATTCTTGCTACCTCCAGAAGATTGTACATGGAGTAAAAAACCACAGTGAGATACAGAGACGTTGTTGAAGTCAGATTTTTATAAGTAGATATTTTAATTAAAAAATTAATTCCAATGTTAACCATTTGAACAGGTATTACTTAGATTTATTTTACTCTGGGTTGGCTGGGTTTATTGTTATGGTACTATACTGAATAATTGCAATTCTAAAAATTAAAAAGTACAGTTTTTGGTAAAACATGGAAAAGATATAGATCTTATGCTGTTTTAAGTTTATGACCATGTCTCATAAATTATGACAAAATAATGACAAAGCAACTAGTTGAAAAGTAAAAAAGAAAAAAAGAATTCAGTCAAATTATCTGACAGTAGATGGGCAAATTGAAAATGTTTTGACCTAGGTCACTAAATAGATTTATTGAAGCAGCTTTGCATTGATAGCTGCAATCAAAATAAAATTGTCTCAAAAATTTTAATTTGGGGGGGGCGTTTCTTACTATGTGTTGGGAAGGTAGTATTTTTAATTTTCTTTATGGGATAGCATTGCCTTATTTGGTTCAAAACAGTAGAATATATTTCTACTTATAATACATTAAAAATAGGATTTATATAGCCCTACAACTAACAAAAAAAGTATCTGAAGGTCCTATTTTTTTTTTTTTTGAATCAGTGTAACTTTTATTTTCTCATTTAGNAAAAAATAAAATAATAAAAAATTAAAAAATATTTAAAAATTTTAAAAAATATTAAAAATATTTAAAAAAACAAAAAAAACCCAAAAATATATAAAATGAAGTTCCTTTTTTTGACCTTACTTAGAATATCACCTTCTCATATTTTGTCTGTAAATGCACCTGAGGCTCAGTAATCCAACCTTTTGTATTTACTTTCTAGTCTTACATCATCTCCATCAGACCTAAGGCTGGAGGAGACTGAATGGCTCCTAACATTTTATATGTAATTCTGACCTCTAACCTAAACTCGATCTGTTTTCACAGCATTTCCAGTTGCACATCTAATAGGTGTCACATTTTCCATGTTTCAAAACAAACTTTTGGTTTCCAACTCCTGGTCTTCACCATCCCAGTAAATGACAATTTTCTTCTTCTAGCTGCTGAGGTCAAACCCTTCGACTTACCCTTGTCTTCTTTTTCTACACCTTACATGAAGTTCTGTCTCATTGTCAGCACTAAGCCTCTGTATGTCTCTCATAGAGTATTGCAGTAGTCTTCTCACTGGTCTCTTTCCTTCCTCTTCTGCTTCACTACAGTGAGCTTTCCAGATTGCAGCCAGAGTGATCCTCCTGATGCCAGAGGACCATGAGACTCCTCTGCTCCAAGCTCTTCAACAGTCCATCTAATTCAGTAAATCTAACATTCTTTCCATAGCCCTACATAATCCTTGCCCTGTTCCCTCTCCAACCTACCCTTCTCTCCTCTGCTTACTCTGCCCTTAGCAGACCAGAACCCTTCCTGTTCTGTCAGCATGTCAAACCAACTCCCAACTCAGCAACATCTCAGAGTTTGCTGTTCATTCCCTTGAAAGGCCTTTCCCCCAGATGTATCTTTGACTTGACCCTCACTTCATACTGGCCCCTAGTCTAATGTCCCTTAAACAAAGAAGTCTTCCTGGATCATCCTGTATAAAATTGTATCCCTAGTTTCCACCTTGGGCACTTTCTAGCCTTATGGCAGTATGTTACTGTATTTCATAGCATTCCCTAACACCTTACATGTTCTATATTTATCAATTTATTATATCCCCACCAAACATTAGAGGAGAAGATTTCTGAGTACAGGAATTTTGCCTGTTTATTCACTGCTATCTTCAGGACCTAGAACAGTGCTGCCCCCTTAGGCATTTAATAAAAATTTGTTGAATGAATGAATCAATGAATGAACACATTGCATTATTTTGTCAACAAGCACACATTGACTGCACACACAGCACTATTAAATTATTGGGCACTCAGGTATGAATAAACATAGGCTGTGCCTTCATGGGAGTGATGTACATGCAAAAAGTATTCAGAATATGATATGAGTGTTCACTTCAGCAGTACATTTACAAAAATTAGAATACAATGTGATGGCAGCTGTGGTAGAACCTTATAAAAAGTTCTGTGCACACTGAAATATGTATGGACGATATTATAGGGTATCTGAAATTAGCTTCAAATAGAATGGGGGAAGGGTTTGATTTATATGTGGAATGATATGTTAATAATTGATGAAGCTGGATAATGGATACATAAGCATTTATTATGCTATCCTCCCTGTATTTAGTAATATTGGACATTTTCCATACAAAACATATTTTTAAAAAATATCCTAAACTTATGTATTTATTTATTTATTTACTTACTTGCTTACTTACTTACTGTGAATGGTGCAGAGAGAGAATCCCAAGCAAGCTCTATGCTGTCAGCCCAAAGCCACAACATGGGGCTTGATCTCATAAACAATGAAATACTGACTTGAGACAAGATCAAGAGTCAGACCCTTAATTAACTGAGCCACCCAGGTGCCCCAACAAAACATGTTTTAAAAATTCTCTAGTAATGAGTAGATGAAACAGTAACTTTTCTATGGACAGAGAGGGTCTTTATAGAGAAATTGGGATTTAGGCTGGCTCTCAAGTACATGAGGCAAAAACCCATTGACGTGGTGAACATTTTAGAAGGAGCTGGGCCCCTGTGACCATCTGCCCTGCAAAAGAATAGAATGCAAAAACTTGATATTTCTAGATGTGGCTCAAATCAAACAAGATGATAAAGTGAATAAGGAAAATAGTCAATGACCTTGGAAGATAATTGTTAGTGACCTTGTTTGCAATCTGAAGGGATATGAAGTTATTTTATAGGGAGTCAAAAGCCAGCTGAACTTTTAAAACCTCACAATTTAAGTTGGTAACTGTAATAGTATGCACACTGTGCAGCGATTTGTAGCCAGAAAACTGCAGAGAAATTTCTCTCACTAATAGAATATCTTCTTGACAGTTTGCTTTGAGTGCTATTTGTGCGTTTTATCACAGTACTTGATATGAGCTCAGTCTACGGAAGATTTTTTTTAATAATGTTTTGTCATCTTGTCCATGTCAAAGTTTTAAAAGAATTATACAATTGATAGTATATTTAAAAATTCACCCTGGATCAAAAAGCTGTGATCACATGACAAAGGTTACATTGTATGGATAGATATAGTTGGATATCGGTCTAAATCTGATGCTCCTGAGGAAGTTGTTTCTATTGTGTTGTTGGGTTCTTTCATTTTTAAAGGAAGTTTTCATCCACATGTTTGGGCAAGTTACCTTGCTACATTTTGTGTGTCATGACTCTAAGCTTTCCAGTTTACTTGTGTCTGGTTGTCTGGAGAAGCAGGTCAGGTAACAAGACGCAGGCATTTGATGTGCTCAGCCTCTGAGGCTTGGAATCACAACCGGATCCACTCTACCCCTTCTTTCCATCCTCATTTTCTTTTTCTCTAAACCTTCTCACTTAGTGGGAGCTGTAAAGCAGTCAGTTGGACTTCAACCTTATTATTCTTAGTGCTTTGGGCCCTTGGCATAATTGGTCCTCTTATGCCATTGAATGTGAAATATAGTGAAGATAGTGACCTCTAAGTTGCTTAAGAAACTAAAAGTATCACTCTGTATAGAGATTCCACACATTGTTTTTCACTTTCACTCTGAAACGTAAGTGGATAATTCTATTATTGAGTCTTCTGCTAGATGTTTTGCCTCACTTTGTTTTTAGTCTTTAAGGAATTAATAAGTCCTTCATCTATTCCTTCCTATGTGTTTTAATTCAACAAACATATTATGATCCAATATATCTAAAGTTCTGTGCAAAGTGCTATGAGGAATATAATGCTGATGGAACCCTAGCCTCAGAGAATTTACAATTTAGTAAAAGGGTTAGCATGTACCCAAATACTTAGGGTCCAAGGTAGAATATGATAAGTAACAATGTTTTCAGAGTACAGAGAGATGATGTATCTTGTCTGGTTGAGAGCTGTAGAAAAAAGATGCTAATCATGGCCTAACATCTCATCTTCCAAGTGTAATATGTGTGCTGGCAGAATCAGCATTCTGTGAGAACTTGCTAGATGTACAGATTCCCAGGCCCCAACGAAGTGCACTGAATCAGTCGGTCTTTGAAAGGTGAAGCCTTATGATCTGTTTTAACAAGCTGATTTTTACACATGCAAATATATGCCACTAACCACTGCAGTTACTCAATAGAAGTAGATTGACTATTGATATTTTTGGGGAGCGAGATGAATTCCTTTCAGATATTTTGTATAATGTGCAAATGTCCTTCCTGTGCAGTAGAGTTCACTGAGCACTGCCTTTTGCTTCACTACTGCCTTGAACTTGGCTTTGATTATGACTAGCTTGGAGAATATGCTAAATCTCTAATCTACTGATAGTTAACATGTTTCTTGGCATCATAGGCTTGGATACAAGAAAATAAATTGATGCAATATAATTTTTTAAAGTGTCAACTCATTTATACTTTTAAAAACATATATTAAAAATATAAAATATTATATACATGTAAAGTATTTAAAAATATTTTTTGATAACCTTTGTGCTCAACGTAGCCAATTTAGAATACTGGTATTTGTAAATTGTTTTTAAAAATCTAGACTCAAACTAAGATTTTAGAAGATTCAGGTTTATATTAAAATGATGAGGACATTTGTGCAGTCATCAGGCGTTTCAGCTACAGAAAGCGCTGGCATTAGGCCATGTGCTGGGAGAGTTTATAGATGTGAAATTTACTGAACTGTTGTTTTTGGCAGTCATGGTGAAACAGGAAATGACCTGCACACAGCAGGCTGCAATGAAGTGAAATGATGCTATTCTTATAGGTTACTTCACTAACTCATTATGATACTCTTAAAGCGATATTGCCCAGAGGGTTAGCGACTGTATCGGTGTTTGCTTGTTTGTTTGTTTTGCTTCAGCAAAAAATGGTTTGTGAAAATTACAGATATGCCTTGGGAGCCATTTTGCCGAATACTTTGAGAGTCAACTGAGGCAAAATCCAGAGAGCTAGATAAAACTTAAAAGCCAAATTATGCATTATCAAAGCTTTTTATAAGGGAATCAGAAAGTTTTGGCTAACTTAGATTTTGTCCTCAGGCAGATGTATCCTAGGTTTTATGAATTGCATGTGATATGTTGAAAATAGGCACTTAATGCAAATGACAAGAAAAGTAACATTTTAATTGCTTAGAAAGAAAACAAAATTTACTTAACATTCAATTGCTAAATCCAGTAAGGTAGTATATAATTATAATAGCTGAGATTTTATCCCCCTGCTCAGGAAATCCAGTGTGAAATTGTGAGTTTAGAATGGCAGTGATTAATCATTATGGTTAACTGTCAAAAAAGAGTTCAGGTCATTTATGTTAATGATTGCAGTATGCAGTTTTTGACATCTACTGTGAGTCAAAACATATTTCATATATAACAATTAACCAAAAATGCAAAACATCTGGAAAACAGTCTGTCTGAAGTCTTGGAAGAAGTGATATAAATTTAAATATATTTATATGTACACAACATCATTGGAAGTACCTTGGAATAAATAGTTGGATTATAAAACAGTACTTTAAAAATAAACTGAAACATAGATAATTTACTTAGTGTAATAATTTTCCCCAGAGCAATGTATTTAATGTCAACAGTAACCACAACCCAGATAACATCTTTGTTTGGTGATAATCAGAACCCATTTAGATGCCATGGTTAGGATACAAATTATGTATGCGTTGCACTTAGATTTGTGGGCTTTACCAATTCTCCAAATACTTGTTTTAAATTGCTTTCAAGTAAAATCTTCTAGGTTATTATGCGATAAAAATGACTATGGAATCTAGATTATACATGCATACACACAATGAATTCCAAAAAAAGGATAATTATTTTATAAAAATCAGTGCCTGTACATGCAGGTGAGTCTGAAAAAAGGTGCTGTGAAACAGTGTTGTATCACAAAAAGTACAATCACATTGTTAGTATGGTGGATACTAGACAGGCTTCCTGAGGAAGTATATTGTTACCCAGCAAAGAAACATTACTGCGACTTGTAAAGATTGTATATAACATGTCAAAATAAGGTTTTTGGAGGAAAATAAATTTGTACAGGGGAGCTTTCAGACCCATTGAATGCCCCTGGCAGTAGGGCAGTATTGTTATGAACTGTGGGGATTTGGGCTAGGAAGGGAGCTGAATGAATAGCTTTGAGGCCAGAGAGAAGTCAGTAGTAGGGTGACAGAAAAATAAGTATGATGTTCTGAACACATCCTTGCAAATCCAGGTTGCTTTCAGCCTTAGTTATTTAGGAAGCATATCAATGGACTCACCACCATCGGAGAGCAGTTTGCAGTTAACTTGCCTAAAGTGCTATGCAGCCTTCCTTGGCTTTCAATACTTCTCACTTTCTGACATGTTCTGTAGGTTTTGTACAAGATAGTAGGAGGTGAAGAGGGAGCAGAGATCATTCATAGGCACAGTGCTTGCATATGGTAACTGAAGCCTTTTCTTTCTTATAGGAAAATTGTGTGCGTGTGTGTGTGTGTGTGTGTGTGTGTGTGTGTGTGTGTGTGTGTTTAAATTTCCCTATCAAGTTTTAGGAGCCATTGATCACATTTCCCTATGGTTTACCCCAGCAAGCAGAGTTGTCAGACATAAAGTTCACTTAAAGAGAATTTTATTCAGGCTGATTTCTTATAAAATTCATCTAGATGGTAGAGATGACAGTAGAGAAGCTAAGTAAAGTGACTTGTGTATTTCATTTCTTTGATTTTGACTTAGGTATTGAGACACATTAGTATATATACATTACAAAACAGCCTCTAGCCATCCCAGACCCACAAAGAATCGTTTTTCGATAATTAGCCTCTACCTCTGGTTCATTTGATGTTCCAGTGAATATGAACGGCTGGCTTTCAGTGAAACAGTTGTAGGGGGTAGGAAAGACAATTGTTACTTGTGTTGCCTTGGTCATTTGCTCACCTCCAACAAAACTTTTCAGGGAAACTGGAAGTCTTTATTTAAAATCCTATGTTTAGAATATATAAGAAATGTCTTGATATTTCTATCACCTTGTTTTCTTTTTATATAAATGCTCTATGATAAATCACTTGGGGCCCCTTTCCCCCTTCACCTGAACTGTTCATACCTATCTTCTGTAGTCAAACTACAATATAAATAAATCCTTAACCAAAATGATAAAATTTAGAAAACTATACATGTTGTATTTAAAATAAGCATTGCAGTTCAACTACTTTGGAAACTTAGACAATGTCTTTTTTTAAAAAAAAAATTAATCTGTATTTATTTTTGAGACGGGAGAGAGAGAGAGAGAGAAAGAGACAGAGAGAGAGCGTGAGCGAGTAGGGGAGGAACTGCGAGAGAGGGAGACACCGAATCTGAAGCAGGCTCCAGGCTCTGAGCTGTCAGCACAGAGCCCAATGTGGAGCTTGAACTCATGAGCTGTGAGATCATGGCCTTACCTGAAGTAAGATGCTTAACCAACTGAGCCACCCAGGCGCCCCTGCTCTTGTCTCTCCTACTCAAGAAAGCATAGCAGAATGCAGGGGAGCAATAGTGCAGTTACAGGTTCCCTCTCTTCTACTGTATTAGAAGATTAAATACAGGACTGAAGGTCACATGGTTAATGAGTGGCAGGGCTAGGATTTGAATCAGACTGACTGAAAAATATAAATGCTTACTATTATACTCAAGTCTTTCTGAATCATAATTTCTTGCATAATTATGGAAATACTCATATTTAGGATTATTCAAAGAAGGTGTCAAAATACATGTTGCAACCTAGAGAGTAAACCATTGCACCCGTGCACATTAGTCCATAAATGTTTGTCTGTTATGTGCCAGAAATTGTGCTATGCACTGAGAATATGACTGATCACTTGTCCTTGCGAGTTTCAAAATGTGGGTAGTAAAACAAAGAAGTTGAAATGCAGTGCAAGGAGGGAATGACAGTGCTCAAGGACCACATTGGATAGGCAACCACCTCGTTAGAGGTGGTGATATCTGAGTGAGAGCTGATGGATTCATGAGTTTGTTCGCTGAGTGTGGGAAGGGGGGTGGGGTAATGCCCTAGAAGAGATTTATTGGAAAGTCTAGAGGAGAGAAAAGTTCAGTAAAGTTTAATGGGGCTGGGGTGCAGAGTGAGGAAATGATGAGCGAGAAGGTTAAAGGGATCAGCAGGGGTCAGATGGTTCAGAGCCAGCTGGCAGAGTGTCCATAATTTGTCATCAAAATCAGAATACTTGAGAGAGTAAGGAGCACTATTAATAATCATGCCAGCAACAGATCTAAATGTGGGCTGGCCATGACCAGCTGATAACTCCACAAGCCTTGAAAGGAAGTTTGGAGTTTTTAGGGATGGTAGGCATAATTGGAGGGTTTTGAGTAGAGAAGTAAAATGACTAAATTCTACCTTTGTTTATCAGTATGCTTTCTGGAGGGGGTTGAAGGGACGCTTTAGTACATCATAACTTCCTCAAGTATATGTATGATGCTTTTTAAATCTGCATTCTCAATGGAAATCGTAGAAACTCAAGGAATAGTTAAGGAAAAAAAAACACTGAATATTTTTAATATATCAACAGCCAAAAGTGTAAAGATAATTTGAAAAATAAACTTATTTATGATTCAATTTATTTCCTAGTCAATTTTTGTTAGCAAATATTCTAAATAAAAGTGCCTGAAAACAAAAGAGAAAATATTTGTCCAAAGTAACATTTTTAAATGGATAAAGATTTATTTCTTAGGTAATATCTAAAGCCCTGCTATGCCAGAGCCAAATTTTGATAATGTTGTATAAAAAAAAGAAAATACTGAAAATTTTTTTCTTGATTTAAAAGATTTTTAAGAGAGGTGGTAAAACAGAATACTCTAACACTTTTTATACTTTGTTTTCATTCATTAATAGTCAACAAATAGATATACAATTCCTAAAATGTGTAATGAGAACCTAAGGTGCCATTGATCTCCTTTTCATAAGGTGGATAAGAGCTGATTCTCACAGGGTTTTCCTGGCAATTCTAAGTTATTCTGCTTTTATCCTAGGAGCAAAGTTGAAGGGTTGTAAGGAGTGTATTATATCTACATTTGAAAAACATCACTTTGGCTGCAATTTGGAGAATGTATTGTTTGGGGTGGGGGGAAGAAATGAATATAAGTAAACTATAAGTGAATATACAGGTCGAATGTAAGTGAATATATAAGTAGTCAAGTGAGTACCCTAGGCTGAGTTGAGGTTGTGAAGAGAAGTGAGTAGATTCCAAAAGTATTTAGGAGACAAAAACCATGAAATACAATAATAGAATAGGATAGGGGAGGAGGATTGGTTACAGATGACTGTATGGTTTATTTAACTGGCTGAATAGTCATGACTTGACTTAGGCAGATGATAGAGTTGGTAGAAAACTTCAAAAGATTGTTATAGACTTTCAGAATGGCCTTGAGACACCTAAGGGAATAATCAAGTAGATTACTGATAGAAAAGTCTGGAGACAGTTATGGTCTAGCAATATAAATGTAAGTCAGATGTATAGAGGAGAGGAGGTAGCTAAAGCTTTGGGTGTGAATGACCTATGAGGGAATAGAGCGAAGAATTCCTTGAAATAGACTTTAGAGGGAGAAGAAGAGAGTTCTCAGGAAATGAAATATTTAATGACTAAGTGAAGGAGAAAGAACTTTTGGAGACAAAGAAGAAATGTCCAGAGAAGAAGGAGTAAAACCACAGACATGTGGGTAATTTAGCTAGTTCTATGCCAAGAGGTTGAGTTTTTCAATTGTATTACATGTATATTTATTTTTTAACTGATTTCACTATAATTGAAGTTGGAGATAGTATTTTCAAATGGAAAGCAATTGTGATTCATTAGCCCCTTTCTACTTACACTCATTTTGTCTTTCTGTGAGTGGGACCAGGCTAGTAGAAAAACTGTAAATAGCTGAGAAACTGCATAGGTTTATAAATTTAACAGTAGTTTTAGAAGCTAACATTTATTTAGCACTTATTGTGTGCCCATGCTAAGTACTTTAAATGCATTATGTTATTTAATCCTTTCAACAAACTCTGGGATAGATAATATTATTGTCCTTTTTATAAATGAACGGCGTAACAGAGAACTTGAATAACTCGGGCATAACCATACAGCAAGTGAGAGACCCTGAATTCAGGCACAGTGAGCTCCTCCCTAAGCAGTAATTGCTAATGGAGGGTTACTCCAGCATCATGTGTCCTAATGTGAAAGTGGCAGAGATTATACTGGACATTGGTATCTTCTAAAACCCATGTTATTTATATTATGTTGTAAATTATACTTGCTGTCTTCGTATTCTTCTAGTATCCGATGGGTAACATCTATTTCCTGTTTCATTTTGGCTAATAATATCTATAGGCTCAAAGTTTTTACTCTGGTAAAGAGTGAGGGAAGGAGAGGAAAAAAAAAATCAGGGTTGGGGGAGTAGGGAAACCATATACTAGAAATGAAATGCCTTGTTTTACACATAATTCAGAGTAGAGGTCCTGGGCAGTAGAAATCCTCTTTGTATACATAAGGAAGAAAAAAGATTCCTTGTATACAATCAGAAGACCATAACCAAAGATGGGGGGAAAAGGAATAATTTTGCAATAAATCCAATTTTTAAACCATAAGATATATGACAAAAATATAGATACTATTAAAATTAAGTAGTGTGAAAATACTTCATTCAGTCCACAAACATTTATTGAGTGCATACTGTTTGCTTGGCCATTTTTCTATTACTAGGGATGTAGCAATGAACAAACCAAATTTCCTGCACTTGTGGATCCGTCGTATATTCTAGGGGAAAGATGGGCAATAAATAAATAAGCCAACAGGTATGTACTATGTCAGGTGGTGATATAAGCCAAAAAAAAAAAAAATCAGGGTAACAAGAAAAGGACACACTGGGGTTGCTGTCCAAATAATATTATCAGATGAAAGCCATGATAATGGTGTGAGAATATACACTTTGGTTCATCTTTTGGCTCTCATGTTGGTAAAGACATTAACTGGTGATATATGGAGGGAATGCTGCAGTGAAATCTCATTTAATTCAGTTTGAAGTGCCAAATTTTAAAATAATTGTATACTTTTAGAAATTAACCCACATTGAAATATACAAAAGAGAGTTGAAGCAAATACCAAAATGTAACCATGGCCATCACCGGCTGATTTTTATTTTCATCTTTATATTTTAAGCATTTAAAAATAGTTCCACAATGCATAAGTCTATAATAAGAAGAAAATAACATTCAAACATTGCTATAGTTTGCCCTTTTAGAGAAGACAGAGTAGAAAGAGAAGGAAAGAGGAAACTAAAAGGAGAGTAGAGACAGACAGTCACAGTCAGAAATTGATATGATATAAACACATAGGAATAAATCATCTTCATATTAAGAAAAAGAGATGCAGAGAGAGGGAGAGACACAACTGTAAATCTGTTATAGCCTTTAACATATAGCCACTGAATATTATAAGTCTGCATTTTAATACAGGACAAACATATCAAGAAATATTGGTGCTGGAAAGTATTTGTGTTGGATGAAATTAGACTGAGCATTGCATCTGATAATAGAATTAAAGCAGGAAGTTAAACCTGGACCAGATTCCTACTTTGGTTCTGTTGGTCTTTTTTGTAGACATTAATTGTATATGTAGACAAAAATTCAAGAGATAACTCTTAAAAGTATTTATATTAGAATAAAAAATTAAAATAAAACATTAAAAAGCTAAATATTTTGGCCCAACTGATTCTTTTATGCTGTTTAATTATTTCACAAATGATTTTAGTCTAGAGGACTACTGCTTTGAGCTAATCAGCTTAGTTTTAGCTCTTTTTTGATAGCTTTATCAGTAAGTAATTCACTTACTAGGATTATGCATTCTATTTTCCAAGTAAATCTACAGAAATCGAAGTGTCAGTCCTATATGTCTTTTTCATCTGTATTTCTGATAAGATTCAGAGAAAACTGACCTTGAAGGAACGGCTTAACTTGTATTAGGTCACTTTCTACTTTATTTCAGAATACTGCCAGTGAACTGGTTTGTTCAGAATATCTGAAAATAATCTTTGAAATTTTTTTGTGTTTGACTAATGCACCAAATCCATATTCTATCAAAAGTACTGAAAGAAATTAAATTTGCATTTTAAGTGTGAGATCTTCCAGAAAGCCCTTTTTTTTTTTTTTTTTGCCAACTCTTTGGATAATAATTTCAGAAAGATTCACTTATGTTCTGTTGTGACTTACATTTTAGAGGAGGAACAATAGTATTGAACATACCATATTTTTTAGTAGAACTTTGGTATAATGTCCAGCATGACACCAGAGACAAGGAGTATGTATGTGTTCATTTCTGTACAGTTAATATGAAAAATCTTGATTCCCTTTAAACAAAAGCTATAAGTATCATATTCTGGGTGGTCTCTAATTAAACAAGCTAGTGCTATTGAGTATGAGTGTCATACTTTATTTTCTTTTGAAAATAAAATAAATTCAGGTCTTAAGGAAATTCTGAATATAGCAAATCCAAGTTATGACTCCAGTTGTATACAAGTTGATGTAAGATCGTGTTTCTTTTTTTCTATAACAGCATTATGTGGCTAATGTTAGCTTATACAATTATTAGTAAACATACTCCTTCACACTAAAAATTACTATCCTACTACATTATCAACACATAGGAAGGAATAGTCAAATAGCATTAATTCCATCAGAATTTAATTGAGAATTTATGAAGCGAGGCAAGGTGATGCCATTATATTTTTTTAAAGTAAGCACAAATAGTCTTACATGAACCTCTGTACAGTGGCCATAACTTGGTATTCTGTAGTCTGCATTTCCTTTGTTTTACTCCAGAAAAATGTTACTATTTCTCACACTATTCCAGTGGAAATACCTCTGAAGACAAAAAATAATGAGCTGCTAACCCCAGGATTCTGCCAATTTACTACAAAGTAACCCTCTGCAATCAAGATATATATTTTTTAATATTGTGGCTTTTTTAAAAAACTTATCTCTATGATGTATCTTTCCTTTTTAATTACAAAAGTAACATGTCTTTATTAATTAAGTAAAACTAATGATCCAGAAAGATACACAGTTTATTTTTTTGCTTCATGAATTCCATGGTGTATCCCAGTTTGAAAAGACAAAGAATTCTCTCTTCTGTAGACCCATTAGAATGTACCAAATGTGTAGGGGTTCAGGAAGTGCTTAGAATTCCTCATATGCATTTATGTAGATTTTTATCACCAATTTTTATTTTGAAAAAAATGCATATGGTATACTTAATGACCATAAAAGGCAGTACTTAGTGAGGAACAGTTACAGCTTTCTTTAGAAAGCACCTGTGAGCAAATGGGCAAATTTCATCCCATCTGCTTTGTTAGAAACCTAATAACTTGTGATAAATAAATTATGCCACATCAGAAGTCACAGACTTAATCAAGATTTAGGAATTAAAGGAATCAGATCTCATTTTTCTACAAAAGCAAAGTAGCGATGTTTCCTGTTTTATTATTTCGGAATCTTCTCAGTTTGACCCAACTCAGTGATTTACAGTTCAGTGTAAGAGGAGAAAAAGAAGACAAAAGCACTCTTGTATTAGCAGATCTATGGTAGAGAATGTGAGAATGGGGACTGGTGAGCAGGGTAGTAGGGCAGAGTAGTAAGGAAGGGGCAGACTTCATTGCTGAAGGTGGACTAATGGCTCCTCATTGAAATCTGGATATTAATCCAGTGATTTCAGTTTCTTCTTCCATCTTCATCGCATTGTCTCATCCCATGGTGCCACCTGTACTCCTTCAAGCCTTCTAGAGGTTTCATCCAGTCCCTAAATTAATGTCTTCTCCAACATCAGGACTTCTGTATTTCTTTTGCTACTTCCCGACGGCACTGATGACATAGTACTGTCAGATGTGACTATTATTACAGCTCTACCTGCAAAAGGACCATTGCCATACTCCATCCATGGACAGAGCCTTGAGATCAGCAGTCACCTATGTGTGAACAAAGCCAGCTTGGGGGTTGCTTCCCTGGCATGTGCTAGATCATTTTAGTAATTAAGGTTCATTTTAGATTGATACTAAGTGAACCTGTTAGGAGGTAAATGTAGATCACTAAAGTAAGGTGTCTGGGTTTTTAGAATTAATTTAGAGCAAATCTTAAAGATTAATAAAATCAAAATCAGAGGAGTTGCTATTTTTAATCTGATTTTTGAAGCAGGGATAAAAAAGAGCAATGTATATTTTAAAATTATTAGCCACACAGTGTATACCATTTAGGTAGAATATGTACAATATAGAAGATTAACTCATGCTACCAACAATAAATGATAAGAGACTATGGTTGGTTCTTTGTGGTAAAGAAAATGATGGAAGGGACTAATTTATTTACTTTAATTACTCAAAATTATTACTGATTCCTATAGTGACTCCCCAAAGCAAAGGAACATGTGTGTGTTGTGTGTGTGTGTGTGTTTACACACTGTGTGTAGCAGTGAGGCATATAAAGTGAATTACACAGTCATGCCTTTTTTTTTTTTTTTTTTTTTTTTTTTTTNATTATATTTTGTACTCATTTAAAGAAAATGAGTATAGAGTATCAGCTAGGTAAAAGCAGGACACTGATGGGGAAGAAGAATTAAAAATCATATAAATTTTTGTGCTTACATTAAATTTAAACATTCTTCAAATTATGCAGCAAAAATATTTATCATATATATATATACAAACTTAAAATACATGAAGGAGACTCCTCCCTTCCCTCTGTACTGGTAACAGGTTGAATCAATCCATAAATATGCTGTTACATGTACGATCAGGGACTACCCCTGATGGCAGATTAAGCTGTGGCCAAAGAAACTAACACCCCCTACATCCCGTACCCTTCTCCTAGTATCCTAATCCTTTAAATTTTCAAAACTATTTAAAAATATAAGATTATAGTTAAGAGTATGTACATACTTATAAATATCCCCAAGTAGAGTAAGGGGAAATCTTATTTAAGTTCTATCAGTTTTCTGCTATATAACTACTCAAGGCTGCAGGTGCAATGAATACAGTAAGTTTTTTTTTATACAGTAAGTTTTTAACATGAAAATAAGATGAAGGATTTTATTGGCAAGACTGATAATGATATCTGATGGCAAAGAAGATCAAGTGACTGTGGCCTTTACAAAAATAAACCTCAAACTGAATGTGTACAGTAAACAAGATGGCTATATGAATTGCTTTTATAAGCATCATAAGTAGAATATCATACCAACAGGAATTAAGACCAACCTTACATTAGTGATAGATCTTAGAAATTTACTTAACACCAGTAAAATATATTCTTTTTGCCATTTTCTTATGATCTATATAGTGGTTTGTAGTGGTTCAAAAAATCCATTAGAGGGCAATATAATATTGCTCTGCAGCTCAGAAAGGATGTGCAGAACTACCCTGCCTGTGTGTGTGTGTGTGTGTATGTGCGCGCACGCACGTGTGCTTTGAAAATGGGCTTCTAAATAACAAAATAAATTATTTTCATTTTAGTCTTCCTTTGTTAGTGTTTTATTTTTCTGAAACAAAAACCTTCAGCTGAATTTTAAGCTTTTTCAAAAGAATTTAGAATTAGATCAAATTTGAAAATTAGATCTAATTTAGAATTAGAATTCCAAATTTGGATTTCTATCTGTACATGTATTTTTAATTTGATAAATACGAACAGATAGTACAGAAAATATTCTCAAGTTCTAAAAGATCTTTTTTTCCTACAATATACCATTAAAAATGTCCTTAAAAATGAGTAGAATACATGTTTGTAATTTATGAATATATATATATGAATATATGTGTGTGTGTATATATATATCCATATAACTCTATACATATGATAGTCTGTGCTTCTTTTTAAAGAACCTTGGTTATTTAGAAAGGACACATATTTTACATGTATGGTTTATAAAGAAACCTAAGACTGAACTCAGTCATCAACCCAAGTTATATTTGTAAGTTTGAGAATACAATCATAATTCCTGTAATACACTGTTTACATAATTTAATATATATTTTAGTTTACTGAGTTGAAACATATTGAGAATGAATGTGGTTTTACTTTTAAAAAATTGTTGTGTGATATCAGAGCACTGAAGGGACTCTAGCTCAAATCCCATCTTAAGTCTCCCAGATTAAAGTATGTCACAACAAAAAGTTTGAAGAAAGCACTAACCACTAAAGAACTGCATTAAGACTTCTGTTTTCTGATGCAGCTGTAATGGTCAGCTCTGGATTGTTTCTCAGCACAGGGGTAGCTACTGACTGGACCAACATGAGCTTCTGAATGACACGGGGAGATCTTTCCCGAAAAGGCTGATGAGGGCCTGGACTTGGGTGAAAGGGAACGGTGATTAATTACTTAGACTGACTCTTTTAGGGACTTGGACTAGACCCGTGTCCCTCAAATTTTTAGCCGTATCTATATATTGCTTATACTGATGTTTACTTTATTGGGTCACTTTTTAAATTTAAATCAAGTAAGTAACCATGAATCACCATAAATTGAGATGATATGCCATAAATACCAGGAAAGAATAAAAATATATATAAGGAAAATATATTAATTAAAAAATGAAACTAAATAATAAAAATCACAGTGGATCCAATATCTATATAGAAGTGCATAGCTGAAAATAAATTATTCACTGCCAAACTTTTTTTTTTTTTTTTTTTTATTTTCAGTCTGTCATAAAGGGATTTGTTTTGGGCCCAGTGCTACTTAGTTTATGAAGTAAGATTAGATTTTTAAATCAGTAAGATAATTCTATTTTGTGTGTGTGTTGTTGTTTACTGGAAGTGAGAATCCCATTTCACATGTGCACCTAGTTAGATATTGTGAGCCAATTTGCAATTGACACTTTCAGTTATGGATAGTGAGTGGTTTTTTGAGCAGTAGAAAGAAAACAGGAAGCAGGAAGCTAGAACTTGGCCACTGTTTGACCTAAGTGGGGTGAGGTGCCCACCTCAGGGGAAGGTATTTTGAGTAGACTCTGAAATTATACAGCTTTGCTTACACTCTCCCCATTGCTAGTACTCATTCTTGCCCAAAGTGGAAAAGCCCCTGAACCAGAAAGGGCCTGTGGCTAACCTAGAACTCCTTTGTTCTCTGCATGGTCCCAAACACAAATCATAACAATCTGCATACTCCTATCACCTTGCTGTATGTGAATTCACCACAATTAAGGCCTAAACTCCAAAGAGAGAAACATCCCCTCCAGCATCCTTAGCAATCTCAGAGGAAGGACAAATACTCATGTTTGCATCTTCTAAAGTTATTTTACTGGCATACACATTCACATTTAGAAAACACAGAACCAGAGATGATGGGGAGCATTAGAAAGTCGTGAGAGAAGGGTACAAAGATCAGTACTGGTGAGAATAGAAGTATATGTGGTCCCTGGTCCCTGTGACATGTCTACTTTCTACATCCAGTCCACTCACAGCCTTAGACTGGCCAGACCTTGTCATTAGCATTACTTGGGTAAATATCCAGACGTTTGTTGATTGGCTGGAAAAGAGAAGCTTCTTGTTCAAAAATAGAAAAATCCTTTTTGGGAATGTATCCAAATCTTGTTTCATTAATAAATGATTCTATCTTTCAATAATAATACCTTGGTTAGTAGTTTAAAAGTTTTTAACATAGTGCCACAAAGCCAAGCTTTCTTTCCAATTTATTCACAACTTTTGTGTTACATTTTTCCAGAATTCTATTAGTCTGTCCATCCATACAGTGAGACAACCAGCCTGTCATTTCTGTGCATCAAAGCATTGTTTGCTCATGGAACTCTTCAGCCCAGGTGCCAGACAAGCTGTTAATTAAAAATAATTCAGTGCCGGTCTATGAACTCTCTGAGACAAGCCTATCAGGCTTTGACTGTCATCTTATGTGGCTAATGTAAAAACTGCTTATGATTTTCAATGTATAATGAAGCAGAAATATAGCTGTAGTGGGGTTTGGATGGAGATGGCAAATACTTGGCACACCTAATTCATTTGCCCCCTCCTGTGCCTATAGCAGACATTGCTAATTGATATTCCTACTGAACCTGATCAGAATCCATCTCTAGGCAGCCATTACCAACCAGTTGGAGCAGGCATGTTACTTGAAACCTCGATCCTCTCCTGTATTTAAAGGAAGGGTGGGGGGGGGGGNAAGGGAGAATCAAGGTTACCAGTAAATCAGAAGTTAGAAATGTTCTTTCTATGTTTTGGTCATAAAAATTGGATTTGAAACAAGGGGAAGGAAAAGGAATGAATAAGAACATTAATTCTGAAAATCCCTTTCACCATTGGAAAAGAATCCTCCGCAAAGTAGCCAGTTTCCACAGCTACCCTGGCTACCATGGTGACCTGGGGGAAGATGAAAACCTCTACTTTTGATCAACTCTATTAAATTAATTTCAACACATATTTGTTAAACGCTATTATCCATGCTACATATAGGTTTCTACTATTCTAGGGTCTATGATCGATTTAAAATAGAAGATTTTGAAAATCTACCTCCTATTTATGTGCAAGGCACCATGCCAAGTCATTAACATTTGTTATTTAAGTCCCAAACACTCTTGGGCCCAGGCAGTGTCCTGTCAACTTCACATATAGGTGACTTGAAAGACATTAAGCCAGTTGCCAAAAGTCAAACAGTTACTAAGTGAGGTCAGATCTTGCACAAAAATTCTTTTCACATTGTGTTACCTCATATGGCCAATAATGGGACTTTTGTTTTAAAACATATCTCTGGATTCACTGAAACAGGAAAAGAGCAAAATGTCATGATCTTGCCTTGTGTTCATGCACATCATTTCCTTGCCAAACTGTGCAGATTTCCAAAGGCTAAAGGTAAAGCAAGAAAAAATCAATTACCAGGGCTTGACTATCTATTCATGTCTCATTACTTGTAGTCTTTAATTATTTCCCAGTTCAAAACTTTTAACAATACTGAAATGTTAATATTAGTTGTTAAAAATACAATGTTAAAATGTCAATATTAATCATTAATACTACAATATTTTAACACTGTTAATATTATTTTAATGGAGCTACCCTTCATTTGAAGAGATTGAAACATTTTTAAAAATTCAAATCAAATTGGAGGAATGAACATAAGAGTATTATAAATGAATCATTGAAGGGTAAAAACATGGGAAACTGCATGATTCAAACGTAGGCATTCCACTTTGCACCCTGCCTTATAAATTATCAACTGGATAATGTGATTCTGTATAGTCACCCTCAGTCATTAATTTTTCACTTAAAATGTATTATTGTCTGCTTCACCTACCTGCTTGCCTTGAGCTTGGGGAGTGCAAACAAGGATATTTGGGTTTAGCCTAGAGCAACATAAAAAGAAATGGAATAGATCTCTTTGTAGTTAGTGGCCTTCAGCAGAGTTGGGTTATAATGGTTCTAAAGCTAAGAACAGTATTGCTAGTGTCCATGAAAATGGAAAGCAACCATAAAAATGATTGACACATTCTATAAAGTAGACTTTCATTGTCAATCATCTCAATATGATTCATTAATCATATTCTAAGCATTTGACAGCTGACTGACAGTAACAAATTCTCCCCAGAGAAAGCTATATAGAAACTTAAGAGCAGCTTATTAATGTTGATACTACTTAAGCTGGATGTTATGCATCCTACAGGAAGCAGATAGTTTCTTGCAGCCCAACATAATTGATTCCAGCAGAACTTTTATTACCAGAGTGGGCATTACACAGCTTCTGATGCATTTCCAATCACAGAGGACTGATTGGTTTTATGAGAATCTCTTTTTACAGGGGAAGAAAACAAAAGAAGATAGAAAATACTTCTGGTCTAAATTAAATTTTTCAAAATAGGCTTTTTAAAAAAAAATGTGTTGTCTATTCAACAATTTGAAAGCCTTAATATTACAAAATAAGTAACTTCAAGCTGGTGTCCATTTCTCCATGTTGCATGACAGTATGATAGAGTTCAGGTCTTCATTTGCTCCCAAATCAGTGTCCCTCTGCATCAGACTGTTGTTTCCAGAGGATTCCAAAGAAAGATGTAAAGTCAAACTTTATTTAAGGCACAAGGTAGAAAAATTATGGATATAATAGTAAAGATTTGTTATGAATACACCTATGGGTTGTCTTTAAGGAAGACATCAGTCAACATTAGGTTTTGAAATACAGTAACCATTCTGATAGACACACGTGTGCACACTGTATTGCTATAGAAATCTTAGAAGTTTAATTAAATGCCCTAAAGAGTCATGTTTTTCCTCCTCCTTCTCCCCACCATCTCAGTTGTCTCTCTGGTTTTTTAAATAACTTTGAATGGGGCATTCTTGTAGAATGGAAAGAGTTAGGGATCACACAGACCTGGATTTGAATTCAGGTTTCACCCATTTAATAGCTATAGGTGAGTCATTTGTCTCTAAAGTGGGGATATCTATTGCCCTATCCCCAAGATTGTCATAAATTTAAAAAGCTCATGGATGTAACAGTGCCTACTGCTCAGTTACCATTACTATCATCCACGTTAATTTTAGGATTGTAATTATTGTTTGTGCAAGTGTGTACATGTTTAGAATTAGGTCTTCAACTCGCATCACCTGGCCATAATTTAAGAAGTTAATAAAACTTAGACTTGATAGATTTTGTGGCTAGAAGGAGTTGTTAGAGATATCTAATTCTCTAATTTAATTGTAAAGATAAATATGTCACAAAGGCAGGTAAATGACTTGGCTAACTAAAAGTTTCCTAATTTATTTTTTAAAGGAATTGGGTCCTAGAATTTTTTCTTTATTTTCTCAAAATCGCTGTGTGTTTTTAATGATGATACAAGAGCAGAAACTTTTCATTTGATCCCATCTTGTTATCACTGTAGGTGAAGAATTCCTCATTCCAAACTAATTGATTAACCTCATAATGAATTTATTCACTCTTGTATTAACTATTTCTTGATATTTTATACTCGAATAGGATAGACTAGAGATACATCCAATTGGAAGGAATGATACAGATTCATTCCATGCAAAACTCATTAATTCTTTCACTCAGTGAGTCAGAAATCTTACAATACTATAGTGAAAGTATAAAAACTCAATATATGCCATGGGGAAGTGATATTTTGACTGAGAAAGCCTCTTTTCTAAAGTGTATCTCATATCTATCTTTAGATTTAGGGGGAGTTTATATTTAAAAGTCAGACATTATAGGAAAATCGTTAATTAAAAGGTGAAAACCTTATTATAGGTTAAGATTATCATTTTAGAAATCTGAAATATAAAGTTTCATAGCATCATATGTTTTTTGGGATTATACATAATTCTCATTGACCTATAGAGTTTGTTTTTATGTTACTTTCCTCTTATGTTTTATACATAACTGATTTAATAAATTCACCTCCCTCCATCCCCTACCAACAAGCAGAAGGTAGAGACAAGATACATCAAATAACTTCCAGTTTATTGTTTGTTGAATAGCTGATTCTCATTATACCTAGCTTCTCTCCCTTAGGTACAAAAAATATGGGTCAGGTCCTATTTTCATGGCCTTATTAAATCACAACTACAGGTAGCATCTTTAGGTATCCATCGCATTGTTTTAAAGATAACTCACATAGGGGCACCTGGGTGGCTTAGTCTGTTGAGCGTCCGACTTTCGCTTAGGTCATGATCTCGCGGTTCGTGGGTTCGAGCCCCGCGTCGGGTTCTGTGCTGACTGCCAGCTCAGAGCCTGGAGCCTGTTTCGGAGTCTGTGTCTCCCTCTCTCTCTGACCCTCCCCTGCTCACGCTGTTTCTCTCTCTCTCCTGGAAATAAATAAAAATATTAAAAAGAAAAAAAGATAACTCACATAAATGTGGGTTTTATTTTAAATCACTCTTCCTTGTAGTCTTCATAATTGTTTTCTTCCCAAAGTCAGATTTTTTAGCCTATTCTGTTTTAAACATTTTGCATCTTGGCGATTAAAATGGTAGCCTCTTGGCCCTAACTTCCTTTCTCTTGTTCCCAGCAAGCATCTGTTTGTCTACATTCTTCTATAGTTTAACCCAAAATGCCGGTCAGTGATGATTGATCACATTTTCAGACAACAGCCTGGACCCTGATTCTACACTTCACATGCATTTGCCATTTTGATTAATGAACATAAATCAGGGGTGACAATTCACATTTGCAAGTGGATGGAAAGAATTATTAGAAACACAGTATGTTGGTAAGCTAAAGCTTCCCTTCATTCTATGACAATTGCATTGAGAGCTAATGTGTGCCCTTCAGAGAACCTCGTGGTTATCATTAGGGAATATCTGAAATATAGAAATAAAACACATGCTGCCCAGGCCTGTTTTCATTATTTTGATCTCATAAAAGATCTTTCTATTTCAATACAGCGTAAGCACCAAATGATCTTGAAACATCATTTCAACATCTATATAAGCCTCTGTTATACAGAAAGTCTCCGCAAGGCAGCTTCTTTCTCTACCAAATAATGAGTGCATAATTATTTTGCTATGAAAGAGTGTTAAGCAGACATTTAAACTTGTTTTCTTAATTCACATGAGCAGTACAAAGTCAAGGATTTTTAAATGTTCATGCAATGAATTATGTGCTTTTTCCCCCTCTATTGAGATAAATTTTAGAAACACAAAATTCAAAATAGATACCCCTTTTAAAAGCCAAAGTGCCAGTGATATATGATGAATAAATTTGAAATTATCTGTGGAAAATGGTTTGTTTCCTTTGGCTGTGACAATTTCTGACCTAATTGGAACTTGCATATCCGGATCCTCACATAAAATAAAATACTCGTTAAGTGGCTTGCATATAAGCTATGATTCACAGACCATATGTATTGATTCCAGGAGTGATCTGCTTGATGTGTTAATTTTAAAGCATCATAATTATAATGGTCCATTCATTGTATTAAATGAGTATTAAATCTTTGCAACTACTTAAAACTGTTTTAAAGGGTCATAGATCTAATCACCTCACAAGATATATACCTACACTAAGTTATTCCCATCTTCTTGAAAGGCAAAAGTTCTGTAAGATTCAGTAAGTGTAACCTACCCTTCTGGTAAAAACTGGATCTGTTTAAAGCACATGAAGCAGCACTATCAGAAAAATTTTTACAAAGTTCATCACCACTTGGAAAGTTATAAAAATATTTTCCATACTTGGATTAGGTTTCTATCTTAACATTTACTTAGGAAATACTTTGTTTTCATTCTCCTCTGTGACAGTCAAATTATCCCTTGAAGGCATCTAGAGTGGACACGGGCAGACTTGGTTAAATTGCAATACATATGAGAGAACAGCAAAATAAGGTGCTTTTGAGTGTCAATCAGAATTTCCAGAAGTTACATTCAAGCCCTAATCAAAACACGTAGGAGAAAATTAGCTTCTGCATCCAATGAGAATTACTGTCTTGGGAGTTCCTGAGAACCTCCCTCTCATGGCATCTTGTTTAACTTGCCTGGCCTCATCTAGGAGTCTTTTCATGTTAAATTATAATATGGGCATGGAAACTAACAAAGTGCTGAGTGTCCATTGGATTAATTAATACAATTAATGCAAAAACATATATTTTATGAGGCAATGTATTAGGTACTGCAGATAGAAATATCAAAGAGACTGAATTTCTGTTTTACAAGTATTCTTAAATAGATAGGTGAAATATTCATATCCAGTCGGTAAGAACAACAATGGAAATATGTGTAAGAGTGCTAATGTCAGAAAGGAGGATCAAGCCTGATGGCAGAGTGTCGTGAAACACATCACTAACCCCTGAAAATGCTGTCCCTGATATACAGAGAAGGAAGGGGTGTTATAAGAAGGAATACTTGAATTTAGGATGGAAAATAATGAAATAGTTTGACATGATAGAAAACTACAAGTAGCCTTAACTGCATATTAAATCTAAGACATAAAGCAGAGGTGGAGGTAATGACACGGCATGAAGTTAATAAGGAGCTTTAGAGTTTAGATATTATTCTAAAAGTGATGCTGAAACAAATAAATGAAATTTCACTGAAGAAATGTGTATTTAATGAGTAATTTTAGGAATTTTGGGGATACCAAAAAGAGCAATTCAAAACATATTTTTGATAAAATATTTTGTCATTTCCATCAACAAAAAGTATGGTTGATTTTAAGATGTGTCTTGTAGGAGAAAAGCACCAAACTCATGCAATTTATCATTAAATTTACCTTCACTGCAGCAGATGCGAAAGAACTAGTTCAGCAATTATGCCTTAATGTCATCCCATTATCATTTATCATTTTTCTTAATGCTTCAAGACCTAAAGTGTAAGTCCATGAAGGCAAGCTTGGTCAGCAACCATAGAAATATGGGGTTCATTTACTTTCCTTTCTTTTGTCATAAAAGGGGTCTTGCCTTTTTATACATGGGATGTGGCATTTAAGTTAAGTTCATATAACCTTTAAAGGGAGTACATTATTTTTTTTTTTCATTTTGATCTGGGATAACTATATCACTAGTAAGTGGAGGAATAAATTGTAACCACATGTCAAAAAGTAGGTCATCCTAATGAGTGTGGGTAAAGCTGGTATTTTCCTTCAGGAAATATCTGTTTTGTTTTTTCATAGAAGAGTAATATATTTTATTAATAACTGCACTGTGTATTGTGTAGTTAAAGTTATTGACTTTATAACTTCTTCAATGACAAACATTGTTTAGAATAATCAAGCCTATAAAAAATTAATTTGACATGACATCAAAGTACAATTGAAATTGAAATATGTAGATTTGATATTTGTGAATGGAAGACTTTTAAGTGCTAAGCCTTCAACCTTGTTTCTGTGTTAGTAAGTACTTTCTAGTTGAAAATAGAAAGAAAGATTCCCCTGCGCAAGTAAAGGGTCTAGAATAGAGAATACAGCAGTTTCTCCCTTATCCGAGGGCATACATCCCAAGACCCAGCAGATGCCTGAAACTGAGGATATAGTACTGAATCCTATATATACTATGTTTTTTTTTTCCTATTCCTATATGCCTATGATAAAATTTCACTTAGGATTAGGCACAGTAAGAGATTAACAGTAAGATTGCTAATAAAATAGAATTAGGACATACTGTAATGAAAGTTATGTGAGTGGTCTTTCTCTCTCAAAATATTTTATTGTATTGTATCCTCTTGTGATAATGTGAGATGATACAATGCCCATATGATGAGATGAAGTGAGGTGAGTGGCATAGAAATTTTGACATATTGTTAGGCCACTGTTGACCTGATAGTATGTCAGAAGGAGGATCATCTACTTCTAGACCGTGGTTGACAGTGAGTAGCTGAAACCATGAAAAGCAAAACTATCGATAAGTGGAGACACCTGTACTTTGGAAGCAAATAGGATATCCTAGACTCTCAGGTTTTAGAGGTCATATTCTAAACACCATCCCAAGTCTATGTGACATCTGAATCATTTCTGTGACATATGTTTCACAGAAAACTGTTGGCTCCCTCGACCACATTGGAGTACCTGAGTCAGTGGTGGAGCACAGACCTCTCAAGGTAAATTGCTTCTTCAGATGGCACCTTCTTCAGATTAGAAAATTCTTCCTTATATGATTCTAAATATGTCTCCCTGTAACT
The DNA here is from genome assembly GCF_008692635.1 of Crocuta crocuta. Taxonomy (NCBI): domain Eukaryota; kingdom Metazoa; phylum Chordata; class Mammalia; order Carnivora; family Hyaenidae; genus Crocuta; species Crocuta crocuta. Next base: position 2,698,708 of record NW_027528345.1, read on the forward strand.
AGGATTCTCTGCTAGAGTTCTGCCTGCTGGGGCCGTACAAGGTGAGCCCTTTAAATATCTGCAGACAGCTAAAGATAAGTTTCTTTCCTTTTTTACTAGATCACTGGAGACTGACTGGCAGCCAGGGCAATGTGGTAGACAAAAATGATTTGAATTCAGCAAATATAAGCAAAATCTCTCACTGAATTATCATAGAAGATTGTTGGCTAACAGCACAGTTAAGTAAATTCATAAGTAGAGACTAATTAATGGGTGGCCAGTATCAGCCCAGAGAGCTTAAGTATCCATATAGCTTGCATACTGTCTAGACCTGTCTTCAGACTATGATGCTCAACATCTGAATTCATGGCTTAGCTGAGGACATTGATCGACATAGAATCAAACTGACTTTAGAGGCAGCTCTGAGGGGGGAAGTGGATGTGCTTAATGACACTTATACCAGAGAATTTTGTGGCTTATGTTTTCGTTTAAGACTTTCACTAAAAGTCCATATTTCAGATAAGCTCTAATAAATGTATACAAATTAGTATTCTCCATCATAAATGTCTACCTTGTTTATTTTCTCCATAATACTTATCATCACTTATATGTTGTATACTTATGTTTGCTGGAAATATTTTCCTCCTAGAATGTAAGTCCCAATTTTTTTTAGTTTAAATTGCCAAAAATTCAAACATTCAGTTTTTTCCCATTAAATGGTTGAATGGCCAAGTCATTGGCACAAGCTTTGCAGTAGATTGCATAGTAGAGTCTATGCTAAGTGGTTGGTATTATTTTATTTATCTCCCCTAAAATTTCATGAGGGTGTGTTGAAGACATTTAAACAAACAGAATCTGAATGATTTTTGTATTTTATATAAGATAATATATAGTAGGTGAAGGAGATAGGATTCAAACTCAGATATGGCTGGCTACAAGACTAGAAGAGAGATTTTTAATATCTGACTATAATGGTCACAGTGAATTGTATAAAGGGAATTTGTTGACAATAATAATTGAGCACAAATGAGCCTAAGAAAATCATTTAGGGAAAAGGTAAGGCTTGATATGAAGAAGGAAGGTGATTTAAGAATGTGAGAATAGTGAAGATGCAAGAAAGCTTGTGAGTCTCAGAGTTGGGTAAAGGTCATAGGCACAGGGAAAGCTTCAGATTTATATATTTCTATTTTGGTGGATGTAGCTGACTAGCAGCAACTTCATGTTATTAAGAGGAAGGATGAATGGTTTTATAAACCAAGAGTATTCTCAGTGGGAATGAGGATAATTATTAGCCCCCAAGGGGAAAAGTTGGTTCTTGGAAGGCAATAACCCCCCATCCCCCGATATTACAATGGTTCATGGCCCTCCAAAGGACCACAGTATATAAACAGATGTGCATTATATCTATGGTGTTAAAATTTCATAGGGAATTCCAAAGGGGAGGGGGATTTTAATGAAAACAAACAAACAGACGTTATTCAAGAGAGTAAGAGAGCAGAAATCGTAGGAGAAAATAATTCATACAAAGGAAAAGCCAACTGCCTGTTCTACAGCGTTTTAAGAACTCTCCTGAGTATATTATAGCAGCTTACAGGAGTAGACTCTGTCCTTAAATAGATCTGGAGATTATTTTCTGCTTACTGTATGCCATAGACACTTCTAAATGCTTCCTATTCATTCATCGATTAAAGCCTTGCAGTATATTTATGCGAGGTTCTTTGAATAAAATTTGCCCAAGGTCAAATGTTACAGTGTTGGGGCGAGCATCACTATGAGCTTTATTTTCCTAATTGGGAGAATGGGGATAATGAGTTAGTAATACCTATTTAGTAGGCTGCTGTGAGAATTAGGTGGGATAACATATGTAAAGCAGTTAGCACAGTGCCAGACGAGAATGTTAGCTACTTGGATTACTCAAGTAATCAATTACTCCTGATTGTGAACCGTACCATACATTTGCTTGGATAACCAGAGGCAGCAGGATTTGTTATTTTCAAAGATCCATTTCTACTTAGTTCATAACAGTGCATCAGTATTGTTAGTGTGACAAATGTACCACACTCATGTAAGATGTAAATGATGGGAAAAACTGGATGTGGACATATGGGAACTCTCTGTACTATGTCCACAACTTTTTTCTATTTCTATTCTAAAACAAAACTTTTAAAAAAAAAAAAAGCTTCATATCTAACAATGAATTGAGTAAATTCTTTTTAAGACCCAATTAAAAAAAAATTCAACTTAATAAATCCTGCTGAACAATGAAAATGTCAAAAAAAAAAAAAAAAAACCCCAAAAAACCAAAAACCAGGAACAAGGGTGCACAGGAATTTTAAACATTCCATACATGAGCCAGCAGATGGCAGAGTACCCAAGCATCTGAATTTGGACCTAAAACCCTGCCTTCTGTCAAATGAAGCCTTTTCGTTTTTCATGGAGTTTTATCTAATTCATAATGCTAAAAATATAAAATCCTGTTGCCTCTAAATACAAGACTAGTGCTGAAAATTAAGTGGGCATGAGTGTGAGGTGGGCACTTTAGCTTGGAGTCACTGCTCTGGTGAATCCCTGTTGAGGGTAAAGATGGCTTTGATTCTGAGTGTTGTGAACTCAGGTGCTTATTCACAGTCCAGGTATGATATCCACAAACAGATGGTGAGCCTTCTTGTTCTAGTCTCTTCTGTGCTTTATGCTCACTATGGCGATTTCTCACCTGGTGCAGGTGGGTGGATAATCGACTCAGTAGACTAGAATAGCTGGGCTAATCAGTGATGTCCAGCTGTGCCAACGCTAATCTAGAGTTACTGTTGGAACCAAAGTGTAACCTCCAACTGAAATCAGGTGGGGGAATGGCTCTAGTTGCAATGACTGAGGAGACGGCTCTTGGGTGTGTAGGAAAAGCAATGTTTGTTAGAAGAAATCAATTTCTCTCTGGTAGATTAGCAGCCCCGGATAGAATTCACACAGAGGTTTCATATGGATAAAGATGATTTTTTTCCTGTATGTCTGGGAGAAAGGAAGATAATTTATGTGAGCAAACAAAAGGTAATGTAGAATAAAAGGGATAGACATTTTAGTCCTCGGCAAAGAATTTAAGGCTAATGGCCTCCATCTGATCCAAAAGCCAATTATGCTAATGGCTCTCTTAGATGTAAAAGCTGTGGCCATAAGTCAGCACAGACCTTTGGCACTTAGTATGTTTGCATGGACACTTGGATGATTCTTTTCCTCTCATTCCCTGGCTGTACTCAAAGTTAAAATCGTTTTTACCCTTTGATATATGCATGACCTGTCAGGTAACAGGACTGAATAGAATGGAGGCTTTTTATAAGGTCATGATTGGATACGTTCTCCAAGCTGAGTCTTACGGTACATTCAAAAGCTATAGAATAAAGAAAAAAAAAAGACAAGATGCAATGAAAAGATAAGTTGTTATCCAGGATGATGTTTTTCACCAAATGCAAGAGGACTTTTTAATTTCTTTTGTGCAGAAGGATGGGTTGAGATGGGTTAACGTACAGGCATTAGTTAATCTTCGCAGTCTGTTAAATGAACAGGTTTATTGACTTTACAAAAGGTTACTTTGTATAATGATTATATTGAAAGAGCAGAACTCAATAGAGGGCAATATAAAGCCATATTTTTCCTCGTGCTGTTCCTAAAACCCTGGGCTGGGCTAGTTACATTCATGCCTCTGATGAAATGTCAAAGCCATCCGTATCTTTAGTCACTTCTGGTTACAAAACAGTCTTTCAATAATCAAAATTCCTCCCTTCACTCAGAGTTAACCTTTCTCCAGTAGTTCCCTACAGCTTCCCTTACTCAGCTGGAAGTGAGGTGATGGTAGGAAGACAGTGAACATTCAACAACTCCCACCAAAGAGATTCTGTTCCCAACCGTCCCATTCCCTGACTCCTCTGATTTCTGAAGATCTTCAAAGTACAGATTGGATTAAGGGTCTCAGTATTTGTTTCTGGAGGTCATTTTGCAAGTCTGCCTGGTGATCTAGCGATCACTCAGGTTGTGGGAATAATGGCTCTTATCTCAGCCTTCAGGCCTTTAGCCAGTTATGGAGAAAGAGAAAACAAGTCCTATTTAAACATCCTTTCATACTGGTAACCCTGGAGGATTTCTAAGACATTAAAAATAAGACCATGTAATGTCAAAATGGCAACATGCTAGGATTCTCATTTAGTGAATCTCAAAGGGCAATGGGAAGTTGGTCACAGGCACAGCTTGGGTACACACTGTTTCTCAAGTGTTTGTGCTGATTATGTCCGAGAACCACTTCTCTTGTCACACACTTGAAGCAAGTCAGACATGTTGACATGTATCATCTTCTTTATAAAATAAGAATGATGAGCTAAGTGGGACTTTTAGGGTTCCCTGCAGCTCCAAATCATTTAAGAATGACAAATCAAACAATAAAAAACATAAAATTGGCAAAATAGTATGTCTGGTTATCTTAGCGTTGATTGTATTCATACAAAGTAGGCAGTTATTAAAACCTGAAAAGCTAAAATACCTTTGTACAACTGATGAACCTAAATGAGAAGCAGCAGATCTCCTTTGTATAAAAAATTGATGGCTGTAGTGGGTAAAGATAAAGGCTAATTCCCAGTAAAAAGGTAGGAGCAACTATTATTGAATTAATTAATTTCTATTTGGGTTTCTCTAGAGAAAGCTTATATATAATTTTTTACTTAAATCTCTAGGTCCTCAGGTGAGCATATTAACTGAACCTGGGTCCAATCTGTGTGAGGTGTGGATTTTTAAAACAGAAAATGTGGAAATCAACCATATTACCATGTACATGTGAACACTAATGCTTTTAATGGAGGAAAATGAGACTTGTTGAGACAAAGAAATAGAGTTGAAGATAATTATAATAGCATTCAGGATAGAATACGAAGAGAGTATAGTGATTAATATTATAATGATTAATGAAAGGGCACCTGCTAAGCACATACAAAGTTTTTTTTTTAAAGACTTTCTTCCTCCGTCACTCTGCAGAGCTATTTTATTTGGTAGAAAACAGCAGCGTAAAGTCTGACTTAGGTTGTAAGGTAGATATTAAATAAGGGTGTTGAGAGCTCAGAAGCTTCCCTTGCTCCTTTACAGGTGATGTTTTGCTTGGTGGGAGCTCCCTGCAAACTTCAGCAGTCATGAAAGAGTTGGCCCCTCCCCAACCTTGACCCCTACAGAGATATTCTCTCTCTCTCTCTCTCACCCTCTCTCTCACCGCCCCCCCCAGCCCAAAACTTGCCCAGCCTATCCCTGACCAGGTGTGCGTGATAAACGGGGCACAAATCAAAGGTCTGTGAAGTAGTGAATGTATAGTGTCTGTTCGACAACCCCATTCCATTAAATGAAAGCAGTCTCTGTTTAAATCAAGTTTCTGGTTCTCTCACGGCTCTGGGAGGCACAAGTGGCTGGATGCGCACATGGATGTGTCCACCCCAGAAAGAGTAAATACTCGGGTGTTCACTGGAAGTCTTTGTTCTGGGTGTCGCTGTTAGCAGAGGACCCAGAGGGCAATGAGGGGCCACTGTGGGAGCAGGGTGGTCTTAGCCCCAGTTAAAGAGTTCACATGGTGTATAAGCCTGAGGACATGCGGGGAGACCACCTGTACACACAAAATGATGACCATTTACGCCTTAAACATGGCATCTTGTTCCATATTAATCATTTAGTGTCTTGTACCTGCTTTTTGTAGTCTTTATGTTATTTAGGTTTGGAAGTGATGTTTGTTTGTTTTTTTTCAATCAGTAAATTTTCCTTACTTACACATAAAAACACACTCCAGGTAGTTTGTGTAGCCCTCCCATTGTAGCTAGCGTCTGCAGCATCTGCTGATGTTGTGACAGGCAGAAGTAGATCATTCTGGTCAAACATTATTTAAATAATTTTATACATATAAAATAATAATTTAAACTCCAGAACTGCCCCTTGGAATAATAGTAAAACTAAATTGGACAAACCTGCATTCTAACCATGGCTCTGCTAGAGACATAACCCAGAGCAGTCACTTGACTTATGAGCTAGGATTTCTGATTTGCAAAATGAAGTAGTTAAAACTGGTGAGCTCTAAGAGCTTTTTCAGCTCAAAATTGTCTCAATTGAATTCTTGATGTCTAAAAGAAACTTGCTGTTATTAAAAGTATGGGTTACTCCAAATTAGCTTTTATTTATTATATTCAAACTATTCCTGCATACATGGAATAAAAAAGGAAGTTACTAAATTTATTTGCAAAGATCCAAATGTCATTTGGCTATGCAGCCTGACTAATGGTGAAAATAACTTGAAAAATTGAAAACGGCCAAGAAAATCTGAGTTAATGGAAAATCTTTAGTCTTCTTCAAAGACCTTCTTCTCAGAATGTTTTAGAATTTAGCACTTCACGATCTAAGGCAAGAAAATAAAGAGAAGAAAATGAAATAAATAATAAACTCTAGCAGCAACTCTCCTTCATAAATTAAACTCCCTGTTCTTTACTTGAGGACTTACATTTCCTATAGAAGTTTTACTATTTAATATAAAACCACCCCCACACTCCCACCCCACTACACCTGGGGAGTGAATCTGGGTAAGAAAATTACAGATATCATTTGAGGTTTCCACCAAAGTTTCTTCCTTTTGTAGCACTGACATTTCTGCAAATCCCTTCTAAATATTATGAAAGAAGTGGCTTTTTATTTGGAATGCCAGTTGTGACTTAGGATTATTGGTGAAGCCCCTTTGTTTGGGTTTTATTGAAGCATGTCAACAGCTGTCAGCAATAATACTTGCTCCGCCTGCTGCAGTGTGATATACTGATATGTATACAACAATATGTTATAAATTGAAATAAAATATGCATTTTTTCATAATTTATCAGCATTATGATGGCACAAAAAAGGCAGTCTTATGAATAATACAGAGCTCTTCAGCGGGCATTATGTACTGTAGGTAATAAACGAAGCCTCTCCCCTGGACTGCCAGGAGAGTTGTAAAGCAGAATGCATTAGTTCAGCCCTGCGATAATAAATCATTTTAGTATGTCAGTAGGCTCTGGCTAACTTTTACTCCTGAGGTCTGAAAGAATAGTGTGCCATACGGCTCTGGATGGTTTCTGAAGTGTTTAGACTGGCTCTGATCCTCCTGGGTAATGTTTTGAGTGAGCGATATGGTTAGATAACAAGTGGCAGTATTTCTCAGGTATCGATATCGTGATGCCTCCTGTTGTTTTATTGCCTGGAGTGGCTGATTTCGTCCTAATTGGAACTGTAGTTCTTCTTTGTGTCTCTATTTGCAATATGGTGCTGTGTGTCTTTAAAAAATAAAAGTTGTTCTGCAAAACTATGCAGCTGCTCTAAGTGATACCACCCTGCCTCTCAGTTACCTTTGCACGGATAAGAAATCAATAAGTTCTTTCTGTTCTGACTTATCTTCTTAAAAAATACAGCTAGCCTTATAGGAACTGTTTTTCTTAGAGCTACAATGGCCATTAGTTCATCATCACGTCGTGTTTTGCAAGATGACAGCACAGCCTGGTTGGTAGCTAGCAAACCTCAACCGATTGATTTAAAGAATCATCGTTATGTAAACTTTGTTAGCACCTCAAGCCCTCTGTATATTTTAATTTTTCTAGAGTAACAATGGGGGTAATGGTGGTTGTATACGTGGAAAAGGTATAATTTAAATTCTTTCATTTTTGGCTTAGAATACATACCTCTTTTTAAAGCATGTTACAGATTTCTTATATGGTAACAAAATCTGAAATAATTTATAAGAACCACTTATAAGATGGAAATGAGTAGTTGTATTGAAGGAGGTGAAATGTATGTTGCATTTCATCATTATTTTCTTATAACTGTGTAAACGAATTCTGAAAAGTATATTAGCTCTTTTGGTTGTATAAGATTGTTTACCAAGCCTCTGCTGCCTTGGTTTAAGCTTCCATACATTAAGTCCATGCTGCTCTGTGAACAGTTAACAGTGATTTGCAGCACTTACTGCAGTGTAATAGCATGGTTTATAACTTAAGCCCATTTTGAGCATTCAAACTAATTAGAGTTGTGAAACTCTAATACTAGTGTGTTTTAATCCTCTGGCATATTAGCCACTGTGAGAGAGGCCATGCTTTTCATGCAAAAGATCCTGAACTAGTCCTAAAGAATATTGGGATTGAAACAGGTATGAAATAACAGTTCGGCCCTACTGCTCCTTCAAGTCCCTGAAATATAAATGCAGAGACTTGTAGCATCAGCACACCAGCTGAGCTGCATAAAGGTGGCCAATTTCTAAGGAAATCAGAATTTATGTAATACAGAGTCTTTTAGAACACATCAACTCAACTTCATTTGAAAGCAAATATGTAACTGGTACAGCTCGCAAAGCACGGCATGGCTCTTTCGCATTTCAGATGGCTTGTGTGGCCTCTGTTCTGCACCAGTGGGTCCCCAAAGCTGGCTCCCACAGAAGATTGCTGCAGTCCAATATAGGGATTAGGAAAGCATGGGACACTGTGGTGACAGCAATTTTGAAGACAGATGTCTTCTATCTGTAACCAGATTGGAGATAGTGAAGAAAATGGCTGTGCGAGTTGTTTCCATCAACTTACCCCTTCCTTTTGCTTTGTGAGTATACCTTAGAGAAGAGGAAGTCTGGCTGCCTTGTGGAAGCTGGGTTTCCAATGATTGTTATTAAATAGTTGGAAATTTTGACACCAAATAGGGCTATGCCTTCAAATATTAAACCTAGAGTATCTACTTACTTGGGAAAAGCCACTGTGGTGCATAGTAAATGCTGATGATGGGCCTTTCCTTTGGATCATGTATAGCTGGAGATTTATTTGATGTTTGAGACCCATTGTGCTTTGGAATAGAATCCTTTTAGCATCCCTACCGTAAGCTCAGATGAAAAATGATTTAAGTGCTGTGGTTGGCTAACATGTATTGCTTCTACTTAGGATGGACTTTTATTAAATAACAGATTTTCAAAGAAAATCTCAAATATGCTTTAATAGAGTATTTAATACATCACTGAATGGAGGCTTTTCTTAAAATGCTTTTATTCAAAGACATCTTTTGTTTGGAAAATAGAAATTCAGAAGCTGGTTGCTCTGTTTCATGATACTTTAGAATAAAAGGTAAAAGATCACTGATTTATCATATTTTCTATGTAATATACTTTTTGCCATTTTATTTAGGAAAAATGTAAAAGAAGCAGAAAATCCCTTCACATACCTATGAAAAAACACCACCCTTAGGAAAAAGCATATACTTCATACATACGTGTTCTGGAGCATACACACATTTTGGCTTATATATGCAAGCACTTTAACTTTAGGAAAGATCTAGAAAAATACAAAATCCAGTGTTGGGATTACTTAGTGAACTTTCATGAAATCATAATTCTGGAATAGATCAGGACTAAGTCTACATGGGATAATTTCATATATTTACCCTAACCCCAGGAAAATAGGCATTCAAAATCTGCCAAATACAGAATAACCAGTCATTCTTCTTAGTCTTACCAGCAATTCTTTACTTTTCCTGGGTCTAGCAAGCATACCTCTGCTTATGCTTTCATATTTTTCTCCTTCATTTCTAAAAAATTATAATTTTCTAATTCTAAATAATTTGACTCACTTCTTTATTTTTTGAATTGTATATTTCATTCTAAGTCAGATAAAGCATAAATTTAAATGAGAGAAGAAGAATACTTATTTGTTTAGAAATGGGGTATGATGCTTGTTTACAAAGTTGCTTTTTTAAAAACTTTAAGTAATGGAAATTCTGAGGTAGAATTTACAGAATATTTCTAAGATACCCAAGGAGAGTTAAGATGGAAGAATAGTAGTAGTAGCATGCTTGTCTTATCTTCCGATCACAGCTAGAAAAATACCAAATCATTCTTAATAGCCAAGAAATCAATCTGAGGACTGACAAAACAAAGTGTACACCTTTAGGGAGAGAAGAGGCCACATTGTGGAAAGGAGGAGGTGCAGAGATGTAATTTGGGGGGAAAAAAGAATAGTGGCTGCTGCAGAGGGGAGAGAACCCTAATCACAGAGAGGAGGGAGAGGGAGAGAGAGAGAGCAGTGCACAGGGAGTGCAGAAGAAAACAACTTCCTCAAAATCATGGACTGAGGAAATAAGAGGGGCTGATTATGATGAGTTTTTACAACCAGTAGAACTCAAAGACTGAAGTTTCAGAAGTCCTTGCTGTGGCCAGTATGAAGCCTGGCAGGCACAGCAGTGCTCCTATGGAGGAGGGCAGAGACCCAGGAGGAGACAACATGATCTGAGGATTCTCTGGGATGCAGTGGGGAAGACATTTTCTCCTCCTTGGAGTGCATCAAGGAGAAGACATTTTCTCCTCCTTGGAGTGCATTTTCTCCTCCTTGGAGTACATCTAGTTTCTCCTCCTTGGCATTCCCTCTTAGGGGACAAAAGAGCTGAATGGCACCATGAGCCGCCCCATTCCTTAGCATAGGGGTAGAGATACCTGCTAAAGGCAGACAGCCGGATGCCTGCTTTTTGCTGCAACTTAAACTCCTAGTTCCTACACATTGATGCGACTGCTCTTCTGGGCCAGACTGGCAACAGCCCCAGTGCAGTGAGACCCTTCCCCAGAGGACCAATGGGAATCCACACTGTGCCAGGTCAGTAAACTTTGGAGTTTTGAAACTCAGCCAGGGTACCTGAGATAAAATACAGGGACACTGCACGGCTGGGCAGGCACATGGCCTGCACATGTGAAGACAGGGATTTTAGGGATGCCCGGGACACAGGAGACTGTTCACTCTTCTGTGAAGGCTTTCTGAACAGTGGCAGGCACGAGCTCTCATCTCCCAGAGGAGAAAGAGGGCTGGCATCATTTTTCTGTTTCATCAGCTCCAACTGACTTCAGTGAGCAGAACAGCACCCATAATGGAGGCATGAGCCACTTACACCAAGCCCTGCCTTCCTTCACTCTGTGGGTGCTTCTTAACTAGGGCAGGTGTGCCTCAGAACTAGAGCAGCAGGTACCCCCAGAACACCAGCACAGACCCCTGCACACATCAAGTCTGCTGACTACAGAGTGTGGCAAAGCTTCAGCTCTAGGTTCAGGCCTCTTTTAACAAGCAGAACAGATCACACCTAGTTAAAACTTTCCACACTATGGACAAGATCCAAACATTCCCCTTGCAGGCAAGGAGAGAAACTGTGAAGAGGACTGATCTGAGGGAACATGTAGCCACAACACAGCAGCGGAGTGCACAGAGCACCCACCAGAAACACTTCCTGAAGCACCAGGCCCAGGAAAGTATACTACCTCTTCTTAATAAAGCCATTACTCTCAGGAGGAGGAAACATAACAGGTTTTCCTAACACACAGAAGAAGACAGAGACCTATACAAAATGCCAAGATAGAGGAATTCATCCCAAAAGAAAGAACAAGAAATGGTCATGGTCAGGGATTTAATTGAAACAGATATAAGTAATATACCAGAACAAGAATTTAAAACAACAATCATAAAGGTATTAGCTGGGCTTGAGAAAAGAATAGGAGACACCAGGGAGTCCCTTACTGCAGAGATAAAATACCTAAAAAAATAGGCCAAAATAAAAAGTGCTATAATTGAGATGCAAAACCAACAGGATGTAATGACCACAAGGGCAAAAGAAGCAGAAGAATGAATAGGTGATATAGAAGATAATTTTGGAATATAATGAAGCCACCGAGAAGAGGGGAAAATATTAGATCATGAATGTAGGCATAGGAAACTCAGTAACTCTATAAACCACAATAATATTTGTATCATAAGTCCTAGAGGAAAAGAGGGGAAAAGGGGAAGAAGGTTAATTTCAGCAAATTATAGCTGAAAACTTCTATAATCTGAAGAAGGAAACAGACATCCAAATCCAGAGGGCACAAAGAACTCATCAAAATCAAGAAAATCAGGCCAGCACCAACACATGTTATAGTAAAATGTGCAAAATACAGAGATAAAGGAAAAATCCTGAAAGCAGCAAGAGAAAAGAAATCCCTCACTTACAAATGAAGATAAATAAGGGTAGCAGCAGACCTATCCACAAAAACCTGGCATGCCAGAAGGGAGTGGCATGATATGTTCAGCATGCTGAATGGGAAAAAAACACAGCCAAGAATACTTTGTCTAGCATGATAGTGATTCAAAAGAGGAGAGAGAAAGAGTTTCCCAAACCAAAAAGACCTTAAGGAGTTTGTGACCACTAACCCAGCTCTGCAAGAAGTATTAAAGGGGACACTTTGAATGGGTAAGAAGGACCAAAAGTAACAAAGACTAGAAAGGAACAGAGAAAATCTCCAGAAACCATGACTTTACAGATAATACAATGGTGCTAAATTCATATCTATCAATAAACCCCCTCAATGTAAATGGACTAAGCACTCTAATCAAAAGACATAGGGTATCAGAATGTATAAAGAAAACAAGACCCATCTATATGCTATCTACAAGAGACTCATTTTAGACCTAAAGGCACCTGTAGATTCAAAGTGAGGGGATGGAGAACCATCTATCATACTAATGGACATCAAAAGAAAGCCAGAGTAGCCATACTTATATCATACAAACTAGAGTTTTAACCAAAGACTATAGCAAGAGATGGAGAAGGGCACTATATCATAATAAAAGGGTCTATCCAACAAGAAGGTTAAACAATTGTAAATATTTATGCCCCCAACTTGAAAGTACCCAAGAATATAAAACAATTCATAACAAATATAAAGCAACTCATTGTTAAGAATACAAGAATAGTAGGGGACTTTAATAACACTCCACGTACACCCATGAGTGATGATCTAAACAGAAGACCCAACAAGGAAATGATGGATTTGAATGACACACTGGACCAGATAGACTTAACAGATATATTCAGAACATTTCATCCTAAAGCAGCAAGGTACACATTCTTTTTGAGTGCACATGTATATTTTCCAGAATAGATCACATACTGGGTCACAAATAAGACTAGAACAAGTACAAAAACATTGAGATCATACTATATATTTTTTCCAGCCACAACACTATGAAACTTGATGTCAACTCTAAGAAAAAATTTGGAAAGGTCAAAAAATACATGGAGGTTAAAGAACGCCCTACTAAAGAATGAATGGGTTAACCAGGAAATTAAAGAAGAACTAAATATTATACATGGAAGCAAATGAAAATGAAAACATGACAGTCCAGAACCTCTGGGCGGCAGCAAAAGTGAGCATAAGAGGGAAGTATATAGCAAGACATGCTTACCTCATATGGCCAACAGAAATTTGAAAAGATGTTCAATATCACTCATCATCAGGCAAATACCAATCCAAACCATGATGAGATAACTCACATGTTATCAGACCTGTCAGAATGACTAAAATTAACAGCAAAGGAAACAGCAGATGTTGGTGAGGATGTATAGGAAGGGGAACCGTTTTGCACTGTTGGTGGGAATGCAAACTGGTGTAGCCACTATGGAAAGCACAAAAAGTTAGAACTACCCTGGGGCACCTGGCTGGCTCAGTTGGTTAAATGTCCGACTCTCAGTTTTGGCTCAGGTCATGATCGTACTGTTTCATGGGTTTGAGCCCCAGATCCAGCTCTGTGCTGACAGTGCAGAGCCTGCTTGGGATTCTCTGTCTTTCTCTCTCTCTCTCTCTACCCCAACCCCACTCACACTGTCTGTTTCTCTCAGATAAATAAATTTTTTAAAAAATGTTTTAAAAGCAGAAAAAATTTAGAACTACCCTAAGACTCAGCAATTGCATTACTAGCTATTTATCCAAGGGATACAAATATACTGATTCATAGGAACACATGCATCCCAATGTTTATAGCAGCATTATCAAAAAGTTATGGAAAAAGCCCAAATGTCCAATGGATAAAGGACACACACACACACACACACACACACACACACACACAATGGAATATTACTCAACCATCAAAAAGAATGAAATATTGCCATTTGCAACAATGTAGATGGAGCTATAGTGTACTATGCTAAGCGAAATAAGTCAGAGAAAGACAAATACCATATAATTTCACGGATATATGGAACTTAAGAAACAAAACATATGAACATAGGGGAAAGAAAAAAGAGAGGGAGGCAAAACATAAGAGAGACTCTTAACTATAGAGAACAGGGGTGCCTGGGTGGCTCAGTTGATTAAGTGTCTGACTTTGGCTCAGGTCATGATCTCATGGTCCATGGGTTCAAGCCCCGCATCAGGCTCTGTGCTGACAGCTCAGAGCCTGGTGCCTGCATCAGATTCTGTGTCTCTCTCTCTCTCTGATCCTCCCATGCTCACAGTCTCTCTCTCTCTCTCAGAAATAAATAAAACATTAAAAAATTTTTTTAAAAAGAGAATAAACAGGGTTCCTGGGGTGGGGGGGAGTGGGCAGAGGGATGGACAAAATGGATGATGGGGTTCGAGGAGAGTACTTGTGATGAGCACTGAGTGTTACATGTAAGTGATGAATCACTGAATTCTACTCCTGAAACTAATATTAAACTGTATGTTAACCAAACTTTAAATGAAAGCTTGAAACATAAAAACATGTATTTTCTAAGATATTCAAATAGTGATATTTATGGATTATGAATATTTTTCTACAGATCTAGTACAAAGACATTAAAATTACATTTTACTTGGTTGCTAGGGACATTAGGGCTGTTAGAAGTGTTGAATAATGTCTGAGATATTGGTGATTAGCACCATCATAGTTCTAATACAAAATACTTCTTTTTAAATTTAGATATTTCTATATTTTATTTGTTTTTGAGAGAGAGCATGTGCGAAAGTGGAGAGGGGCAAAGAGAGGGAGGGAGAGAATCCCAAGCAGGCTCCATGCTGTAGATCAGAGCCCAATGTGGTGCTTGATCCCACACACTGTGGGATCAGGACCTGAGCCAAAATCTAGAGTCAGACACCTAACCCACAGAGCCACCTCACGTCTCTAATAGAAAATTCTTCTCAGTGTAAGTTTTAAGTAGAAGAAACCAAAAAAAGTCCTAGCCTTGTCTTATCTTTGCATACGTGAAGGATTTTGTGAATATTACATCATTTCTCAGATACAGATACAACCAAGTTTAATCCTCATTTTTCTTTCATTTAGTAGGTATGTAAACTTGGATATACTATTTAAACACTCTGAATCTCCGCTTCATCATTTGGCAAATTGGGAAAATGGAAATTGGGAAAAATGATTCTCAATGTTCCTGTAAGATTTGAAAGTGCTCAATAAATATTATTTTTAAAAGGTTTATAAAACGAAATATACCTCAATATGATCATTCCAAAGCCAAGAGTAAGCCCTTACATACAATATGTATTCAATATACAGTAGTCAGATGATGTTCATAGTTCCTGAGTGAGTCCAGAAGTATATGAATCTTGGTATGCATGAACAGGGGCTGTGCAGTGGATGTGGAGATAGACAATTTTGTGTACACCTCGAGGGAGCTCTGTTGAGGAAGAGGCAAATACTGCAATTCCTCCTCTCCATGGAGACCTCCAATTATTGCAGACCTGGTCCATTAGATGCAACGTCTCCAAGAATCCCATCATGGGAATGCTGAGTGTCAAACATGAGAGAAAGGTGGGACTGGGTCAGTCTGAGTCTGCTGGCAGAACAAAAGGGCCTAAACGTACCTAGCTGGCATTTGGCACTCTTCAGCACGTGTGAAGCAATTAATCAGCCGGCAGGCGAGCAGAAATCAAAAGATGATTGTTGAGGGTGAGAGAAGAAAGCAGGTCAGGTGTAATGTTTCCTAAACAAGAAAGAGGTACTATCCATGTTTTCAACTATTAATTTATGAATCACCGTGAATAGAGGAACAGAAAAAAATGGGCAAAATGATAGATTTATGGAACCAGCTCTAAAGGGTTGTTGATTCCTGTGTATCGCTCGAAAATCCTTACCAAAGGGGCAAAAAATAAACAAAAAAACTGTTCCAGAGCTGGGGCTTCCTAGGAATTATATGCACAAAAAGCTAGTTCCATGTTGCAGGAGAGCATGTGTGGGCAGTGAGTACAAACCATGAGAATAGCAAATGCACAAGGATCCCGGAAGGAAGCAGTAAGTAGCCTAGTAAGAGATGTTCACTTACCACTTTTCACTGTATTTCTGAGAGTATCATCTGGAATTTTTTCCCCTGGTTTGATTGTTACATCTCAGTGTGCCCTCTGACTGAATTTGTGCTTCCTTGCGCTGCTATTTCAGAGAGAATTAGTGCTTCAAACCCTAAATGGCCCAGAAACTCTCTTTTGAAATCTATATGATAGTATCTTGGGCATCACTGGAAGCACAAGCTTCATTTTCAATTGTTGAGATGACTTTCTAAGTATGCTGAAGTATGATGCCAACTTGTTACGTTTATACTGAAGGACTTTGGAGAAGAACGTGGCACATTCAGTGTGCATATTAATAGGGTTCAGCAACCATGGAAAATACATCCCAGAGAGTTGTACATTAGACTAGTATGAGAAATGTTTTTGGCTCTGTATTTGACAAAAACAGCTAAGAGTTGAAAGAAACAACCTCCATTTCCCTGTGACTTCACCCAGCAAGTGCATGTTTCTTGTTCATGAAAGGTCCCATGGGAATGCTCCTGGTCAGGCAGCTCTCAGGGGTGGGTCTTTTCCGAGAGAAGGACCAGAGCTCTGGGGTCCCTACATTCTGTGGCCCCACACTGCCATCTGGGAGTTCTTGTTTCCGGCTGCCCAGTCTGGGTGGGTGGAGGTGAGTGGGACATGAGAAAGGCAGTTGAGAATGGAAGTTTACTTCATTTTATGGCCAGGCCTGACAAAAAGCATCCATGGCTTCCATCCACATCTCACCAGCCAGAAGTTGGTTATGAGGTCCCACCTGGATGCGGGCTACCCTGGGAGCTGTATTCTTCTTGGTGCTGTCAAAGAAAATAAATGGGTTGTGGCACGCATGTTGCTGGATCTGCCACAGTCTCTGGAAAGTTTAACCACCTTCTCTCAAGTGCCTGGGTTATTGTTCTTTCCCCATTCCCGTCTGCAATGTCTCCCCCTCCATCTGCGCTTCTGCTTTAAGGAAGTCAGGAGCTATCACCCTAGATGTCTATAAAGCCAGAGGCTGTTCCCCTCACTCTCAGCTGGTGTTAGAATAAAATCATGGCGAGGAGCCACCATTTGGGGGAATTTCCTTAGAATCTTAACTGTTCCCCTCCTGTTTGAAAAAGTAAACTCACCATTAATGCATAGCCCTTGTACGCCGTACTCCAAATAGTGGCAGAAATAACTCATTCTGGCAAAAGGAAATCACCCTGGAAATTACCAGAGGATGCGACATGGATTATTTAGTGTAATGGCTGAAGGTGTTTTCAGTAAAATGCAGTGTATGCTGTGTTCCCTGATCCCATTTGTCCTCTTAAAATTAATTTCTGTAGTGTTTCACAGTTACCTGTTTAATTATTCATTCTGCATGTCACGGGGAATGATACAGTACTGCAAAATAAAGCCAATAAAACAAGTTTCTAATGCTAAATATCGAAGCTGGAAAATATGACCATTACAAATAAGCAAGGATCTGTCTTCCGTTTTCATAAGTATTCTACAAAGACGTGCCATGCAATAAACAATGGCGTTGCTTGGATTAATTTGAAGATGTTTGCATAAATATGCTGAGTTTTATGGCACTCTTTCTGACTACAGTTTGTTTGTCTTACAAGAATGTGTGTTTCCCAGGCAAAATATTCACCTTAATCTTTCATGCCATCGAAACTCCTACTTCTCTTTGCAGTGCAATGTTATGATTGAGGCATGAGCTTTCAGAATCAGACAAACCCGAGTGCGAGTCCTGACCTTGTCACACTGGATGTGTGGATTACTTGCCATCTCTCAGGCTGCTTCCCGTTTGTAAAATGTACCTCACAGAGTCGTTGTGTATATTAAACAAAGGATGTCACACAAAACCTTAATTTAGCCTGCGGGCTTGCTGCTGTTTTAAACAATGATTAATTTCTACTAATAATTTTGTATAAATTATGAATAACAAGATGAGTTCAAAGGATAAAAATATAAATAAGAACTGTGAAAAATGTTATTACATTATGAAGATTACTAATTGACATGAAGGAATTCCTGTTAAATATTAAACACTTAAAAGTATTTTATTTAAAATATTATGATATTAAATAGGGTGATTCTACAGCTAAATTTCTTCATTAAAATCAAGGTGCTCCAAACTTGATTAACTTAAATATTCTCTCCTTTTAAAGCTGATCTCAAGGAATCACACTTCAGGAGGACAAAAACTCACAGGTGCTTATGTGGCTCAGTCAGTTAAATCTCTCACTCTTGATTTCAGCTCAGATCATGATCCCATGGTTTGTGGGTTTGAACCCCATATCAGGCTCAGCATTGACAGTGTGGAGCCTGCTTTGGATTCTCTCTTTCTCCCTCTCTGTCTCCCCCACCCACCAAATAAATATGTGAACCTAAAAAAAGTAGAGAAAAATTCAAAGTGAGACAGAGTCCTTGTGTATTAAAAACAGGATAATAAAATCTTTTTTAAAAGTCTCCTATAAGACATATCCTATTTTTTCAAATCTATTATCAAATTATCAAAGAAGAGATGTAAGAGAATTCCCCACCACATAATAGAGACATTAATCTGCTTCAGAGACTCTGAAGTTTTTCAGAAAGGAAAAAGTGGCCATCATACAGGTGCAGGAATCACAGTAGCATCCGATTTCTCAGTAGTAGTGCTGCAGAGACAATGGAGCAGTCCTTTTCATTTTGAAAAATAATGACTTTCAAAGTAGAAATTCATATTCAAACCTTCAGTAAACTATGAAGTAAAAATAAAGATAATTGCAGAAATATAAGCAGTTGAAAGCTTATCTTCTTCTCACCCTTCCTGAAGAAGGCACTTCAAGGTGTGCTCCAGCCAGTCAGGAAAACCAAGAAGGAGTGAAATCTGAAATATAAGAAACATTGGAACCAATCTCTTGAGTTCAATGACAGAACATTCCCTTACTTTTCATTCCCATAAATCAAAACTGGCCCTCAAGCCAAACAGAAAGCATAGAGCAGAGGAGGGCAGAGTAGAAATTGATTCACTTCAAAGATAAAATGACTAACAAGTCAGAAGCTATTAACTGTGAAGACATACGTTTGTTTTTTTTTCCCTCAACAAGAGAGGTATTTAAGAAAGCCAGAAAAAACCAAATGAATAAATAGAGATGTGCTACCCCTATAACCCTCAAAATCAAAACCTAAAACTCTATAAAAAAAAGCATGGCTCAAAAATATATTAACAACAAAAACAACAACAAAATAGAACACTCTTTTGAACAGTCAATGGACTATAAGAGAACCAAATTTTATATTAGAATATTTCAGTTTTAAATAGCCCAGAGGTAATAACATTCAACTACAAGAAAAAAATCAGAATGGAAGAATAAAATCCTTAACTCAGGAGATCACATATCCCAGTGACCCTGTCCTGACTGTGCCCTTCAGTCTGCTTCACTGTTGCGAGGTCCATAATAATGGTTTGGTTATTGTGACTTTTTCCCAGGTAATGTACAAACCAATTAATGCCTGTTCTCTGAAGCTTACTTTCATTTTTTAAATTTAAATTCAAGTTAGTTAACATACAGTGTAGTCTTGGCTTCAGGATTAGAACCCACTGATTCATATCTTACATATGGTACTCCATGCTTCTGCCAACAAGTGACTTCTATAATACCCGTCACCCATTTAGCCCATCACCACCCCCCCCCACCTCCCCTCCAGCAATCCTCAGTTTGTTCTCCGTATTTAAGAGTCTCTTATGGTTTGCCTCATTTTCAGCTAGCTCTCTCACCATTAAAATTTGGGGCAGACAGTAAACTAGTGCTGCACAGCCTAAAAGTGGTGCAACATTGAAAAAATGGTTTGTTGAAACGCAGAGTGTTTACCTAGCACCACTGGGTGGACACACAAAATATTCCTCTTCGGGAAGGGGGGAGAGAATTCTTCCTTCCCCCTCTTTGTCAAGCCAACCTTAGTGAAAAACTGTCCCTATAACTTGTGCCCTATGCTGTGTTCATATGATACCCAAATACTCAGTCATTCTATGGGAACAAAATAACATAAAAGTTTTGACCAAAGACTAAAAAGAAAAAATTGATATTTTGATGGGTTAAAAAGGAAAATGTGATTGACAGATTAAAAAGGAAAATGTGATATTTAATTATAGTCAACGTTGAAGAGATAAGAATGCAGATGGGGAAGAAAATCCATGAAGTGACTCCTAAGCAGACTGGAGAATTGTCCACTTTAGATTTAGTGCCATAACGAGACAGTGACATCTTTGCAATCCCCTAAAGTAGATTTGTCACCATTTTTCACTGTCCCTTTCAGACCCATTCCTAGTGTGCCCTGTAGATTAGAGAAGTCAATACCTATTTTCTGGTTCAAATATATTTTTTAAACTTTAATGATAACTTTTATATTATAGAACTAATAGGGGAAATTAAAATTCCCAATAATCCCACCCTCGAGACAAAATATTATTAACAGATATGAGTGTTCAAATATAATTTTAAGAGTTGAATTGTAGGATTATTCCCAGGGACAATTTAAAGCTTGAAGACTTCTCTTGTGTGTTCACAAACTTTACTATCTGCATGTTATATATTCTTTTCTTGTTTTCCTGGCTAAGAATGTGTTATTCTGGTTGAATATCTTGAGTTAATAATTTCAAGATTTAACAGTGTCGAAGCTGCATTGCTATTTAAGTTTACTTCATGTTTTAATTTGGTATTTGCATGGATTTCATATCCTGTGATACTATTGCATACATTTTTAATCTAAATTGCCTTATGAGTTATATTAATGATAATAAGCTTTTTGTTGTACGTTTCTTTCTAAATTACCTGATAAAACTTGGATGAGAAATGGTATCTAATTGGAGCTGGAATATAAGTTAGAATGAGGTTTAAAAACATTGAAATGAGCCAAGCAGGTGAAATAGACTAGCATGGTGTCTTTCAGAAAGGACATACATGTGTCAGATTACAATTCACATTTGAATTTCTATTTATCAATTAAAAGATAAGATTGGGGGGGAAATATTTCTTTTTCTTTGAGAAGGCAATCGATACTCCTCTGTCCTTTGAACTGGTTAGTGGAACTCTGTTCTCATATTACCCCTTCCTCATTCCTATTGGAGGGCTACCAGTCTGTTGTGTGACCCTGCAGCAGCATCCCCTTCAGCCTTGGTTTCTAATTCCTAGTGTTTGGCAGCAGTTTTTGTGTGTGTTTGTTTGTTTGTTTTTGTATTTTGTTTTGCTGACAACATCCAAGTAGACTCTCAGAGGCTAGCACCAGATGCTTCGTGCATCCCTCAGTAAGAGCAGTAAGCAGAGAGTGACCCTGGGTTCTTGGAAGAGTTCCTCATTTTATGTAGCGTTCTAGGGTAAATGACTATTAAAAATAGATAAACAGAGGTAGCCATTTTTAGGTATTTTAACTTTTAAATATAACTAAAACTTCCTCTGTAATATTCTTACACTTGCTTTCACAGTAGAAAGTAAAAAAAAAAAGGCGGGGAGGAACATCAAAATTTTCTGCAGTTAAAAAGCTTTGATGTAGACTCCCATTTCTCAAGTTTTTGCTTAGGAGTTGGATTTTTCTCCTCTCTTGTAATCTATTAAATCATTAAGATTTGTTGAATCTCAGAATACTCCAATTGGATATATATTTAATTTGTGAAGCTATTTTAGTTACTGGTTCTGACTTCAGATCCAAATTGATTCTAGATATTTTCTTTACCAGAATTAATTTATTTTATAATCCTCAGGTTTCTAAGCTTAGATGGTAGCCTTATAATCTTTCTTAATAGAAAATTATGCTTTATTATTCAGTAACAGAACTGCTGAACTCTTTTACATGTTGGTTCTTAAAGAGTAGAACTTTCAGAGTATACCTCCAAGTAATAAAATTATTTAATTTATCTTATGGGAAACAACTATAAATAATCCTACTATGCTTTTGCATGTTTTAATTGAGTTTATTTTCAAAGCATGTTTCACTGTATATTTGTGTTTCATGATAACAGACTCAGTAAATTAAGCTACTGAAACCCTGAAACCCATTTAAGTATACTTCTATATTGAGATCTTGCACAGTTTATATTTTCAAGTCTATAAAGCAAGAATTATATTTTATAGATGATACTATTTTATGATGCTCTCATATAGAAAAAAAGGATCTTTCAAAAATAGATGCATGTCGCCATACCCTAGTAAAAATGGACTTAATGCATACATTTTTATTTAATTGTTTTATCTATTTTGACCTCTCTGTAACCTCTGCCAGTATTATTCCAAGAGAAAGCATTTATTGTCTACTAATTTATATGTTCACTTACTTGTATCATGTTATATATTATATATTATTTAGGTATACATTACTAATAAATATATTCTAAAAAGGCAAATACTGTATAATAATAAAAGCAGTGCTACATGGGTTTTGAATGGTTCTTTTAACTACTGTTTTGATATATATTTTCTTTTATCTTCTTAAAACCTTCTGAAATAAGTAGATTCATAATCATAAATATTTGTTTTACAAAACTGAAATAGTAGAGCTATAAATAAGAAATAATAACTAAAGTCACAAAGGCTGATAAATTCAGTGCTAGAATTAACATATAATTTTCCTGAATCACAATTCAATAATGTTTCAAGTGCAGATAGTCAAAGGTAAGGATTAAAATAACTTTAATAATTCCATTTGAAGGTACGTGTGTGTATGTGCGTGCATGCGTGTGTGTGTGTGTGTGTGTATGATATTTTTATGGGACACGGTTTGTAAACTGCCTGGCACACCCAGAAATGCCCCCAATTAAAATCAGACATATATTAGAAATATTTCATAATATGTAGGTTTTATTTTTTCCCTTGTGATCATTATCTCTTCTTTGAGAAATGGTCTCTAATATAGATATTCATTTGGCCCCAGGATATGTGTACATTAAGGAAATAAAAACCTCAAGAGTTCTCCCTTCCCTATTATATCTGTAAGATATTTGTCAAATACCCCTAGGGCCTTTCACATACTGGTCAGCTGTGCACAGAGATCATTACGAAAACTTCATGTAGTTTTGCAGTGTAACTTTGTGATCCTTCAGAGCTATTATATCTTCTAAGACTTCCTTGTGCTTTATTGAAAGCTTCAGGGAAAATAAATATGTCTTTCTAGACCCAGAACTTGAAATGACAGTGGACTCAAGAGATCAAGGTTATCAAAACACGAGTTGTGTGTTATGGCTTCTGTTTATCTGCAGGAAAGCGGCCAAGGTGAAAGGGGCTGTTATTTTTAAAGTATTGAATTATCTGGAAGAGGAATTTCTTATCAGTATAGATTATTTTTGTTTCCAATTCTAAACATTGACCTTATTTCTGATATCATCTCTGTCCTTTGACAGTTATTAGCTTATAGATGATTGTGGGAAAATAACTCCCAAACTTGTACATCAGGAGGTTATTGGGGATGTTTGGCTATGTGTTTGCTTTCTAAGAGGGGAAAAAAGGGACACGGAAATGATGAGAAAGATACTAGTAAAATAATACCTTCATACTCACCACATTTGAAAGTAAAATTGCTTGCTCTAAAGATACTCAATATTTATTTTGTGGTTTCTTGTGCCTTTTGTTCACCAATGTATATCGCAGGGAAGGGGTATATACCTGAATTTTCAAAGTACAACATTAATGGTATTTTGAGAATGATTTATGTGCAGTTTTAAAAAGAAGATGTAAGAATTAAAGGTGTAAGGATGCTATTGAGAACTGTGTATTCTCTACATATCTCTAATAGACACATAAATTATCCTGTAGGTAGTTTTTCTTGGGTAAGATTCATAATTCCAAAAGAAAGTTAAACCTATTTTACTCCTGCTGACTTTTGTACAATGAGTTTTGGAAAAAGTTCCTCTATGAAGTTAGAGGTGTTTATGAATTCAGTGAGATAATGCAGCCTTGCAGAAATATTTTCTGTCTACAATTTTTTATGACTCTTAGTTTATCAGTTGTCCATTTTACCCTCCTACCTCTATCCATAATGGATGAGATCAGGTGCAGCTGATCCAAGGGAACTTTCACGTATATCCTAAAGGATAAGTCACATGTTTAGAATATCTTATAAATTTTCCTCTCAAGATAGGAAATTTTAGTTCTGGGATGATTTAATTATGGGCCTTGGCTTATTTATGTGGAGTAGTATAATATGTAGATAGTTTTGTTTTGTTGAAAATTTGAAAGCTACAAGCATTTAATCCATGACATTGGCCTTTGCACTGAAAGTCAGCAAGCCATGATACATACGATCTGAGGAATTACCCACTAGAAGCACATGAACTCATGATAGGATAAAGACGGTCTTCAGGGAGACCGGCAAGGCAGGTACAATTATTGCTCCAAGACTTCTATTTTCATAATGTTGTCAAAGTTGGCCAGTAAATCAGTAAAACCACCAGTCACACCATGCCCTTAGCAAAATATGATGCAGCATAATTACAAAGGAGATTTTTAGAGGAAACTCCCCAGAGTCCTTTGCTCTGAGTTCCTATGGGGTTTTTTGTTTTGTTTTGTTTTTTTCTTTTGCTGGCCTTTGATTTGATCACAGCCGTACACGCATCTCACCCCTCTGGGCTTCCTTTATCTATGGACTGTTATTTTGAAATTCTCACATCTTCACATAAGGCAATGGCTACATACATCCAATTATAAAAATGCTGCTTATAAATAAAAATAGTGAAGAACCCACCTGTTTCCTCTGGAGATCTCACATTCAGTTAGGTTTCAGTAAGATTTGATCTGGCTGGTCACTTAATATATTATTATATATTTAAATGTTAGAGAAGCCATGTCTAATTTGTCATCATCCTGCTTACTTGAAAATAATGCTAATACTCATAGTACTTAAGCATTCAATTTAAAAGATTATTTCAGAACTGTGACATGCATCTAGGGTCTTGCACACACACCAGGGGCAGATTGTGTTGGAGGATGTGCTTTTGCTTTTTCAGATTAGCATTTAGAAAGTTTGGAGTTCTGGATATGTTAGGTGGCAGATTCTGTATTGTCACTCTGTACAGAAGTGACAGAAGACTTGGGTGGCTTTATTACCACAGGCATGCAAGTGCCTGGCTTTACATTCTCTCATCAACTTTTAGAAACCATTTCGTTCTTGTTTTGGTACCTGTTATGAACATGATTCAGACTCAGGACTCAGAATTCTTATGCTGCAGGTAAGGACCACCACAGACGTATAAAGACATTAGAGTAGAGATATTTACAGAGGAGCAGTTTTCCTTTAAAAGATCAGAACATGCTTCACCAAAAGGGAAAAGTTCTGTTTTAAGGCTTTGCTGAGTCAAGAAGATGTGGAAAGGAATTCTGATGGCTCAGTCCTGAAGCATGAGAGAGAGTATGCTATTTACATGATTTCTGAGTTTACAAAATGCTTTGCAATACATGATGTGTTTTACTATTTTACCAGCCTTGCATGACAAGTATTACATCATAAGCGTCAGAACTAGAATTTGAATTAATTCATTCCTTCTTTTGCTCAAAAACATTTCTACCAGGAATGCATGCTTTAGAGATACTCTGCTAAATGCTCAAGATATAAAAAACAAATAGGATATGGTCCTTTCTCTGAGTCATCTCAATAACTAATGGGTAAGCGATATAAACAAACAATCTCAGTAGAGAGTAAGGAGTATAACAACAGAAGAAGGCACAAGGCACAGTGACAGCACAAAAGAGGCTGTCGTCAGCTTTGTCAGGGAGCATCTACAAGAGGCTTCATGAACCCCCATCATGGTGAAGGCTAGCAGTATGAGAATGTGACTGCGGGTGGAAATATGGAGGATGTCGCAGACCACCAAGAGCCACACGTTGAAAGACAAAAGGGCAGTGAAACCACATGGCCAGTTACGGGATCTGCATAAGACGTACGAGTGGAGGGCCTGAGGTGTGCTAGGACTGTTTTATAACCTGGGAGCCTGAACTTCATTGTGGAAGCAGCGGAGGGGTGACATCCGTTTTGTGCCTTAAAAAGATGACTTGGGTGTTTCACTTCCTTTTCAAGGTGGCTGAGGAAAGCCAGCAAGTTCTCTCTTCTCCCGCCTACCAAAATCCTTTTGAAATTACATGCACAGCCTAAACCTTACCACATCATTGGATGTGGAAAGATACCATTAGTAAACCACAAATGGTGAGAAAATTTTGGAGGATTTGGGAAGATACATGAATTAAAGCACTAGAACAGTTCCTGACATACAAGAACTATTGTTTGCTATTAATAAGAGCAGCTAAGAGGCTATACTTAAAGCAAAACATGATGAGCTTCTTACCTGAGGCAGGAACTTGGATGGCCCAAAGTTGGGAGGCCGATAAAAAAACAACTATATTGTATATTGTATTACTCAGTCTGGGAACTCACCCATATTGTCTTTTCTGTCCCATTTCTTCCACAATAGCCTTTCCATAATATCTTTACAGATCCACTCCTGATTAAATATCACAATACCTTTGATCAATTTGTAGTCATTCTAATAAAATAAAAATAATACTCATGACCTAATTCCCTCTAAAAGGCCTCACTTGTAATTCTATCACCTTGGGAGTTAGGATTTCAACATATGAACATTTAGGAGACACAGACACTCAGACTACAGTAATTCTTATGACATTTCTTAAAAAGAATTTTCTACTTAAAAATTGACAGGGCACCTGGGTGCCCCAGTTAAGTGTCTGACTCCTGATTTTCACCCAGGTCATGATCTCACAGTCCGTGAGTTCAAGCCCCCTCTTGGGCTCTGTGCCACAATGGGAACAGAGTCTCCTTGGGATTCTGTCTCCCTCCATCTCTCTCTCTCTCTCTCTCTATTTTTTTATTTCTAGGAGAGACAGAGAGAGAGACAGCGTGAGCAGTGGAGGGTCAGAGAGAGAGGGAGTCACAGACTGAAACAGGCTCCAGGCTCTGAGCTGGCAGTCAGCACAGAGCCCGACGCGNCTCTTTTTATTTCTAGGAGAGACAGAGAGAGAGACAGTGTGAGCAGTGGAGGGTCAGAGAGAGAGGGAGTCACAGACTGAAACAGGCTCCAGGCTCTGAGCTGGCAGTCAGCACAGAGCCCGACGCGGGGCTCGAACCCACGAACCGCGTCTCTCTCTCTCTTTTAAGTTTATTTATTTATTTTGAGAGAGAGACAGCACGGGGCAGAGAGAGGGAGACAGAGAATCCTAAGCAGGCTCCATGCTGATATCATGGAGCTGAAAGTAGGGCTTGAACCCATGAACGGACATCATGACCTGAGCTGAACCAAAAGTAGAATGCTTAATGGACTGAACCACCCAAGTGCCCCTTTCCCCCTCTGTCCCTCTCCTGCCTGTGCTGTCTCGCGCTCTCTCTCTCTCTCTCAAAATAAATAAATAAACTTAAAAATGTTTTTAAAAATTGGTAATATTCCTAAATTCTTTTTAGTATTAGGATCATGAATATTAAGTTCACCCCTCTTTAAGCTAGAATTAAACAATATTCCTGGCCCATGTGTAATGTATGTGCTTTCAGAGAATGGAAATACCAAGGCATTAGTATTTATTGTCTGACTGCTATGTGCCAAACCCTATGCTGGGTCCCTTCCTGTGAACTTTTATTTCAGTCTCTCTTTGACATGTGAGATAGCATTAAGATATCAAATATCAGATGAAGAACCTGAGATTTGAAGATTTGTAATTCTCATTTCTTGTGTATCATACTATTTATGTGTGTAAGAGAAAAATGCTGCCTTTACCACTAACAGTTCAAGGCAATGAATCATTTGTGAATTAGATTATAATGTCAGAAACAAGGAATCTCAGGAAGCAATATCAAAGATGAAATCCTGAGGCAACCTTAAATTCCAACTCAAGAACAAAAAATGAATCCCATATTGTCAATTTGTCTTTATAAATGGGGGGAAGCAGAGGCTTAGACAATGTCAAATTGCAAATAATCCAAGAATATGTTCATATGTGATTTTAAAAGCTTTAGGGTGGTTGTTTGTGTTCTAAGAAGAGCATGTGCTTGTACTTGAATATTTAAGTCATAAATATTCTAGAAATTATTTTCAAAGAGAATTTACCTAGTGAAATTAGACCCATACACTCTTCCTTTTTATACTTTACACAATATGCTGGGAATAAAGAACACTATTCATTATTTTCTTCCTAAAAATGCTGTCATGCAGAATGTGACTTATCACACCCATGGGTATGGTTATAATGAAGTATTTCAAGGTATTTTATGTTCACATTTCAATTTGAAAAAAAAAAGAACTTTTTATTTAAAACTGTACATAAACATAAATTCCAGATGGATTAAACATCTAAATTTAAATTTGACACTCTTCTTAATAACAGCACTACCATGTCCTAGAAGAAACTATAGGATATGATGTTTTATTTCTATGACTGGAGAGGGCCTCCTTAAGCACCATAAGAAACCCAATTTAAAACTTATAAATGAAAAAAGTAACTGTAAGCAAAATTAAAGTTAAAAATATAATTGAAAGGAAATATTTGCATCATGAGTAACGTATAAAATTAATATCCCTAATCTGCAAAATGTTGATACAAATAAATAATGAAAAGTTAAACAGTCCCATTAAAAATGAGCCAAGGCTAGACCTGGTAATAGGGAATGAGGGTAAGCAAATTTTTTTTTTAAATCATCTCATACTAATGATCAAGTAAATGCAAGTTATAAGTTATCGAGCTGACAAAAATGAAAGAGAATGACAACATTCAACATTGTTGAAGATGAAAAGACAAAATACTTCTTTTCTCTATTTGAGAGATTATGAGGAGTTTTCCTATAAATGTGTATGTGTATATACTTGATGTGTTATTAATATTTGAATATCATAAATGTCTACCTATGGATTAAAAATAATAAAGTGATGGGCTCTATATGTTAACAGTTTATAGAATTTTTTAAAGATCATGTCATGCTCTTAACCTCATCTTCCTTTTCCTCACCTTGTGACTTACTGTATTAAAGAGCTCTATTCAGTGGCTCTTAACCCTTCCCGACTTGCAAAGAGGATTTAGCCTGGATCATAGTTACATTTGCAACTACCATCCTCAGGACCTAAGTACATTATAACTGCATTGATGGTTCCATTATCACAGCTTGACCATTCCAGGCTTTATATGGTTGCTAAGTAATCAGTGTCAATTGTTGCTCTTGAGGATGAAGGACAAAATATTTCTTAAGATAAAAAGGAAAGCATTACAAAAAAAGCAGAGGCTACCTTTTTTCCACAGCATCCTATTCCTAAAACACGATCATGTTTTAATATTTTATTCATGAGACAAATTCTTACGAATATTCTGTCATTTTATCTAGTAACTTTACCTTGGAAGCCATTTTCATTTAGGGCAAAGTGATTCTAACAAACATAAAAGGGTTTTTGCTGCCTTTTCATAAAGTTTATATAAGAATAGGGGAAACATACAGATCTAATGTTGAGCCTCACGAGCATATGACTGTTCTGCTACCAAATTCCTCTGATCTGGAATGTAGATTAGGCCTCCTGCTAATATATTTACATCGGCACACATAACAACTATTAAAAAATCTTTTTCATAAGCCTGCAAAATTTTTTATTGCACTGAATCGTCAAAAATAGATAAAACCATTGAACAATTGGAATATCTTTGTCAACAGTTTAGGATGCTATATGATTGTACTCGAAAACTAACACTCCAGTATCCCATCGTTGTATACCTTAATTGGTTTCAGTGAATCTTTTAAAAAATCCCATCAATCAACACCTGTGTATACTGTGTGATATAATATACTATAGACAAGGAGGGATTTAAAAAAGAACAGAAAAAGGCAACACCCTTGTTATTTGGGGAAATTATATCTTTGCCTGTGAAAGGTAAATTAGCAGTACCCAAGACATTATGCCTCTTCAGAATGGGAGACAGGGCAGTATTGTATGCTGGAATTTTCAGGCTGTAAGGAAACCTATCTGGCTTCAAGGTCAGGTAGGCCTGTAATTTTAAAGGTCCACAGGTGATTCTGATGTGTACCTTGGAATGAGAACTACTTCCTTCAAGTATATTAAGACTGAAATATCAGGTATCACTAGGAAGTAATTAGCATGATACATTAAGCCTTTAGTACTTCAGGGACTGACTTCCCAATTTACTGCCTAGGTAAATTTGTGTGGCTATGAAGCTGTATTTCATAAAGGTCTTGCTAGTTGATTATTATTTTATTTACTTTTTTTTTTAACTGCATAGTCTTATAGAAAACAAGATATTCTCATAAAATGTCAGAATTCAGTGTTCCTCAGAAATTGTGTATAACCACAATTAGAATGTGGATGAATCATTCCCTGATTTGTTTTACTTCTTATATGAGTAGAATATTGATGTCCTATAGAAACAAATATATTTGAACTAAGTATACAAGTGTGTTCATTTGACAAGGCTCAAAAGGTACAGAGTGAAATTTAAAAGAAAATCTATTAGAAAATAATTATGCTTACTACAAAGAAATATTGAGCCTTATAAAAAGTTACTGCAATTCCTTTTAAACATAGTACATACAGAAAATTTGATTTGAAATGAAAAGCAGTTTTCATTTTAAAGAAAACATTCACTGCCACTGGTTTGGCACCCTGCCCTATATGGCCACCAGTCAGCTAAGTGAGAAGAAAAATGTGGGCTGCTCCTGATGCTGAAATCATATTTCCCTCAGTCAGTGTTAGGGCTTTTTTTTTTCTTCTACCATGTAAATAGTGTTACCTTAAATACATTTGTATAATACATTCCATTTGTTCAAAGTATCTTCATGAATATATTTCATTTGCTTTTTTAAATTTTTTCTGAGTATTTTCATATCATTTTTAAAAAATATTTTTTTGAATGAGAGAGGGTGCAAGTGGGGGAGGGGCAGAGAGAGAGGAAGACAGAATCCAAAGCAGGCTCTGCACTGTCAGAGCCTGACATGGGGCTTGATTTCACAAACCATAAGATCACAACCTAAGCCCAAATCAAAAATGGGACACTCAACCCACTGAGCCACCCACGCACTCCAAGTATTTCCATGTCTATAGGCAGTCTTCCCCTTAAGTCCAGTGCTTTTATGGGAAAAAAAAAATACACGTTTTACATTTCTCTGTAGCAAATACAGAACTTCCAAATCATTCCACTAACCTGGTAAAGGTTGGGTTTATTCTTTCAACAAATCCAGGTCTTGTAGCATCTTCATCTGCCCACCTGTAAATATATGGCCCACCTATGCATACTCTACCCCTCAGGCCAGGCATGTGGCTTCCTTCTTTCCTTCTTCCTCTATATTTTATTCTTGGCCAATCTTACTCCTACAATCTCTAGGGACTGGTGACTCCAGTGTCCGTTATTGCCAAACCACACTGCTTTACTTAGTGTTAGACACAGAAATCCTAACTGTCCATCCAGCATCTCCAAGTGGATGTCCCATAGGCAAAATAAATTCAGCATATTAAAAAAGTGAAATTTACATTCCAGACTTTGTCTTCCTCCTGTGTTATCCATTTCTGTGGACCATTCACACTCACCTCCAAATCTGAAACATGAAAATCATTAGACCAGTCTTTAAATTCCTGTTGAATCTCCCATTGCATATTCAATACTGACTCCTTTCTTCATCATTCCCACCATGCTGCTGTGTTAAGTCACCCCATCAGTAGCCTTTGTCTATAACAGAAGATTCAAAATTCTCCTCAACTGCACTGTTCCACCCCTATGGCCCTGCAGAATGAGCATAAAATACAGATGTGCTTTGGTGATAGCCTTGCTTTATTGAAAGAGTCCTTCTGCCTTAGGCAATGTTCCAACTCATGAATCGGTCTTGCTCATAAGTCCTTCTTATCCCCAGGGGAGTTTCACTATTGGCAAGACCTATAAGGGTTTTTGATTCTGTCTATTCCTTTGCTCATTCTGTTCCTTGTGCTGAAAAAGCTTCTTCTCTTTTACTCTCAATTTGTCCTTCTTTATTAGAAAAAGAATACTTTGAGTCCACTTGTTACTTCTTGTTCTAGAAACCGCCTTCTGTTTTCCATAATTTAGAGATCTCAGAATTAGGAAAATTAGAATACAGACCACTGTGTAGCATAAACGTACAATTTAAGGATGTAGACAATGCTGTGGTAATATAGTCAAGGAAGTGATTATTTCTTGAGCGGTGAGGGGCTTTCTTTCACCAAAAAAGCAACATTGTAACTAAGTCTTGAATGTTGAATGGGAATATTCCAAGAACAAAGAAGGAAGAGGGTGTTCCATTTGTGGACAAAGATTTAGACTTCCAAAAGAAGGTGGAACATTTGAGGAAGATTGGAAAGTCTGTGTGGCTGTGAAGCTGTGTTTCCTAAAAGTCTTGTTAGTTGATCCTTTTTTTAGTTACCTTTTTTCCTGAGTAAGATTATTTTTGTTTACATTTTCTCCATTCAGACTGTTCCAAAATTGAGGCATCCAGACTCTTTAGTGTGTGTGTGTGTGTGTGTGTGTGTGTGTGTGTTTCACATTTATCTAAGTTTCCCATG
>NW_027528345.1:2731434-2936331 GCF_008692635.1 Crocuta crocuta
ACTGGCCCAGCCTAAGTCATCTGGAAAGGAAGAAGGTACTTCTTGGAAGATTTTAGAGTTTACATGAAAAAATAATCAAAAACTAACTTTAAGTCATTTAGAATGATACCTCATGCAGGCCGAGGTCATGTGGTAGAAATCATGGCTCTCCGTGATCTCACCGGTTTGGTGTACAGTGGTGTACACCAAACCAAGGCTGTATTCCTGAGTATTCAGGAGAATTCATTGGCACACAGTGTCTCACTCCTTTCTGAATGCCACTCTGTTATATTATCCATATTTTCAATCTGAAAGCATATGAAGCCAGACCTACAGGAAATGAGTGAGCATATATTTCATTGTGAACTTGACATTTTATGAACTCTACGTGTCCTTGTTCTCATGCATGCCTACTTCATACAATGAAAACCTCTTCTGCTGACCAGTATATAAAATTCAGTTTAGTTTTTGCTTTCTACTGCCACTGTCATGTTAGTGAAAAAGCCAAATGGCATTTGATTTTTTCCCACTCTTGTTTATTCTATTTGATCCACACCACTGGCATCTGACCTTTGAATTAAATGAAGACGTATATTTTAACCCCTTTGTTTGAAGTAAAATATGAACAATGGCATAAACATAAAGAGTCCAATGTTATTTTTTATTATATTTGATTTTTAATCTTAGTAAGGAACTATAGTACTTATGCTAGTCTTCATTTAATAAATTTTAAATGAGGTTTTGATGTGAATAAGTTTGTAATGCTGGGAAAATCAGGGATCATCTGATGATAGGATTATTATAGTTCCATGTGAGAGTTGTAAAACACTGTGGTTATTCTGGAACCATATAAAGTACTATTTAGGTAGCCTACCCTCATATTAAGGCATTCTACTCCTTTATATTGCATTACAAGTTGTTTTTCTTTTGTTGTTCTTGCTTTTTGGATTGGAAAAGTAAAAAAGTCCTGGTCAGAACTCACATTTGCAACCCAACATAAATCAAAGCTCCATTCTCCAGTCTGAAAGCTCCTGCCCGCACCTTCACTCCCAGTGACCCTGTGAATGTAATCTTTTCACAGTGAACCTTGAATCTGGTCTAGACAGCATGTGACTTATGAAGTGAGGTAAGGTGAGGTGTCCAGGGAAAGAGGCAAATCCTTCAGAAATGAGTCTCAAAATAATGTATTTTCTTCCTTGGAGCCCTAAAATAGGTAGAGCTATAACCTATTTCCTTCTGATAAGCTGTTTCTTTGGTTTTGGATGTTTTCTCTTTCCTCCAATATGCATGCCTAGTGTTTGTAACCCATTATTAGATTGTTTCTGTTTTTCCTCTGGTTTCTGGTTTTGTTTCTGTTGTCCTCTGCTTTAGAGGACAAGTCAATATAAATAAATAGTCTGAGGTAAGACTAAAACATGCATTAAAATTAAGAGAAGGTAGAAACAAGGAAGAGAGCCTGCCTGTTCCTTCTTAATAGTGTGAATGGTGCTTATATTGTATACACAGTATTACCATGAGGAAATAATCTAGGAAACATTTCTAATGAGAAGTTCTGGGGACTGGTATGATTACTTGAGGAAAAAGGTAAAAAATAGAAACTGTAGTTCAGGATAGTAACTACCCTAGAAGGAGAGACTATACCTAAATAATATTTATTTTAATTTATGAAAGTAATTCAAATGTCAGTTTCAAGAGTGTCCCAACTATAGATCATCAATGAAAGTGATTCAGTCATATTTGTGTGGCTTATAAGATCTCTAATACTCTTCCTTTATTTAAGTTGTTAGTACTTTTTTTAGGATTTATTTTTATTTGAGAAAGAGACAGAGAGTGACCAGGGGAGAGGCAGAGAGACAGGGAGACAGAATCCCAAGCACACTGTGTTTGACAGAGCAGAGCCCAATATGGGACTTAAACTCACCAACTGTGAAATCTTGACCTGAGCTGAAACCAGGAGTCAGACACTTAACCGAGACGCCCAAGTGACTCATAGGTTGTTAGTACCTTTAAACAATTTAATCTGGTGGGTTCTTATAAAAGAGATTGAAATCTTGTTCCTCATGGTATTCAGTGATCCAAGTTTGGTAGTGTCATTTTAAGTTCTGGTACCTTCAGTCATTTGCCAGAAATACTGGGCTCCCTCTCGCTAGCTCCTTAGAGTCTTTCTCAACTGTGTGCTCTCCTCCTCCACCATGTAAGAGCTGAAACAGAAGCATTGACCATCTTACTATGATGGAAAATTTTAATTATCCATTACCTGGTATCATTTCTTCTTTCTTTACTTAGGGGCTGGAGAGTAGGGGTATGGGGAGTGGAGATATTTCTTTGAGAAGCAAGAGCAAAGCAAAGCAGAACAAATAAACAAAAAACCTGTGAGGTTTACCCATATTGTCCCTAATTGGCCAGTAAAAATATTTCTCTAGTGTTTTCAGTATGAGACTTTTCAACAGCTGTATATAGTGTCTGGGCTAGTGCTTCAACACTGTTTTCCAGTTCCACACTGAGAAAATCAGACACATTAACATTAGGAACTGTGGCTCTGCTATCAGATTTTCAACCATGTTTACCACTTTCAACCACTGATTTGTCTGAATCTGGGAAAAGATAGTAGCAGGTGGGTGTAAGATGTTCATATAGGTCTGTGGCCTAAAAAACTCTAGGTAATTTTGATGTTCCCTGTGGAGGCAGGTATAAACCTTTCACCCTTCCCTTTGCCTTATACCTTAAAACAGTAAGTGGTGTATTCACTTATGTATTTTTCATGAAATTGCTTATGTAAAGAAATATTTATTGGATAAAACATTTTAAAAAAACAATGAAAAAAGTAACTATAGATGTAGGAAAACTGTTGTTTAGGTGGCTTACTATTACCTAGATTTGGATACTGGGGGTAGTTTCAAAGGACAATCAAAATGAGCTGGAGTTCAGTGTATTTTTCATCATTGTTTTTCCTGTAGACTTGTTTATGTAATAACCTCTAAGTACTTCTATTTAGTATGTTTTCACCATAATTACTCAATCAAAAATCACTTCCAATATTATAATAAACATTAAATTTAAAAATTGAATCAACATTTAATAGCTTTTTAAAAATCTTTTGTTTGTTTATTTTTGAGAGAGACAGAGTAAGAGAGAGCATACGGAGGAGGGGCAGAGAGGAGGACGGACAAAGGATCACAGGCGGGCTCTGCACTGATAGCAGTGAGCCCGACGCGGGGCTGGAACTCACCAACCGTGAGACTGTGACCTGGGCCGAAGTCAGGTGCTTAACTGACTGAGCCACCCAGATGCCCCCTTAATAGCTATTTTCATGAATAGGAAGGATAAAGCTCATTATGGAGAAATGGGAAAATGGCCAGGAAAGTGAAAATTGGCCATGATCCCAGCACCCGAAGAAAAATCAGTATTAACATTTTCATAACCTCATTGAGCTGCTTTAGGTGCCAGGTCCCACAGCAAGTCTGTGGTGTGAGGAGGGGATTCAGTGCCCACACAGCCCCGCAGGGTTCTCAATCTCTCATACCAGCCGAGAGCATTGGTATCAAGCTTTACTTTCGATGCTTTGTGTAACAGAAACAGCAGAGGTATTGGTTATGCTTTCTCAACTATGCACACCCAGCTTCTGATAATATCTTCCATTCACTTCCTCTCCTGCTTCCATTTGAGGATTACAGGTGTTGGGGAGGGCGGAGAAACATATCAGAAAAACCGGGAAACCTCTGATTGGGAAGTCTCCTATTGTTCTGACTCCATCACTTAAAACTTTGTGGTGCTGGGTACATTATTACCTCCCTGAAGTATATGTCCACATCCGTTACTTAATAATATCTAAAGTGGGTTGTGAGGGTTGACATGAAAAACGCATGCAAAATTCCTTGCAGAGCACTGCTTGGAAAATGTTAAGTAAATTCTCCATGCCAGGACCTGGTTTGGGCCCTGTCATTTTTGTTACGTGAATAATTTCTGAGAACAACGATGACTGAGAATAAGCATACGGATTTTTCCATGTGACTTGAGTGCCCCAGGCTTCACCATTCTGTGAGTGCATATGAGATCACAGTCACCTGAAGGCCTTCTTCCAGCAGCCTCCATTCACAGAGGACCTCATCTGGCCTTCTAAATTGTCCCAGTTCTTCTAAAAGTCTGCATAGGGACGTTGGAAGTTTTATTCATGTCCTGCTGCTCCAGATGTCTTTGATGCCTTCTGTGGACAGCTGTGTACCCCTCCGTGGAGGCTGGAATAATGAACACCCAGGGTGCTGTTCTGCTGGGCAGAGGGGTGTTTGCAGAGTGGAAGGAGGGAAGGAGGGGCTGTGATCTGCTCTCACTCTGCAATGAGCTGGGTCTCCTGGGCCTGAGTTTTCCGTGTCTATGGCCATAGTCTTACAGTCCCACATGAATACGGTCCCTCCCCCTCAGCCTGCACAGACGGCTTGCTCCAGAGCCACTCACAGCCAGCCACCACCCCTCCTCAGTGCCCATATCTGCTGTCTTTCCCCAAGGCTGCAGCATAAATCTACTTCCTCCTCCTTCCGCCTCCTTGCTTGAGGCAAAAGCCACAAGCATGCAGACCTTCCCGTGAAAGACCAGCCCATCAGATCCAGGCAGCTAGAGGATACATTGCTCTTCTTTTTACTCAGGACACGTTCAGGAACAGAAACCGAGGCTGACCTGAATCATCAAATATGTGTAAAGGTAGAAACAACCCTTTCGTCTCACCTGCACCCCTGCAGTTCATTTGCAGAAATGGATAGTCTGGACCCTGCTTTTTAATGTGATGGTTGCCCTGCCCTTCTGGGCAAAAGGAGCCTCTCCACCTCTACTGCCTGTCTTGGGTTGGCCCCTCTTGTTGCTCCCGGCAGCCGGCAGCTGTGCAGCATGGCTTTCGACGCTGCTCCTGCCCGTCTGTAGGCATTTGCTCTGCCCCTTGGGCTCGCAGCCGGCTGCTCTCGCCTGTCGTACAGCTGCCATGTGGGTTCCTGCCGTTCGCCATCTTCAGCAGTGACCACCTGGGGGCTGAGGTAGGGAGAACATAATTTTAGCACTAGAGCCTTGGCTGAGTTCCATGTACTCACTGGTGGTCTTGTACCACGCACACTTCCCATGGCTCCACGGAAATTCAGAGGCTGCAAGACCCCAGACCTGTGGCATGCTACCAGTTCCCTTAAGCGTGTCAACGCCTTATAATCAGATTCAGTGCCGACACTGCCCTGTCCTTTCGTCTCCCATAACGTGTGCTGACTAAATAGATTCCGTTTTCTCTTTCCATCTGTCTATAAATATTTGGATTTCTTGTTGCTGAGAACACAGGTATGGTTATCAGTGTTATATCTTAGATATTAAGGAAAAGCTCTGTTGTCCAGGAGGTTGTGGGAATGGAGGGTACCAGCTGGGCAGAAATGCCATTTGCGTCACCTTAAGGTGTCCCCTTATCACTCGTTGCTTTCTCCTTATGGTGGCCGATAACTGGGAACATGGTCAGAAGGGAGCAATGCTTATTTCCAGCAGACCTCAGGCTGTGCTACAATCAGAGACAAGCAGATGTCAACAGTGAGATAGTTGACTCAGAATAGTTTTTAAACATTGAACATGTGAAAATTTCATTAACTCGGAAGTGAAAACACAAAGGAGAAATCTCATCTCTCCCTTTGAATGACAGTCTGTGAATAAAAATTCATTAGACTATATGAGTAGAGTTCATTAAATCGTATAACCACAGAAGTGTCCAGAAGATCTCATATAAAAAATAGTAATGGTTATCTCTAGTTGATGCAATTATATGTAATTCTTTATTTCCTTGTTTGTGTTTTCTAGCATTTCTACAATAAATACATATCACCTCTATAATAAAAAATAAATATATATTAAAACTTTTGCAAGTTTAAATAATCATACCCCCATAACATTTAAGTCTAAAATAATTTGTTTTTCATTTTTCAGTATTTCTAATATTTTTCTTACATACTAGAAAATCCGATTTGAACTAAATAAAACAAATGGAAAACCTGAATGTGCACTTTTAAAAAAGGAGTGTTTGCTGTTTATGTCACAAGTGCTGGACTATGCAGATAAACAATAAATTGCCCTCCAGTGTTTGAGTTTTCCATCTGCTTTCTTACTAAATTAGGTCAGTCATCAGAAAGCCATGTGCCTGGACTGTCTCACCTCAGTAGCACAGAAACGCTGTCACGGAGTTATGATTTAGTGGTGTATTTTCTGCTTCTAATGATAGAATCATAGAATCATTAAAACAGTACAGTTAATACTATAATTTAAAATATTGCCCAGACTCATTGTTCTTTCCATACAGACTTACCTAGGAAATCTCATATGTGACATTATTTCTCCAGGAAATTGTTTGTTTCTACAGATTTTGTGTATGTTCTTATGGCAAAATGAGAATTACTAATCCAAACCTGTGCTTTAACTCCTGGAGATTCAAGTCACATTCACTGCTCATTTAGTGATCTGTATGTTCACCTAATAGCATCTACTCCTTTACTTTGTTTGCCCATTTGCTGGTTTTGGTTTTGGTTCTTTAGATGGAACCTGAATTTTATTTTATTTTTTAATGTTTGATCACTGTATTTTATTTTTTAATGTTTATTTTTGAGAGAGAAAAAGAGAGAGAGGAGGAGAGAACATGCATGTGATCAGGGGAGGGACAAAGAGAGAGGGAGAGAGAATCCCGGACAGAGCCTGATTCAGGGCTTGAACTCACAAAACATGAGACTGACGTGGGCCAAGATCAAGAGTCAGACACTTAACTGACAGAGCCACCAAGGCATCCCTTGATCACAGTATTTTAAATAAATAGACTGTCACATTTTATTAGAAGACAAATATGTAACTAGATAGTTACCACATGTATAAATGTGACATTAATCTTCAATTTAACAGAGATGATCTTATCACCAAGGATATTTTAGCATTATTATAATTTCCTAATTTGAATAATTATATTGGGATTTCTGGTTAGAGAGCTTGCAGTTTTATCTCCATGTGGGTGGATATGGTTGTAAACCAATGGAACCTCCTCTTTGTCCTGCAAGAGTATCTGAATTTATAGATTTAAAATTAGTTCTTCATAGCACACCTCAGAGGCTAGCTCACCACTGCTGCCAATTATCAAAACTTTTTGTACCTAGACATTGAGGATTGCCTATTGGACAGTTTTAGGACATAGTAAAATATACTCCAAAATGTATAGCTGAAGCTTATTCTGTACAATAAAGGCATTTGTGAAATGTTGCATAAAAATTAATTTTGGAAATTTCGACTCTATTAAAATTATTAGAAGCATCTTTATTTAAAGGAATCCCAAGTCTTGACACTTTCTTTTTTTGTGAATCTTCAAAATAGTTTTCTATTGCATTGCTGCCACAATGAAAACCATGGCACAGGGCAAATAAGGCCAATCTGGTAAAGAAATGTGTTTCCCCCCCTCTGCTCCATCTGACTCGTGATGAAGGTGTCTAGATTAGTGGCTGCATTACTTTTGTTTCAGACTTTCTGGATCTTATCAAAATATTGCATTTCTTTTAAGCCCATAAGGATAAAGAACTCTACCCCCAGGTTTACATCTCCATTGCAGCTTTAAATTGACAGCAGCTCTATGTTAAAACAATCTTCTATGGATAGAGTATGCCTTAAAAGAACTTCTAAATAAAATAATTCCTCATTGTTATGGGAATGAAAGATCAAAGTCAATTTTAAAAATAAATATATTTTAGCTTCTTAGTATCGTATGAAAATATTGAGCCCATTCTTGAAATTTACATAAGACCTTTAGCTGAGTTTGATAGGCATTTTAAAATGCATGTGATAAAGGAAGAATAAAATAGAATAAAGTCTAAGAGTAATGAAGCTATTGAAACTGAATGCTCCTAAGGTAAACGGAAGATGAAAAAGTAATATTTTTTGCCAGATGAAGAGATAGGCTTTCTTACTGTATTGTTCAGGCAAATAAAAGCAAGAAATAATCATAACCAAGCTATAGAGTAACAAAAGTAAGATAAATTTTCATACAAATTGAAATTATAATATATTTTAAATCAGTTGTAAAATGTATTATCTACAAAGTATGTCACTAATAAAACAACAAATGCTGTAGTTTAAACGTTAACATTTCTGTTTTCTAGTAATGAGTTATAACGTATCTAAACATTATCTTCACATTTGTGTAGTGATACAGATTAGTTTCATTTTATTGATGAATCTGGCTACAAAAATGTCTCCTAAAGATATAATTTATATTTCCTAAAATTTTAAAGATATGCATGAAGAGACAAGTTCACCTGAGTTAGTATATTCTAACACTAATCCCAAGCAGAAAGCATGTTATAAAGACATTGTCCAAAAATTTAGCTATATAACTCTTAAAAAAAAACCAACAACTAAGATTTATTTCTTTTGAATTCTATGTAGTTAGCTATTTTAGACATTCATATCCTTGTAACTGAACCTTCATAAGCATTTATTCATAAGACTGCACTTCCAGTAATATATGAAAAAACAACTTTTTTGGTCACATCTAATGTTTTTAATATGATGTCATAATATACCATAACACAGAAAGATTGAATGAAAGTTGTGTCTAAATAAAAATGATCATAGTTTTCCTCCTGTCTTTCCTCTGTGTGGTACTTGGTAGTATCAGCAAGTTCTTAAATATTTATTTAATTATTTTACTATTTATATCTCACTTTATAGATATATTTTATTTAAAAATATGTGCAAATTTATATGCAAGACAATTTTTCAAAAATTAGGACATATTTTAAATTTAGAAATGAGGTTGCTGTTTTAATCAGTGGTTGTTCAGCTTATTGAGATATTGAAGTAACTGTATAGTCTCATGTTTTTTTTCTGAAACATTATGAAAGAGCAGAAATTTTACAAATTATATGAAGAACACATTTTAATTGGAAAACATTTCATCTATTAACTACATTTTTAATCTTATGGCTCTGGAAAGATACCGTTATTTTTCCATCATAGACACAGGTTACTATAACATAGTCACCTATTTTCATAGATGCGTCTCTCAACTGGTTTAAAGGAACTTTATGGTAAATATTCCTATAAATACAAATAGTTACCTTCCTGATCTGTGCTTTCCAGTAGTCGTCACTAGCTACATATACCTACTTGACTGATTAAAATAGTACAAATCTGAATTGAGATTTGCTAGATCTCAAAGACAGTATAAAAATACCTTCTTAATTTTTATATTCATTACATGTTGATGTGAGAATATTTGGGTTAAATGTATTATTAGCATTAGCTCCACACGTTTCTCTCTTTTTTTTTTTTAATGTGGAAACTAGAGTAACATTTGAAATTAAATATGTGGCTCTCATCTATGATCATATTATTTCTGTGGAACAGCACTGGTCTAGATACTCACTTTCAGTGTATCTATTTTATAAGTTAATGTTATAGAGCAAATCTTCCTTTAAAGTGAGGACCAGTTATGGAGATATTTAAATGTACTTTATTAATATTTGCAAAATATGTCAGACATTATACCATGATCATTACTTTTGGTTCTCTGCTGTGTAGTAATTTTATTTTTTTAAGTTTTTTTTAATGTTTATTCATTTTTGAGAGAGAGACAGAAATAGCATGAACAAGGGAAGGGGAGAGGGAGAGGCAGACACAGAATCTGAAGCTGGCTCTAGGCTCTGAACTATCAGCACAGAGCCCAGTGCAGGGCCCAAACTCACGAATTGCAGGATTATGACCTGAGCTGAAGTCGACCACTCAACCAACTGAGCCACCCAGGTGCCCCTGCTATGTAGTGACTTTAAAAATAAATATTGTTTGAAATTAACATTTCTGTAAGAGTTGTTTGTACCAATGTGTTTAGTGTGGCATAGTTTGAAGATTTTTTGAAAATAGAATGAACCAAAGTTAGTTTGTATGCATCAATGATTACAATTACAATATCTCCATGCATATTATTTTCTTTAGTGGAATTCTTAGAG
Source organism: Crocuta crocuta (assembly GCF_008692635.1). Classification (NCBI taxonomy): domain Eukaryota; kingdom Metazoa; phylum Chordata; class Mammalia; order Carnivora; family Hyaenidae; genus Crocuta; species Crocuta crocuta. The sequence continues at coordinate 2,741,403 of NW_027528345.1, forward strand.
ACAGTATAATAATTGATTTTTATGAGAAGGACTGTAGGGAGGAGAGGACCAGGACTTGGTAACTTAGCCTGACAAACTCCTGTCAACAGGAAGAAGGTTGACCTGCCGTGGTGAGCCAGAGGGGATAGTGGCCCCTTCTGGAGAAATCAGCTAAACTTAGCTCTAGGGCAATATTCAAGACCCAGAAGTTGGAGTTTCTCCCAATGATCATTTGCAAGAAAGTCTAATCATTGATCTGTCTCAGTTATTTTTATTTAGATACTATGAATACAAAAAGTCAAAATGATCCAAAAAACAAAACAAAACAATACTCTGGTTTCTCTTCAGATCGAATAAATCTTTCGCCTTTTACAAAACAAAACAAAACTTGCCAATGTTATCATTCCTAACATGGGACATAGCCTGTGATATGAACCAAGCAGGTTTAAAGTGTATATGTCTCAGAGAAATTGAGTATAATAAATACATTATCAAATATATTTAAAACTATTTCTAAGATAAGTCCATTTTGTATGTTTTTGACTTTTTAGTTACATGGATAAATGTTCTATGGTGGTGACTTTCAAAGATTTTTGACCATGACCAGCAGTAATACATTTACATCACAGCATATATACAAGGTTTACCTAACCATATTTACCATTACTACAGCTGATGGACTTTGGTATTTTGTATCTAGTCTATTCAATTTCATGTTCTGGTTATGATCCACTAAATTTCCCTTACAACCACAACTCACAACCATTAATTTAAAACATCCCTCAATATGAAAAAAAAAATACTGTGCTCTATAGATTATTACCCTCATTTTAGGGGGAAAAAAAAAAACAGACCAAGGGACTCCTGCCCCACCGTCTCCCAACTTATGTATCAGTAATTCACATGTGGCTCATTCATCCAGTGATTTCAGTAGATACCAGGTAAATTTGAGTAATGTTAAGAAAAATGACCAAAGAGTATGGAATTTAGATTTTAGCAGATTTATGAGCAGGTGTTATTCTTATATATGTGCTCACAGAGCACATACTTGCTCATGCCTCACAATTCCCAGCTCTCAGTTGATGAGTTGATTGAGGGTCACAATGTGGGGAAAAGGTGGACAACTTTTTGTTGTCATCAAAAGGCTGTACTTTTGATGAAATGTCATTCTGTGTGTAGTTCCGGACTGTTATACTAGGTCTCTCTCACCTGGACATGTACTGTGCTGCATTGCCAGTCTTTTAGTTTGGTGTTTGAATGCCTATGTCTACATAGATTTTTTTTTTCCCATTTGGTCCATTGAATCTTGATTTAAATTCCTATCATAGGAATACAGTGCAAGTGTCTGAGAGTAGTAATTTTGAATGGTAATGGGGATGAAATCTCCCTTCAGCCAGCCTTTCTGAAATACAACAGGGGCACCTGGGTGGCTCAGTGGTTAAGTGACCAACTTAGGCTCAGGTCATGATCTCATGGTTCATGGGTTTGAGCCCTGCATCAGGTTCTGTGCTGACACCTCAGAGCCAGGAACCTGTTTCGGATTCTGTGTCTCCCTCTCTCTCTACCCCTTCCCCACGCATGCTCTGTCTCTCTCTGTTTCAAAAATAAATAAAACAAAAAAATATTTTTAAATAAATAAAACACAACAAAACAAAATCCCTCAACTTGAAAAAAAATACTCTTCTATGTAGATGCCAGGCAATAAGCATCCCCAGGTGAAGCCTGAAGATTTAAACAACAAAGGACTGGGGTGCCTGGGTGGCTCAGTCGGCTAAGCAATCCACTTGACTTTGGCTCAGGTCATGATCTCACCATTCATGAGTTTGAGCCCCATGTCGGGTTCTGTGGTGACAGCTCAGAGCCTGAAGCCTGCTTTGGATTTTCAGTCTGTCTGTCTGTCTGTCTGTCTGTCTCTCTCTCTCTCTCTCTCTCTCTCTCTCTCTGCCCCTCCCCAACTCATGCTCTGGAACTGTCTCTCTCTTAAAAATAAATAAACATCAGGGAGCTTGGGTGGCTCAGTTAGTTAAGTGTTGGTTAAGCGTCTGACTTCGACTCAAGTCATGATCTCATGCTTCCTGAGCTCAAGCCCCACATTGGGCTTTGTGCTGACAGCTAGCTCAGAGCCTGGAACCTGTCTTCAGATTCTGTGTCTCCCTCTCTCTCTTTCCCTTCCCTTCTCACATGCTCTCTTTCTTTCTCTCTCTCTTTCAAAAATAAATAAAACATAAACAAATAAACAAACATTTAAAAACATTAAACAACAAAGGATAGAAAGCAAATAAAAGGTTTGGGATCAACACACCCTATCCACAGCAAGGGCCAGGGGATCAGAAGGCTAGCTGAGCACCAAATACCTGAATTAGGGCCAAGTGTAATTGTGATGTAGTTACCTTCTACCCAGTACATTTTCCTCCATGAAATCAAAACAGCCCTGACTAGATGCACCAGATTGGGCAGTGTATTTCCCTGTTTAGAGTTGTAAAATGACAAAGCAAAAAATTCCTCACAAAAGCAGACTCTATTTGAAATTTTTAAAGAATGATAATAAAATAATTTGCTGAAATGAATGGCATTATATAGTATACAACTTAGGATATTCAGGTGCTGATAAAGTACATGGACAAAGAGCTTCAATTAAATTCTGAGTATAAGCAGGAAAATGAAAGCAATCAAGACCGAATGATGTATTATTTGGTCCTGAGTTCTGAACTGAATTATTTCTTTCCCCGTCTTTGCACATCAGTTCCTCTCCAAGAGAATATAGTTCGTTACAATGTCTATTTCTCTTGAAGATACAATCCCACTTTATTTGTATTTTCCCTGCTTTTCTTTCCAATTTTAATACATATTCTACTTTGCTAAATGTAGGTGCAAGATTGCTGTTGTATGGTTCAGGCCGTTTTTAAACTTCTACCCCTAGCATTTCTTTTCCTTCAGCTGGTAGTGATTGACAGAAAGCTTGCGCATTACCTCCTGCAAGATTTTTCCTGAAGGGACTTGCCTTTCACAGCTAATCCATGATGCTAAAGCACAGACCCCTCTCTGCACTTGATGTAACTTCTTTGCTAAATCTTCTCCCTCTGTACCTGAGACACCTGAAGTGTAGCACATTTGTTGAAATGTAAAGGGCAACTCTTATCACTATTCAAGTGTGCTACTTCATTTCTTCTGCTTTAATTTGGGGGAAGTACGTGTAGCTGTGGACATCAATCAAACGGAGAGGCCTTTTCAATTTGAATAAAACCTTTGTGCAGTTTGTGAAGGAGAAGGGTAAACAGTGAAAAGCTTGTGAGTTCTCAGCACATCCCTGAACCAGTGGATAAGGCCAGGGGCTTAAAGTGGAAATGGCTACTATCTCTTTTAGCTCCCTGTGGGAACAGAGCTCTGAATCACTTCAGCAACCACTACCTCTCAGTGGTGTCATCTTTGAAAATGAAAATCATATGGTATGTACAAGGGTATAAAAGAATGTTAAACTGTTCTCTCTGTGTCTCTTTATGTATGTGTGCATATATAGTATAAACATACATATATGCCTGTGTATATAAGAGATGCCTTACATATCCACTTCTCTCCATACATGGTTTTAAATTCAGGTATATTTAAGTTTACTGAAATCATATGTGTTCTATTTTCTGTCTCTGCTAGGGCTTGGTTGATATTAACAAAACTATACTAAGCCAGTCAAATGTGAAAAGAATCTGATAAAAATGATTATGAATCCAAACTGCATTTAATCTGATTCAGAGGACAGGAAGAAGGGTTATCCAACTGTATTAAGTATGCATTTAAAAAGAACAGTGGAAAATAAATCTAAAAGCAAAATCTAATTTCCAATGATAAATACAGTTGTTTTAAATATTTCATCAGAACCATTAGTGTTGTGCACCATGCAGAGAAGATTGTTTTGTGTTCCTTGAAATTTGATGCCTGTGTACTCGCTAAAATGTGTACAGAAAAAATATATATATTTTAAATATAGAACTGTAGATTTGGGGAGTTTATCATAAAGCATCGCAACTTTGTTTAAAAAGTGAGTTGTTAGATCTCTGCTTATACGTGCCTGGATTTTCTCTATAAAGAGGTGCCCAAGTTGTTTGTGAGAGTTTCTCAGCATAGAGAATGGTGCTGCTTTCATTGACTTACTATTTCCATAGAAGAGTATTCTCTCCAGGGTAGGGTAAAATGTATCTGGGGACTCAAAACAAATCTGATGAGTCTTAGGAGACCCAGCAAGACAGGAAACCATCTGGGGAGCATTTAGGCTGCGCCACGTGAATTATATTTTGGGACTGGAAGTAAAGCTTTCCTGATGTGTTACTTTATTTTGCCAGAAGGTAAAGACAGAATATCAACAGTTCTCTAGGGAACCCCTTTCACAGAGAATCCTCTGACAGGTTTTGTAACTTGAATAAATTTGGACTCAGTAAAACAAAACAGAACAAACAAACAAAATGGAACGAACTTGATGAAGTTGAGATGATTGTTTTCCATTTTGATATCAGACTCACTTCTTAATTTCATCTTTGAAGCTCTGCATCTCTAGGTAAATTTATGTAATCATATTGCATACTTTTGACAGCATTCCCTGCCATTCATTGGGTAGTTTGGGTTGATGTTCATACATTTGGGGGACATCAGAGATGGAACCTCTCTTGAAACAATCCTAGTTGCCTCTATTTTGCCTACATACTCATTCTCTCAAAGTAATTGGGACTATATTGGATAGAGGAATGTGTTTTCAGGGTGCTATTCCATTGCTGAAGCCAACTTTAATACCTGTACATACATTCTATGCTAATACTGTATGTGTGCTAATACACCAAGAAGTTTTTCCACCTTATGCTTTTAAACAAGAAACTTCATGGGTCACCTGGTGCCTCAGTTGGTTAAGTGTCTGACGTCGACTCAGGTAATGATCTTGCAGTTTGTGAGTTCCAGCCCCGCGTCAGGCTCTGTACTGAGAGCTCAGAGCCAGGATCCTACTTCTGATTCTGTGTCCCACTCTCTCTGCCCCGCCCTGGCTTGTGCTCTCGTTTTCTCTCTTTCTCTCTCTCAAAAATAAATGAACCTTTAAAAAAATTTAAAAAAAGAAACTTCATCAAAGAGCATATGTTTGTCAGAGCATGTGTTTACAAATCCCATGGTATATAGTGAATTTTTCTTCTGCTTAGTTAATTCAGCCATCATAGTCACTTTTAATTATTCCCCTAATTGTGTTTTTAAAAGTCAGTTCAGCATGCTGTTCACAGCAATAAATATATCTATTGTCATTTTTGGTGTGAGTGTGTATAGTAATATAGTGTTAATGTCCTTTTTTTTTCTTTAAGATAATTGTAGAATAATGCTAAAACAATGACTATTAAGAACAGGCAAAATGAGATTCTTAATTGTTGATTAAATTCCTTTTTTACTTTAAGTAAATGCTGTTTCATCTGGCATTGCTTATACAAATCCAACCCCATTAAACTTATGAGCAAATAAAACATATAAAACCATCATGCAAAGAAAATACTTTAGTAGATTAAATTATCACTCAAGTCAGTGTTTTTACTCAAGTTGTTCAGACCTGACTCCTAAAGATGAACCCTAAATCCTTCCCATAATCTTTTAAACATACCTGATTTTCTCCTGATAGCAGTGGGCCAGTCTTTCTTTGCCTAGAGGCCAGAACTTTAATTAATCTTAGAATGATGGTATACAGAGATACAATGTGATTTTTCAGGTTTTCCCAAGAGATAAACTAGACCATTTAAAAATCCTTTGTTATGTGATTTTCAGTAACAATGAATAATTTAGGATTATTACGTATTGTTTAAAGAACCATTTTCCCTTCATGCTTCTAAGTTAGCATAATGAGTGTTAGGATGACAAAGTACAGAGAATTATCTGATAAAATCTGAATGAATTGAACCATTGATAACCCAATGTTGCAGAACTCAAGAGTTATCATTGATCAAACTTTCCCATATAAGAAAAAAAGTTTTCTTGACACTTTAAGTGTTGCTAAAATACCATTCTGGGTTTTTAGTTTTTCAGTTCTTGAGCCGTACGGAACTGGGTTATGACCTTGCGAAATCAACTTTGCCTTCCTGGACCTTAGTACCTTCATCTGTAAAATGGGGATACTAAAATTAGGTTAAATCATATAAAACTAGGTTAATTCATGGAAAACCATATTTGTCTATAGGTCAAATGTGATTTTTTTAATAAAAGACAATTTCTTATTGTTTGCCCTAATACCTATTTTATGAGTTCAATGAGAATTATTATATTATCATCAAATTATAATTTGATGGAAAGAGCTAATGCATATGAACTCTTAGTACAATGCTAAATATGCTGGAGTGAGCTTTCATAAATTTTAGTCATTATTCTTATTATTTAAAATAGGAAAACCCAAGAAGTATTTGGTCAATCTGAGAATGAAAGAATACATTCAAGGTGGTACCATCCAGCTATACAGAGTAGCTTATAATGAATTCTTTTCTTGCATTTCTCAAAGTCAGAATAATTAAAGTCCTTATTTGCATTTCTGAAAAGGATGTGCTTTGTTTTCTTATGTATCCCCATGACTTGGTATGCATATTGCAAAAATGTTTTAAGAAATCAGCCCCCAGAATATTTTTGATACTGCATTTTGCTTATATCATCAAAAGGTTTTCAGGATTCAGCTTTAAATTATAATGTATTGTGCTGTTTTAATATAGCTATTTTCTCCCATTCCAACAGAGACAAAACAAAAACAAAAACAAAAAACTGAGGGAATTACTAAGGTGAATTTAGCTCAACACATCTGAAAAATGAATAGGATTTGGGAAAGACCAATTAACATCATAAATCGCAAATTACCACAACTGATATGAGAAATATAATCAGTGCAGTGAGCCAGTCACTGAATATAGGGGATACTTAGATTCTGACAACTTGAATTTAATGATTGTGAAAAGCAGAGAAGCAGCAGTTATGTTTGGGGCCCTATTTATTTTATTTTGCTTTATGAAGTCCTGTCTCATGGTTTTAGAAATGTTAAATGTTCTTAATCATTTCCTGCACTTCAGTAGCACACACCTATATACAAATATGTCCAGGACCACTTAAACCCAGAAACAATTACACACACTCCCAGATACTTCTGGACTTGAAGGGCTAAAACTATTGGATCTAAATTAGAAATGGGAGTAAAGAACTTCAAACACAAGCTGAAATGGAATTTAAGCACTTGTGAAGTTATTGATATTTACATTTCTTAAATATAAAAGGAGGGAAAAAGAGAAGATCAATGGTTATATAAGTTATAAGTTTATAAATCAGGCTATAAGGAACTTCACATCTGGTAATGTTTATTTTCACAGATGTGTAAAATGTAAGATAGGACCATTAGCTACAAGTGAGTCCAAGAACTTGGGTAGGTATGAGGAGAGGATAGTATATGAAATAGTCATCTCAGCTATTGGGAACTGAGTTTAATTGAGAAATATGGAAGAATTGCTGAGTTGTGTTAAGAGCCAACTTGTGGCATAAGGTCGTTAATTTGAAGTAAAATCAGTAGGCCTGGTTGTGTAATTTTCTCCAGCCACATTCAGCTACTTAGGAATGCACAGTAAGAAAACAAATGATTGTGTTCGTCTGGAATTTGAGGGTTTTTTTGTTTTGTTTTTTTTTAAATGTTTTTATTTATTTCTGAGAGAGACAGAGCCAGCATGAACAGGGAAGGGTCAGAGAGAGGGAGATACAGAATCCGAAACAGGCTCCAGGCTCTGAGCTAGCTGTGAGCACAGAGCTTGACGCAGAGCTCAAACCCACAAACTGTGAGATCATGACCTGAGCTGAAGTCGGACGCTTAACCGACGGAGCCACCCAGGCGCCCCTGGAATTTGAGTTTTGCAAAAAGAATACAATGGAGGAGGAGAGAAACAATGTAGTTAGGGCTATGATTATAATAATGGACTTTTTCTTAGAAGTTGTGGAAGAAGTGAAGACAGGAGGAAGATGAGGGAAGATGAAAATTCAGGTCCAATGCCTTGAGGACCTAATGTTCTTTTATTTTAAGTTTATTTATTTATTTTGAGAGAAAGAGAGAGAGAGAGAGAGAGAGAGAGAGAGAGAGAGCGTGCCCACACACATGCAGGGAAGGGGCAAAGAGAAAGGAAGAGAATCTCAAGCAGGCTCCAAGTTCTCAGCACAGAGCCCAAGGTGGGGCTCAGTCTCACAAACTGAGATCATGACCTGAGCCGAAATCAAGGATTCGACAATCAACCGACTGAGCCACTCAGGTGCCCCTGAGGACCTAATGTTCTAAGAAGAGTACTATTTGAATAAGTAGGAGAGATGGATTGGAAACTGAGACTCTAGGTTGGAACATTTGCATTTCAGATTTGGAGATGATGCAGATTCTGATGATGAAGAAGTCTTGGCTGTGATTAAGAGAAAAGGTACTTGAGATGTTGAGAAGGACAGGATTGTCTGAGATAAGGTCAAGAGCCCGAAGGTCTGTTAAATTGGAAGGATTATCCCAATTGTTGATGAAGTTGTCAAGACTGGCTAGAGTTTATATGACAAGAAAGATGGGGTCTAGAGCTACAATCATTTGTGAATCCAGGGAAATGACCAAGAAATAAGGAACAGTAGCTCTGAGGAAGTAGTGAAGGCAGAACAGCAAGTTTTGCAAGGGACAGATAAAGAAGTAATCTGAAAGTTGAAATTGGGGTGGGGGAGCCACGAATGACAATTTCTCTAACTCCTTGATCTGAAGTACAGGAAATAACAACCACCACCATCACTACCACAATAGTGACATATAGCTACTGAGAACTTACTGTGAGCTAAGTTACTATTTCAAATGCTTTACACTGTTTCACTCATTTAATCATTACAATAACCCTTTGAGATGTAAGTACTACTAACAATATCCCCATTTTAGTAAACTGAGGCAACAATAATGTAAGTAACTTTGCCAAAGTCACATAGCTAGAAAGTGGTGTTGCTAGAGTTCATAGCCTGACAAATGGGCTTCAAAGACTGTGCCTCTAAACCACTAAATGGTTTAGACCTCAACCCTAAATTGAGAGGATCAATACTTCGTAGGAGGATGTGTTCATTGGATTACAGACTGTTCGGGAACCATTTAGTATCAGTGGAAAAATCCCTGAGATAGGAAAGCATGTGTCTCAGGGACTCATGCTATAGGTGTGAAGAGTAAACCCTTCTTTCTGGACAGCACATGTGCAAGCATAGGAGCTTCTTGCTCCCCCTCACTACCTGCCCCCCAACCTTGAACCTGGGTAGGACCCCATCTGGATATCTGCTGTGCCAGATGATGGAGCACATGCTGTCTTGTGACTAGAGAGAGCTCTGCTCTCTATAGTTCTCATTAATAATTGAGCTTTCATTGTTTCGAAGTCTCAGTAGATAGTACATATTTATGAAGAGATATGAGAAGGAAAGCATATTATAATTTGTGTAGTTTATCATATTTTGCTTTGCTTTTATCTAACTATCAAGGTTCCCAAAGAATCTTGGTTGGCTGCGCCAAGATACACCTTTCATACCTAGTTATCTTTGCGTAAGTCACAAAGAGACTGAGAATCTGGATGAGTAAACATTCCACAATTCTGTTGGAGGTGAAATGTCCCTATCATTCTAGTTCCACTGGGCTTTCAGGTTGCTCATAGAGACCCCTATTACCAGCTGCATACCTACAACTCTATTGATAGTTTTTTGTTACAGTTTTCACTTATGCATATCTCTTGGGCAAAGGCCATCCTTTTCTCTGGAAGACTGTATCCAACCTTTGCCTCCTAATTCGCATTTGAATCTCAGTGAGCTACAACACAGCCTTTGCCAGCATCTCACCAATTGGAGTCAGTCAGAACTGAATCTTTCACAGACTCCTTGCTGCTGCCTTTTCATTATTCTCAGATCTTTTTGGTGTTTTTGTTTTGTGTGGCTTTGTTTGCTCTTGAATGCCCAGAGTCTGTCTTTGGTGGCACACTAAATGTATTGAAACATTGGAAGCATTTGGTGAAAAGTTTTAAAAAGGAAAGAAAGGGAGGAAGAAAGAAAGAAGCCAAATTAATGACTTGTTCTAAATGCAGATGGCACTGATTAGTTTGCCGAGATCGTTCTGTGAAATAAGCTCAGCACCATCACCTTCTTATCTCGGAATCAGCCTTCCTGCCAGAAGTGATGGCTGGGACAATGCAGATGGCTCTCAAGTAGGAGCTTCTCTCAGAATCCAGTCCTTATCACGGCTTTGACTGGCAAAGGCTGTCATTCATGCTGTCAGTCACAGTGGGTACACAATGGATCATGTCTGCCTTGCACATCATAGATAACTAGACTAACTGGGGCTGGATTTAATTCTTTGGTTAAAGAAGAGGAGGAAAGATAAATCATTGATTATAGAATATCTGATTTTCCTTTAATTCAGCTGTCACTGAAACTGTAACCTTGTGTTCTAGATCAGTTAAATTTGTCAGCATCCCTAAGAGAAACTACCATTTTAATAAGATTTTTTTTCAAACTACATATATTTATAAGTCCGTATACGTGACTCTTTCAATCCTGTGTCTGACAATCTTTTCTTTGAAAAACAGCAATGTGGTTTTGATGGGCTTTGGAATTTTTATCCTAATGTTTTAAAGTAAAATGAGCAAAAAAGCCCTACTTAGGTGAAAATGAAAACATGAAGGTATTAAATATAAAAGTATTTTGTGTGAAAGTCTACTGTTTATACAGTACTCTGAATGGTGACAGCAGAAGGTTCATTTACACATCTAAAGCAGCTTTGTATATTGACAAAGAAGATGTTAGAGACAGAACTGTCATCATACTAATAACTGTACCTATTCACCACCATTTTATGTTATTGATTGTCACAAAGGTACTCCATATAATATATTAACAATCTGATAAAAGGAGCAATAATTCTTAGCAAGGTTAATTATTGAGTTTTTGAAAGGCTAATTAATGATGTCTGACCTGATTTGCTGCTGAAGGAAGGTATTGAAGATTTTAAGATATGTAAACACTCCTTGGTATACAATAAAACATATTTATAATGTTTGCTGAGGATATTAGTTTTTTCACGGGGTTACAACACTGAGAATAAAGAGGACAATATTACTTTGAGCATCTCTCTTTGCTCAGTGGTGGGAAAGTAGTCACAGTGTTCAGGAAAACACACGGAATTAATGTGTCCTATATGTAGACTTGTGAATTTTACTGGAGCAGTAAATTATGAACATGTCTCTTGATATCCTAACCAAACCAATGTGGTAGTTTTACCTAGGTATTGAATTTCTGGTTATATTTTTATATTTTTACTCTTATAATCATTTTGTAGAGGATTGTAGCTAAAATAGGACAGTGCATGGTTTATTAAGATGTTAATTGAAATAAGAGAGTTCCTTTCAGAAATAGATTTTGGAGGGGTGCCTGGGTGGCTCAGTTGGTTAAATGTCCAACTTCAGCTTAGGTCATGATCTCACAGTTCTTGGGTTCGAGCCCCACGTCAGGCTCTGTGCTGACTGCCAGCCCAGAGCCTGGAGCCTGCTTCAGATTGTGTCTCCCTCTCTCTCTGACCCTCCCCTGCCCATGCTGTCTCTCTCTCTCTCAGAAATAAATAAAACATTTAAAAAAATTAAAAAGGAAAGAAATAGCATTTTGGTCAATACAACAGCTTCTCTTAGAATAAGGCATATAGAATGTTTTCTTTTAGAAAGAATCGTAGCTATTTCTAAGGTTCATATATCATATGCAAATTAAGGAGTAAGGAGGTATTCCTTCTAACAATTCTCATTCAGAAGTATGTATAGCATGCCTATGCAAAGATACAATCCAACATCTTTAAATTCAACAAATATGGGCAATAATATGCCAAATTCTATAAATTACCCCTCAAATAATATATGTGTCAACTTTGGCTTGGTTTGTGTTGACATATGAGATAAAGAAAGGAGGATGAAAGAAAAGTTGATAGATTGAAGTTTTGGGAAAGGAAACTAGTGCACTGCTCTTGTAGTGACCATTATAGGTCACTGTTCAGCTCAGGGATTGGTTACCCTTGAATCAGATACTTCCCTGTTCCCCCAGTCCAGTCCAATCCATGCCTAACTTGGTGCAAAGACCAGCCTGGGACTTTCTCAGAAAAGAGGCAATGTACAGAGAAGTGTCAGCCAAAGGAGAATTGAACATGATAGTCATGTGACCAATATGTCCAGAACACTATCTCTCCTTACATATGCAAATCTGACTGTGGGAGTATTTGAGAATGTATAAGTTTGTGCTCATTCTTTTCAGTTTCTTAAACACTACCTATATAGAGGCTGTCCAGGTCAAATCTGTGTCCCTGTCTCAGCTCTCAACAGTGACTTACGGATTTAGGGATGGTTTACAACATTCAGAACTCCAAGGATGAATAAGCTGGCAATGGAGACTTGCCTCTGGGTTTTAACTTTATAAGTATCTGGGTTCTACAGAGGAAGCTCAGAGCAGTGTCATAGCCTGTCCAGTTGTCATACTGCAATTACCAGCTCATCTCAGTTTTTACAGCCTCTGTGCTTTATCTGAGCCATGCTTTTGTTCTCATGAAGACTTACCAGATGACTGTGATCCCAGGCTTCAGTTTCCTTAGTTAACTGCCAGGATGAGAATGAACTTGTTCCTTGGAATCCAAGAATTAAATAGATCTTTTTTCCACTCCTCCACTTCCTGCTAATGTGACCTAGATTACTGTGTATAATTAGAAAATAAATGGAGAGAAGACTTTTTATAATCTTGTTTTCTTGCAGAATATATCACATCTAGATATGTGGTGTGTGTGTGTGTGTGTGTGTGTGTGTGTGTGTGAGTGAGGGGGGGGAGGGAGGGAGGGAGGGAGAGATTTGGTTATTTAGAAAGGATTAATTGATATCTGTTCTGATCTTTTGTTTTAATATTTCACGTCAATAGTAGAATATAACCTGGTAGTTCAATAAATTCTTTCATTGTTCGTTTATCTAGTATTCATCCAGTGCCAACTATTCTAATTATTATAAATCTTGAAATTAGAGAAATCTCCAAGCAGTGTATGAAGATTAGCATTATGAACTTAAGCAGAATGTAAATGTTAATGTAAAACTCTTATGGCCTTGATTTTCCATTTTGCATAGTAGTCAAATGATTATAAAGTATATGCAGTCACATGCATGGGGCACAATAGATCAGTCATTTTTGTTTGGTTTGGTTTTGATTATATAGAATATGTAGACATAGTCTTGCATTGGTAAAAAGGAAAATTCATCCATACTCATGGTTAGATAATGACTATATTAGCCAGATTGGCCCAGTCTCAGTCTCCAAGACAAATAACATGTCTATTGATGATGGAAATGTGGCACTGTCCTTAGTACTATACCAAGTCTTCTTGGTTACACAATGCTAGCAGGAACTATGTTAGCTACCAATCATTGCATATCTTAGCAACTAAAACAGCAAACACATTATCTCACGTAATTTCCTATGGTGAGGAATCTGGGGGCAGCTAGATGGGTAATTCATGTCTGTTATGAGGTTGTATTCAAGATGTAGTCAAGGTTGCAGCCATCTGAAAGCTTAACTAGGGCTAGAGAATCTGCTTTCTACCTCATTCACATGGCTTTTGGCAGGAAGGTTTAGTTTGTTGCTGATTGTTAGCTGGAGGCTTCAGTTTCTTGCCACATGGGCTTTTCTCCATAAGGCTGCTCTCACCATATAGAAGCTGACTTCTCCCAGAGTAAATGGTCTGAGAGAGAAAGCAAGTGAACTAAGACAAAGCTACAATGTCTTCATAAACTCATCTCAGAAATAATAAACCATCACTTCTGCCATATTCTTATTATTAACACAAACAACCCTGGTCCAGTGTGGGAAGGGATTACACAGGGACACAAATGTCAAGAGGCAGGGATCATTGGGTGCCATATTGGAGGCAGAGATCAAAAGCTTCTGATTCAATTTCTAGCTGTTTTTTGGAGAAGTCTGACCAAATAACCCTCTTGAAAGCAGCGCTTTGTAAAAGAGGATGAAGAGGTATAGAGTTGGAGCAGCATGTTCAACATTATAGTGAATTTTGTATTTTGAAAAAAAACCACTATTTTTTGAACATGGGCTATAGAAAACTAAATTTAAACATTGTTTCTTTGCTTGTGGGGATATAAGTGCATGCATATTAGTGATTCTTAAGACTCAATTTTGGTGTGTGTGTTGGGGGGTATTTTTTTGTGAAGAGTATGATATTTTTTAATTCTGAAACTGCCTTAGATACAAAATTAGAAATCTGTCATGAAAATATAAACCAATTATTAGACCCATTAGCAATTAGTCCTGTTCCTCCCAAGGAGATCAGCCGATGTGTTTCATAGTTCTTTGGTTGGCAAAGGTTTGTTTCAGGTTTAAGAAAAAGAAACAGCCAAAATATTTCTATCAATTCATGTAAACTTATTAAGGATTTCTGGCAGCCTTAAGGTATATAGATCTAAAACTGAGTAATAAATTATATTAGTGTAGAATTTAATTATTTCAGTCCTGAAACCATACAACAAATGTTATAAACTAAGGTACTTCTAGTCATTATTAACACAGGCATTTTAAACTTAATTTCTTCATGCAAAAGCAACTTCCTTGAGCTGGAATCTACACCAGATATCAAGGAAGCTGATCATATCATTCTGTTGTCGTTGAACAGCAGACAGAGTTCAATGAGACTTTTTATCTTAAATTATATTTCCAACTTGAACTCATTAAATTCTTTTCCTTCTGTTTGTCATTGTTAGGCTTACTATATTTCATATTTCCTCTCAGCCTCTTTACCATTTTAAAATTGTCCTTTAGAAATACCTCTGGCATGGAGAGTTCATTATTTCTAACAGTGACAACACACTGAATGCCCGAATACACTGATTTCATTGTGCCTCATGACCTACATTTAGAAAAATTCAGGTGGATTTCCTAGTTGCTGATTATTTTTTAGAAAATCATTAAATGTCAAAAGCTATTTTCCTGTTTATTTTCAAATTTGTTTTTGAACTGTCTTTAGGAGAGGAGTTTCTATAGTCTAACGAACGAAAACATCGCCACTTTTTTGCCTACATTTTGTTTTTGAGCAGAAAAATAAATAGTAAATGGGGACATTTTTTTCTTTAACACATGACCCAAATTTCTCTTGCAATGAGTCTGATCTGTTTTTAAATATAACACCTGCTGTTGTAAATTTTCATGGTAATTTATTTTTCAGTCATTGTGTATGCAACGTGGATGTAAATACAGACTTTAAATAGTTCACATAAGTATCAATGTGGGTATAATTTTGCTTTGAAAATAAAGTAAGTTACTGTGAATAAAGTGAAGCTGTCCAAACATGCTTTAAAAAGGTGTACAGGGGGAACAAAATGGGGGGTTGGGGGACCTGACTGAAATATAATCAGATGAGCCATTGTTTATTAGACACAACCACTGGAAAAACCAAAGCAACTCATAATGAATTAAAAGAAAAGGGCCATTAAACTGGAGAATCCCAACAATCAAGTGGAGATGTTTCAGGCTCTTTAGGCATTACTGCTGGAAAAAATACGTTATCACACTAAGCTTTTATGAAAGGCTGTTACATTTTTACCAACTTTAATCTGTTTCATTTTTGTGTTTAAAGGATGGGAGTTACATTAAAATAAAAATTCCATTTGGGTTATTATCTCCCCAGCTGTCTGTACAGACCATAGAGCTGGCCAGAGACTATTCTCATTATGTGTGTCGAGCAGTTACTCAGTGATTGATGCTGCATTAATGCACGACACAGAAGCGTTCCTTTTGTTACCGAATATTAGACAAATTAGTTCTTACGAATTCATGACCCACCCTCCTCAAGTCTGTGTGTCTTTCTCCTTCTCTCTCAGCTCCCTACCTGCCCCTGTGCCTTCTGCTGGGCACCTGACTTGACTACCATGGATAGTTAATATTGTTAATAACCTTCAGTAGAAATGAGCCGAAGCATCAGGAGGAGGGGTTTGACAAAGGAAGGGGCCAAAAACAGGCAGTGGTCCTTCTAGTCAAACTATATATAATGAGGTTCTGGTCATTTTCCAGGATACCCCAATGTAATAATGACAAATGAATGTTGCCTTGTCACAATCCTAAATTAGTTTTCCCTCCCCCGCTGTACGTGAGGAACCATTTATCTTCTCAATTCCTTTAAACTTATTTTGTCCGGATGGGGAGATATGAGTCATAAAATATTTTTTTTTATTTAGACAGTTTCTTTACCACAGCAAGGAAATATTGGGGTAGATATACCTCTCTTCCTTTTGCCTAAAATGTTTGTATTGGAATTCTTCTTGGAATTTAGAAAAAGGCAGTACTGATATTAAAATGGAAAAGTGGGTTCTGAGTTGAATTATGTATCATAGATTTTTGTTTCATTGTGAAAGATACGCCAGTGGTTACCAAATGTTTAGAGTTACCAAAACGTATCATTACACGTATATTTCTGGAAGAAAATATTCTGTGCTAACTAACCCTTACTCTTTTCACACTGAACCCTGAAAATGATACACTTCTCATTGTACAAATGAGGAAACTGAAGCACAGGAAGGTTCAGTAATTTGCCCAGTGTTACATACTTAAAGTAGATCTTGAACCCATCTCCCGACACTGTATTATGGTTCATACATGGTCTATAAATGAAAATGAATTAAATTTTACTTCTTTTTTAGTTCTCCATTATTAGCTATTCCTTAAAATTCCTTTATATATTTTTAATGTTCTAAATTTTAGTTTCTAATATAGTAAATATATATATAGTTATAGTTTATAGTAATTTGATAATTATTGTATAGTCCATCTAACCAAAAGCTTGGTAAGTACTGAATGATATTTTTAAATATACAATTTAGTGGTTGTTTTGGAGTTGTTTTTTTTTTCTTTTGGTCTTTTCACAGGATTGTGAAGCAATCACTGTAAGGTAATTATGGGACATTTTTGTTTCTCTAAAAGCAACCCCACACCATTTGCAAGCACAGCCCATTTCCCTCCAGTATCCTCCTACTAACCTACTTTCTATCTCTATAGATTGGCTTATTCTGAACATTTCATATAAATGGAATCATAAAACTCATGTTGTATATGGTTTTTTGCATGTGGTTTCCTTCACTTAGCATAATGCTTTCAAGGTTCATTCATTTTCTTGCAACTTAGTGCTTCATTTTTTAAATTGCCAAATAGTATTCCATTGTACAGATATATGATATATTGTTTATCCATTTATTAGTTGATAAACATTTGGATTGTTCCTACTTTTGGGTATTATAAATTGTGCTACAGGGAATATCTGTGCACAGATTTTTCTGTTGAGTATAGACCTAAGAATGGAATTTCTGGGTTGTATGGTAACTTATATTTAACCTTTTGAGCAACCACTAACCTGTTTTCTATAGCAACTGCACCATTCTACATTCTCACCAGCAGTGTATGAGGGTTTCAATTTCTCCATATCTTTGCCAACTTGTGTGTGTGTGTGTGTGTGTGTGTGTGTGTGTGTATTATAGGGATCCTAGTGGTATGAAATAATATCTCATTGTAGCCTTGAATTTCATTTTCCTAATGACATTGAATATCTTTTTCATGTGCTTCTTTGCCATTTGTATATCTTCTCTGGAGAAATGTCTATTCAAATCCTTAACTTGTTTTTAAATTGGGTTATTTGTCTTTTTCTTGTTGAGTTGTAAATGTTCTTTACCTATTTTAGACATATAAGTACCTTATCAGATATATGTTATGCAAACATTTCTTCTATTCTGTGGATTCATTTTCCTGATGGTATGGTCTACAGCCCAAATATTTATAATTTGGATATATATTAGCTTTTGCTGCTTGTGCTTTAAGTTTTATCTAGGTAACTGTGACCTAACTCATGGTCACAAAGGCATATGTTTTCTTCCAAGTGGTTTTAGCTTTTATGTACATTGTTAAATTGTAATTGAAACACCCTAAAAAGGACCAATGGTGCTATAGACCTAATTTGTTTGGGTTTTGCCAATTATATGAGTCAATTCAAGAACATTCACAATAGTTATTTATGAGTGACTTTTTGATTCAAGATTTGTAGTGAAGGTATTTTCCTAGAATTTGATAAGTCTGCACTGAAGGAAATTGGCCTAAAAGAAGTAACAGAGTAACAGGAGTAACTACCCCGTCAGGGAAAACAGGACAAGGACTACATGAAAGGAATGGAATACATATCTTGGGAATTCAGAAAAAAAAAAAAAAAGTTTATCTGTAGTTGTGGGAAGTGATCTTCCTGATCTCTAAATAAAAATCAAGGTAAAGTTTTGGCAGACTTTCCCTGCTTTATTAAAGATCATGGCCATCACTGATTAGTACCACTTGCACTGTGATTTCTGGAGTGGCCAGTATGGCTGGCTTTCAGGATTCTGTGTCAGAGAGCAGCAGTTCTAAAAATGCCATTGGCAGAGCACTGAAAGTCCCTGAGACCATCACAGGTGGTCTGCTAGGTCAAGATAATTGTCCTAATAATATTCAGACATTGTTTGTCTTTTTCATTGTATTGACACTGTGCTGGTTATGCAGAAGTGATGGTGGGTAAAACCGATATGTGTTAGCATGAATCAAGACAGCGGCACCAAACTGTGCCGTGTCAGTATACCTGTAATTGCTCTGATTTTGGTGCCTAGATAAGATAGCACAGAATATAAGAATGGCTTGTAATTTATCTTGATGAAGGCTTATAGGCAGACTAGGTAAAAACTCTTTAATATGCTCAAAATAGATTTAAAAGGATATTCTCAAGGGCTTAATATAAACTTACTACTTATAAAGTTGTACAAACTTGATAAACTTAAGTTGAAAAAAATGCTACACACTAACAAAAATAATAAGACTCTGGAACAAATACAAACACATGTTAGTTTAAATTCAGTGTAAGTGTCTGGTTTCTGCCTTAATAACTATCCCTCAAAAGGAAATTCAGATAAAATATAATTTCCTGCAAAACATGAAGGGAATAGTAGTCACTTTTTAAAATATACTTATACCAGTTTGGAACTCTATATGCAATTTTGGACTGTATCCCCCAAGTCATGCTAGATATTATATTATATGTACTTTATTTACAAATGTAGGAACTGAAGAATTAAAACCAGCCCAAAACTAGATCTGAATCGGTCCAACCCAGAACAGGCTTCGTGCCAGGGTGGAAACGATGGTGTCACTTCACTGCTCTCCTCTACAACACCCCTGGGGGGGAGGTGTGTGCACCACAACTGTTACCTGATTGGGGAGTGTCAGAACTCTTTTCGGATTCTAGGCAGGACTCAGTATTTGATGAAAATCTGTCCTGAAGGAAGTGAAGTAGGTACATTCATTCCAGAGTTTTGGGTCACGAATAAGAATCTGGTTATCAGAAGCACATTAAGTGTTTTTTAATTTATTTATTATTAGAAAGGGAGAAAGAGAATCCCAAGTAGTCTATGCTGCCAGCATAGAGCCCGATGCAGGGCTGCATCTCACAAATCATGAGATCATGACATCAGCCAAAATCAGATGCTTAGCCAACTGAGCCACCCAAGCACCCCTAGTTTTTAACAAAACAAAAAAACAAATCCGTTGAATATATGACCTGGGCTTTAGAGAGAAATCTGGAATGGAAATATAGATTTGAGTCATTACCTTACAGGTGATAGTCACACTAAGACATGACATTATATCAGAAATTCTGGAGGAGGTTGTTACCAGTTTGATCATAACAAAACAAGTAAGGAGTGTTCTATGTTAGGTAGCAGTAGACCTTGTGGATGAAGCAGCTTCTGTAAAGAAGCCGAAAGTGAGTGGGGGATTTGAATATATAAACAGATGGAAAAGTAAAAGGAAAATAGGGCAAAGGTCAGTCATTTGGAGAACATCCAATTATTTTATTTTTTCCAGCTTTATTGATATATAATTGACATGTAACATTGTGTAAGTTTAAGGGGTACAACATATTGATTTGATACACTTACAAGGTTATCAGTTTCCAATGTACAGTACAGAGAATATCCGATATTAAACAGGTGGAGTAAAATAGAGGAAGCCTTTTAAGATCTTTTCAAAAGAATAGAGATGAAGAGAGCTGGAAAAGAAATGATATGAAAGCTAAGGAGGAGGCTTATTTTCTAAAAGTGGGTATGGCCATTGTATCTAATTATACCTAGTGGTTCCATTAAGAAAAGTTCTGAAAGGTCCTCTGGATTTAGCAAATGAAAGCTACCTGATGGACTCCGTACCTAGATGGAGTGGTGCTGGTTTATATGTAGGCTTGAGGATACAAAGACAATGAGCATGGGCTCCACTTTTAAGAATCATGGCTGTGAAAGGAAGAGTGTCATCCTGAAAAAGGACAGAGTGTCAAGAAAGTGCTTTTGTTGATTTAGATGGGGCAGACTTAAGCATGTCAGAAGCTAGCAGTAAGAGCCAGTGGCGAGGGAGTGGCGGGTGATTTATTTGGGTGACTGGCATCTCCTATTCTACTCAGGATAAGAGACCTTGAGTTCTTTTTATTTATCATGGCATTTCTGGCCCTGATAAACTTATTGTTAATTCTTTCACTTTATGTCTTATAGTACTTCCATACATGGCTTAAACTAAAACAAAAAATATTTGAGGCTGAAATTAATTCTTCTAGAAGCTTATTATATATAATGCCTCAATTAACAAGAAATCAGCTAACTTACTAACCCCAATTTTTTTCTGCACTTTCCCTTTTATATGAATGAAGAAGTATGTGGACATGAGTGATTAAGAATTTAATTTAAAGCCTACTTCAGGGGCAGAACAGACAATCAGTAACCATTTATTATGTGCTTACTCTCCCATAAATAGGATGGTATTACTAGAGTTGATACAAAGAATTATAGCACATGGTCTTTATTGTCATGAAGGTTGCAATATCAGGATATAAAACTACATAAAAAGGTAGCTAAGAGTGGGAAATTATAAATAATAAACAGCAAAATAAATGGTATAGATTAAATGCAAAGAAGTTTAGAAAAGATGGCTAACACTGAGTTCGAGCATTCAGAGATAATTCCTTGGTCAAAGTGGCATTCAACAAATCCTCAGGTTGGATGTGAATCCTTAGATTGGAGATAGAGAAAAGCATTTGAACTACTGTTTGTTGGTGATATGCTAGGTGTTTTAATATGTATAATCATAATTAATTTAATGATTTGTGATGGTGAGGAGAAATAGGATTCATCTCAGGTAATTGAATGTACCATAGATTAATGAGTTAATGGTTTGGTTAGGACATCAGTGAGCCAAAATTCTCTCTCTCTCTCTCTCTCTCTCTCTCTCTCTCTCACACACACACACTCTGTGTGTGTGTGTGTGTTGATTTTCTATTCTCCCTGGCGTCTGAATTTTCTTCCCATATTTGGGAGATTCCCCCATATGAGTATTGGCAGGGGGCAGACCTTAACTTTTCTCTATGCAACTTGCAAAGTCCAGATACTTACTTCCCCTTACAACAAGAGAGAAGACTTGACTGAGACTTGGAATCAGGAGCTAATTGTCTTTGTAATGAAGCATCCATTCTGATGGTGGAGGCAGCCACACCATTCTCCGTGGTGGCAATGTCAGTGCACCCAATCTTGACATCTAACAGTGTTGGTGATGGGGGTAGCATGATGTCACATGCAGCGGTCAGTGGTGGAAGCAGCAGTGTCCTCTGCAGATAGTTGAGCAGCATGATTTGGGTATGGTTTGGACCATCTGGCCCCTCTTCTTTCGCCCATCCTCTGAGCCAGGTTGTTTTGCCTCTCCAGTAATTCTATGACAACCCAATAATTTCTTTCCAACAAATGGCCTGTCTCCTTTAACTGGTTAGAATCGTCTTCTGTTGCTTGAAGTTAAGAATGATGATAAGTGAAAGAATTTAGGATGAAGTGATGAGAGCTTTTAATGTCATCATAAGGTGTTTCAAGTCTAATCTGTGGTAAGTTCTCAATACTAAAGGGTAGGATGACATTCCCCAAGTGATGCTTTATGAAAACCAATGTCAGTATTATGTAGGATGAATAATTTGAGGACTATCACTGAAAAGATAACAGTGGAGAGACAGGTTATATTAACAAGAGAGCTTGTTCATAGGAGAAGAGGTTATACAGGTTGAGTAGATGCAACCTAATATATAATTAGGCAATAGCAGTATGAGACTAGGAATAGATTGGAGAAGAGAGAGACAACACTTCAATAATAATAAGGTGTCTGTGTTGGGGGGTGAGTGGCATACTGTTGTAGGCAAAGAGATTTTTGCTCTGATGAAGAATTAAAGAGCATTGGGCCTCTATATAATCTGCCCTTACATGCCTTAGGGCTGACACATGGACCTCACACAGGCCTGATGGTTCCTTTCCATGATGATTCTATCTTTTCAGCCTTAACAATCTGTACTTGCATCTGGGGCAAGGAAGCAAATGTCCACTGAGAAGGATCCAAACATTATTGAATAAGCTCCCCCCTCTCCAGTGCCCTATCTCACTCTAAATGCATTTAGCCAAGAGTCTCTTGCTTAAAAAGAAAAAAAAAAACAAAAACAAAGCAAAACAAGATGGACAGAAGCTAACATTGGTTACACTTATATTAGGGGTTAGAGAAAGAAAATTAATTCATGAAAGAAGAACAAGATTCATACATGAGGTTATCAGGATTGCCAGAACTCTTGGCAGCTGAATTCCACCTTTCTATTTTAATATCTATCGGCCTACTCAGTAAGTGAGGCCAGGTTCCATAAATAGCATGAGTTACTAGGCTTAAATAAAGTGATTCCTGTATTTTACATCTAAAATCGTTGTACTACTGAATCAGAGCTTTACCCACATTCAATTAGGATATGAAAGACTGACATTGCTCCTAAAGGACATCTTCCATAACACTCTTGGGGAAAAAGAAAAAAAGCTTAAAAAAGCAACTTTCTGTATCTTCTAGAACAAAGGGTGAGTCGTACCATACTGTTAAAAAGATAACCGAAGATTCCAGGATGTCTTCTCCCATTTTGGTAAGGAGTAAATTGAAAGCAAGATAAATTTTGTGTCAGTAGATGCACCGCACAGAGAATTGTGGGGAAAAGCACCATATCATTTAGTCAAGAGTCTTGTTTTGCCACTAATTGCTTCCCTTGAAGATTTCTTGCCCTGTCTCTGCCTCAGTTTCCTTATCCCATATGTGAAGAGATCATTGAGGGCCCTTGGGAAAAGGATTGAGAACTCAAAGCTATGGTTTAGGAAACTAAAATTGGCTACTGGAGGGAATGAACAGATGATGCCGCAAGAGGAAATTGCAGCCTTCACAGCAGAAGTTGAGAACAGTTGCTACTTTCCCTAAAGGTCATTGCTCATATTCCAATAGGAGTGGGGTGGCGATGGCACATTGCGAACCTGTTGTCTTTGTCTAGGGTGGGCCCTACCCATTTCTAGCAGTTATCTGTTTACCTTTTAATATAATTAGGCAGACCAGATTGGTATTTAGTCTTGTTCTGACAACAGCAAATTAGGCTTAACTCTTTAATTACAATGAGAAGGAAATCACCTTTCTGATATCCTTCAATTAGCTCAAGCAGCTGTTAAGTTATAATTAAAATTTCACATGGATCATTTGAGTTCCTGGAATGTTTCCATTTAATAACAAAACATTTGCATATATGCATTCAGTTTTCAGCAACCTTTTCAAATCTGTCAATGGTAAACCAAGAACACTGATACTGTATTAAACAGAATCTTTGTAGTCTTGGAGGCAGACAGCTGGGTCCCACAAAATGAAAAATGGAAATGGAAGATGGTGATCAAAAAGTATTAGTGCCTCCAAGTTTTCTGGAGCTTGTTCAGAGAATTAAACTTTTGCTTCTTTCATCCTTATCCAAGAGGGAAGAAAAAACTAACGAGGGGAGAGTGGTTACTCGGTGTTTGACAAATGAATGCCTGCATTACACGCATCTCATTATTCAATACAGCAACAGCCACCCTGCTGTGTCCTTATAAATGGATTCTTGACTCCGTAGACTCTCAAAAATATAAATGCGAGAGGAAAAATTACATGTGAAAATTCAAATATTCCCTTTTGTTGTGTTTTTATTTGATTCTGAGAATTGAATCGACTAAAAAAAATACTCTCTGAAGTTTCTCTGGCCAATATCTTTCTGATACATTTATGGCTTCAACTATACATGCAAGACCAACATAGAAGAATAAACATATATTAAGCACACTTACAATTTAGATATTAAAGTTCTTTGAAATATTAAATGCTGGCTAACTTAAACTGAATCCAATTGAAGAATCATAGGAATATATTTTAGATTATGCTTAGAAATAAGAACTTACGACAATTGAATTAAACAACAAAACTGATTAAAACAGGAAGATTTCAAACTATTTTTCTCCATTTTAAAGATAGAATTTATATTTCTATTCTTTAACATTGGTAGGAGGAAATGAGGAAAAAAGTTTGTAGGTTAATAATAATGTTGGGAGGTGATGGGCTTCAGAATCTATACCCAAGGCCCTAAGCTATTTTTAACAAGCCTATTCATACTCACTCATTGATAGCCTATATTGACAAGTAGAATTCTATATTGGCTAGGAACCTAATGTCCTCCTGACCATCAGTCTGTAATGTATATTATTGAATTTCAACCACCAAGATAATTGTATCCATGGAAATTAAAGAATGCATGCAGAGAAGGAAGAGAGATGAAAGAGCGAGGTCTGATATCACAGTTATACCAATGTACACACTTTGGGGGGCCACCAGCTGTTATCAGCACATTTTCCATCTGCCTTTACTAATTTTATTATGACCTTTTGAAACTGATTTCATGTGGTAGAGAGTTGGCTCTGACACCTTCACTGAGTCAGTTTTATCTTTGAACAACCAAAGGGAACGATGAGTAACAAGTGCCGTTCTATTCAGAAGAAAAGTCTTTTGTGGGGAAACCTGATTGTTGAGTAATTTTGAGATTCATTTCAAGTACTTAGTTTTACCAGTGTGCAAAGTAATAAGATACCTTAGGAAATCGTGGTTATATCCAAACTCTCAAGGAGTTTTCCATTCAGAATTCTTTGGAAAATGTTTGCTTAAGGGGTTTTTATATTTTATACAGCTGAAAATCAGAACCTTCAAGAAAGGTATTTTTCTTTATTCTGCTCAGATTTAGAAAGATAACATTGATTTTCTTTCTTCCCACCTGCATTCTCTTTCCCCACTTCCCCCTCAAGGCCCCCACACAACATAGACTATACTCTAAAATGAT
The DNA here is from genome assembly GCF_008692635.1 of Crocuta crocuta. Taxonomy (NCBI): domain Eukaryota; kingdom Metazoa; phylum Chordata; class Mammalia; order Carnivora; family Hyaenidae; genus Crocuta; species Crocuta crocuta. Next base: position 2,766,694 of record NW_027528345.1, read on the forward strand.
ATCAAGATCTTTAGAGCACTTGCTATGTGCTTATACTTACTGTGAATAAACGACTTATTCATCCATAAACCCAATAATCCAGTTTTTATTCCTGTATACATTGTACGTAAGAGAAAACTGAAGCCATAAAAGGTTGAATAAATAGTGCTTATAGGTAGCAGGACCAGAACTTAAACCTATGTGTGTCTTATCCTAAAGCCCATTCTCGCAACATGGCATCTACTTGGTCTCAGACTTTTCTAGGAGCTAGGAATACAGAGATGAACAAAATGGACAGAGTCCTTCTCCTCACAGAGTTGACAATATATAAATAGTTTTCTCCTTATAGATTGATCATATGTCAATGAGGAAGCTTCATTCATAGGCTTAGCCCTAAGCATACGCTGCATGTCATTTCAGTGCTGCTCCTGAGGCCTGCAACAATGCTGGGAACCTTCTGAAATCTGTGAGGCAGTGTGACTCATTTCTAGTGGCCGTGTTAGCCTTAGCTGGCTGTTTGGGAAGTAGCAACAGCTATGCAGCCATAGATTGTTTCAGAACCCAGCCATTAGACACAGGGTCAGTTTCTGAGTTGTTTTCGGGATTTCCCTATTTTCTAAGAATCTGTATCCCACCTAGCCACCCATGATGGGAGGAATGCAAGCTACATGAAACCTAAGAGGAAAGTTTTCGTGTCTTTCATTCCCATCAAGACAAAGGGTAACACTCTACCGTGGCTCATGTCTTGGGGGAAAATCAGGAGTGAGCAGGGAAGATGTTAAACAGAGACAGACAACTGGCAGATCCGAAAAAGTTCTGTTGTGAACAATGTGAACGTGCCCATTTGTCATAATGCCTCAGGAGAGCTTGTTCCCATAATAGGATTTGATATTGGAAATAAGAATGTGGGAAATAGAACAAAATAGGCAAAAAGCACAGCCTCAAAATCACAGCCGTTTGTATACCAGGCACTTGCATACCAGCACCACCCCCGTCTAGTTAGACACACTGAATAGAAGGATTATATTCAGGATTGGCAGAACTCATACAATTCCCTGGCATAGAAAGAGAGTACTATGATTAAGCTTTATATTCCAGTATTTATCCAAAAATTTTCCCAAGTCCTTCTCTTATTTAATATCACCATTATTATTATTTTGTCTCTTATTGAGATTTTGCAATGTGCCAGATAATGTCCTGTGTAATTCCCATACACTTCGTCTTCACACTTAATTTTTTCCATTGTACAGATGAGGAAACTGCAGCTGAAAAGGGTTGATTAACTTGTCAGTGTTACCCAGTGGGTTAGTGGCAGAGACTGGCAGAATTTAGATCCATCTGATTTCAAAGCTGCTTCCCCTGAATGAATCTGAGTCACAGGAAGGCTGTTCTGTTCCAGCTGCTATAGATCCACTCATATGTGGAACGTGCATGGATTTAAGGAACTTGCATGGATCTTAAGGCTTTTTTTTTTCATTCTAAAGAATGGATCCACAGATTAGCCTATTGTATGTAGATATTTTCATCTGGATTGAAGGATTCACATGCTAATTTACAGATTTTGAGCCCATGTCAAAGCTAAGTTATACTTTTGTCTGTTAGGAATAGTTACTTGGCAGAGAAGTTTTTTTTTCCTTTGAGTTTCATTACTTACCATTTCTGAAATAACTAAGCCTTTAATTATTTAAATTATTTAACTTAATTATTGAGGCTCTGCAATAGATCAGTCTAAAAAAGGTTACATTAGGTGTGTGTCAGTCAGTTGGGCATCCAACTCTTGATTTCAGCTCAGGTTGTAATCCCAGGGTTGTGGGATTGAGCCCCGTGTCAGGCTCTGCACCCAGTGCAGAGCCTTCTTGAGATTCTCTCTCCCCAACCCAACCCCACCCCTGTCCCTTTCCCCTGCTCGCCCACACACACACTCTCTGTCTCAAATAAAAAAGTATTTTACAGGTTAGCTTAATGACCTAAATGGTGGTGACCTGATGTACTATTTAAGACCTCTTCTATCCCTGTAATTCTTATATATATTTATTGCTTACTGGGTGACTTAATATAAGTCCTTCCATCTCTCTGTGCTTTACATTTTTCATACCAAATAATGTTCCTGCTGCTTTCTTCAAAAGCATTTTCAATCACCGAATCTCTAAAATATTTTTTAAAAATTCTTTGAAGAAAGAGACTGGTTAATTGTATTATGGTTGAGTTTGGGGATGAAGTGGAAAGACTAGAAATCTAGTAAATAGCTACTTTAGGTTAGAAATAGGACACTTCTCTTTTTTTAAGTTTATATATTTATTTTTGAGAGAGACAGAGATGGCATGAATGGGGAAGTGGCAGAGAGGGAGGAGAGAGAATCCCAAGCAGGCTCCACACTGTCAGCTTGATGTGGTGATCAAACACACAAATAGTGAGATCATGACCTGAGCCAAAACCAAGAGTCAGACACTTAACCGACTAAAGCCACCCAGGTGCCCAGAAATAGGACACTTCTATATTCAGATTTCTACATTAATATATTTGTTGATCTGCTCACCTTATACCTTTTTAATTCTCTCTTGTAAAGGCCATCTGAAATAGGCAATTCTTATTTGGGGTTAATAAACCAAACGCTTGTCGGACTGGGACCCACTGTAAGTTAAGACAAATAGTTAACAGTGGACAAGGTACGTTGCTGTGTGCAATGTGTTTCTCCTACAAGTTTTGAATGACAGTTGCTTCCTTTTTAATAATTTTGAAGAAGTAGTAGTGGATTCTGCTATTCAAAGGAATACTTGATGACACTTTGCATAGGGGATAATCAACATATGCCCTCACACTGGTACTTTATAATTCTGCTACCTTTTGCTATTTATTGTAAGCATGATTCAACATGGCAATTCTAATAACAATATTTGATTAATACTTATTTGTGTGTGTGTGTGTGTGTGTGTGTGTGTGTGGTGTTTCTACTGAAGTGATTAACTCCATGAACTTAGAATATATAATATATATTTTACATTATTCTGCATAATACCTAGCATAGAGCTGAACATCTGTACCATTATAGTAAATATTTACAGGATTGCATTAACTTATGGCAGAAATTTTTTTCATTTTGCTTAGAGCAAGAAATATCTGTAAATAGTAGTCATTATAATAGTGTTGTATATTTCATTAAGTGCTAAATCGTACATTTAAAATACTTGTTAGGAAATGCTTAGATACAGACCTTGTCCTTCATAACACATTAACTACTATCTGGGGAACTTTTACAAAACCTGGCATAGAAGTCTGGGCCTCACCCTCACAGATTCAGTTCTGGCATATTTGGGATAAGTTATGGGCATCTTTACCTTTAAAAACACCACAGGTGTGGGGCGCCTGGGTGGCTCAGACTGTTGAGCAGCCAACTCTTGGTTTAGGCCCAGGTCCCGATCTCACAGTTCAAGGGTTCAAGCCCTCGGTCAAGCTGTGTGCTGACAGCATGGAGCCTGCTTAGGATTCTCACTCTCTCCATTTCTCTGCCCCTCCTCTGCTCACTCTCTAAATTAAATAAACAAACAAACAAACTTAAAAACACACACACACAAGTGATATTATGGTGCAAAGTTGAAAACCATTAGTTTAGGATGACCACAAGCAATTCCAAAGAAATTGTCATAGGACATTGCATAGGCTAGTATGGTCTGTTTGGAAAAAAAAAAAAAAAAAAAAAAAAAAGTAATGAGTAACACTAGTTTTTCATCCTTTTTTCATAAATGGATGAGAGACATAGATTTCACATTAGTAGACTACTTGAAAAAGGCTTGATTAAAAATTACCCTTGTGCATATAATAGACCATGAGGCATAGGGAGAGCATGTGAAAGTTGGTATCTGAAACATCTAATGTCCATTGACAATTATTTGCCTTATGTTGCACGAGGTCTTCTATCTGCAAAGTTAGAAAATTAAAACAGCAAAACAGTAAAAAAAAAAGTATATATGTATATATATAGTTCCAGTTATTTTTTATATATGGATATATATCATTTATATCTATACATGAATATATAATACATACCAACATACATATGTATAAAGTACTTTTAAAATATCTGATACGGGTTTTGCTTTAAAAAAAGAATGTGTGGATACCTTCCTCTTCCAGCTGCATGAGAGATTTGCAAGCTGGTTTACAGATCTGCATGCCAGGGTACAGTGTATAATCATTAAAGAATAATAACTCAGTAGGGAAAAATGTATGTAACAAAAGTTTGTAAATCATGAAGTTAATATAAACTTAACTTTCAGTAACATCTTTTTGAGATTTAGATGCCATTCCATTTGATTTTAATGGAAAGTCATTGGAAATGCTAATGAAGTACATTCGTGAGGTTTCCTTAGACCATAACATGTCAAAAGAGCAAAATCCTTGTGCAAACTCCACTTTTGATTTCACTCAAAACATGCAGAAGAGGAGGCTTGTCTCTGCATTTGGTATTGAGCTTGCTTGTTATGAGTTATGGATGTTTTAGCAATAAAATTTGGCTTTCTGGAACAAATGGATGTTCCAACCTGATTTTATTAGTGTGGTTGAACATTGTGGAACTAAAACAAGAGAAATTCTGCATATTGCCACAATTTGAGGCCATACGGATCATAAACTTTTCTATTTATATTTCACTGGTGGACATAAATGGCATTATCTCATCAGGAAAAATGGGGGAAGCAAGGCATACACAACTTAAGTTTAGAAACGGTACATCTTGTTACTGAATGTCAGATAAAGGTGAGGCTTTTAAATAGGAGGCCTCTTGATTTAGTGCCTTTAATGTGCAGAGGAAGGGATATGCAGGGTGCATCATTAGTGTGACAGGGTGATAGGGGCAGCACATTTCTTCTGTTAGTCTGGGAAAAGGATGAATCTGGTACAGCTCTGATGTCAGAACCTCCATCACCTTTCTCGCAGATGATGTAGATTTTAATTGTACTCGGGGCTGACTCGCATCTCACTAGCTCCTACGTGACATTGAGACAGATGAAGCCATTTGTTGGCATTATCAGAGCCAGCTGTGTGCTTGGCCGCAGCTACAGTAGGCATTTTATCTCCTGCATAATCCTCTCATTGAGAGGAGATCACAAGCGTCTGAACCATATGGCAAATAATTTTATTATGATCAAAAAAGGACTCTTGAAGCTAGTTAAACAGAAGAGTCCTTGAAATTCAATCAAAAGAAGTTTATTTTCATGTGCACCATCATCCTAAATTAATTGTTAGTACTGCCACAGTCAGAGAGAACCCGGACTCCCCCACCCCCACAAAGTGGAAATAAGCTTAAAATTATTTTGCTTGCCACTCTTTTTTAGTCTTCTCAATTTTGGTGAATTTATTTGGATTTGTATTAGAGTAGACAATCTGGATTTTTAAGACTGAAGCCTGCTTCCAGTTTTACTAATACTACTACTACTACTATCAACAACAATACCTCTGCAAATACAAGAACCCCATACCAAATGAGCAAGCTTGAATTTATGTCCTCAGGGCTCTTCTTTTAAAAGCTACATTGATGGAGGCGATTTTTTTTTTAAGGGGAAGTAAAGTTTTAAAAGGAAGAAAGAAAATCTGTTCTCTCACAGGGTAGCCTAATGATCCCATAAGTTTAGCACACATCTTCAAAGGGAAGATGCAAACTTGTCTTTTCCACATGGTGGCATTTCCTGCACATTGTCAAAGAGATGCATGGGTCTCCATGGGAAAGGCATGTAATCCGCCGCCCTTCTGTCCAGGGAAGTGATGGGAAGCAGCTGTTACAGGACACGCTGGGCTCTGGCTCGGAGGAATTGAGTGAGGCTGTGGCAAGAGACGTAGTCGCTGCATCTACCCAGCATTGCTTCCGGCTCTCATATTCCTACGTTAATTGTGACTTTTATTAATCACAAAGGGTGTTTCAGAACTCCAGTTTAAATGTTACAAGGCCATAAAACAGCAACTTGCCTAATCTTACCTTGTGTATGATGTGTGTGGTCTGTTCTTTTACTATGATTTTTCTTTCCAGAAGAAAGTATATAGATTTGGGCCTTAGGGCACCTGTTAGTGATGTAAAGGCATTATCAGCAACTTCCACACCACAGTTTGAGAACATAAAGTATCTCAGGGTCCAAAATGGCAACAGCTGCCTTATCTGGAGACTAGTCTTTTATTTGGTATTTTATTGACAAATAATCAAAGCTAGTAATTGGACTGGAGAGGAATATAGCCACCTAATTTACAGGAACCTTAATTTTCTGCTACTAAATGCCTGAAGCAGCTTTTTGTTCTTATCACCCCCTCATGACTGAACTAGAGTATCTGGCTGAACTGTTGAAGTGTTTTAAAATGTGTATTTTTCTCTCCATTATTTAAAAGCATGTTTGGGGGGGGGGAAATGCTTACAATGAAATATGATACCGACTCCTTAAAAAAACAAAAAAAACAAAACAGAGAGCACCATTGTGATGTGTAAAGCTGGGATGCGTTTGTTTAGGAACCTCTCCTCAGTCTCTGTCCCCAAGCTAAGGGCTGTGGAGCAGCACTGTGGCACCATAGGAAGGCGGACAGAAAACCCAAACCAGCTTCCAGGAACTGCCAGCGGCAGGCTTCCCACATCAGCCCAGTGGCAAACGTGTACATCTCCTCATCCTTCCAACTTCATCACCTTAGCAATTTAAGAAAAGAAAGACAAGAAGAAAAAAATGACTAGACCATTAGTGTTTGCCAATTATTGAAGTAGATGTTGTTTTAAGTTTGGGATTGCATTTCTTTATGGTCTTTCCCATCCCTGTCATGGTACAAGGAAGACCATGGAGATTTGATTGCTCTCTGACAAGGAAAAGGCATTTCGGGCCTTAGAGCTTCATGCAAGGGAACTTTGTTAGTGTGGCACCTGCAGTAGATTGCCCAGCTAGGTGAAGTGTAGGGTCTTGTCTGGGATAATCCTGGTGCCTTTATAAATGTTTTGGGTTTTTTCCCCCGGAAACAATTTACAGAGCCCTGAATGATTATTATCAACTATATGCTCTCTGAAAGTTTTTGCTAAGTGGTAGAACCTCAGTCTTTGATGTCAAACTACATACTTCATAGGGATTTCACTGGCAATGAAGGTTGTACATAAATAATGGATGAAGAGGGGTGACAGGGCTTGAGCACTCCAGGCCTGACAGATTATCTTGTGATGTATTTCAATTAGGTACGTGTTGGTGTCACTTCATTTATTCGACTAGTAAGAGTGCATAACTCTTTGAAGGTAGATTTATTGAGAGCTTTACTCCTGTCTTTTCAAAATTTAGAATTGAGTTTTGAGCATCTCAAACAGCTTTCTAAATCACCTACCTCTATGTTGTTTTGTTTTGTTTTTTTTTTTTTGGTTGGAATTTGGGGGAAATCTTTACTAAACAGGTTAAATATTTGGTTGTGTATTTTATTTGTGCTCAAAGCAGTTGCTGGATGACAGATTGCCTTGTCACCAGCTGGTCACCAGACTGAATGAGTGTTTGGGAAGTGAGAGCCTAGGACTGTAGTACAGGAACCATAAGTGCTGGTCAATGGCAAATAATAGACGTCGTAATAAAGAGCAGTTGTTTCCATTAGAACTCTTGTGTATATGCATTCCAAGTAGGCATCGGCTTATTCGTTTTACAAAAGCATTGCCTGTGGGGAAAAAAATACAAATCCTGGATGTTAGGAAGCATTTTAAAATAGGACCCTACTTCTAAATTATACAAATAAAGTTTTTCCAGACCGCTAGGAAAAAGTACGTCAGTTAGCGATGACCCGTGTCTGCAGGCCCTAGAATTTTGAGGGCAATTAAACCTGACTAGAACTTTACAATGTCTCTGTTTCACCTAATTTTTACTTGAAAACTTAGATTTGTGTCAGAGGTTTCTGTTCTCTTTAGAGTTCAGTGACAGGAGGAATAAGAGAAGATATTGGGGAATGGCTAACAAGAGAAATGTGAGTGAATCTGATGCTGATTTACTGTTATGGACCCAACGTTTCTAGCAAACTGTTTTCCCAGCTTATCCTAGATCCTGTTAAATCAGGTCACTGAGAACTTATTGTTCACATAAGCACATACCTCATTTCTAGTATTACAATGCATTTTTTCATTTAATGCAGGTTTACAGAAATAGGTATTTCTAAAATAATCTTCATGGTTGCAAAAGACTCCAAATCTCTCTAGCCAGAGTTAAACTCAGCTTCTAGAGGAATCAGTTCTTAATTTGGTAAGACCCTCTTCAGTAACTCATCATAATGAAATAAATTATTTTGATGCCCTCTGAATGTGTACTTTTTGGCAAAGGGAAGCATATTGTGTGACAGACAGCAAGTGGCTACAAAAATGGAAGGAACTCAGAAGTTCTGGAGATTAAAATTTTCCCTTCCCCCTTTGGAGCCCGAAGCCCTCTCTCCAGGGGTCTGAATAAACAAACATGCTTGTCACTGTAGGACAACTTTTACATTCTTCAGATAAGGACCCAGCTCAGTTTGGGGTCGAATTATACTAGGAGCAAAGCTGATCAGAGCAAACAAGGTTTCGAGGATTCACTCACTCTTGTAAAAGCTGATTATAATTGATGAACGACCAGCTTGCTAGACCCTGACAGGCTGGTTGCCTGGCCTTTGCTCTCTGCCAGTTCAAGCCTTACAAGTGTGAAATAGCCAATTACTGGAATACCTATTGAAAGTAATAGGCCAATGAGCAAATTGCTACTGTGGGACACCGTGGCGGTGTAGATGGAAGGAGGCCAAGATAAAGTTCTGCTTTGAGCAGCTGCTCCCACCGCAGATTGCTAATACTATTGGATGACCAAGAGATGAGAGCAAGGTATTTTCCCATTCAAACGGCAAGTGTCCTGCCTTGTATTGACTTAAAGTTTATGATGCATGATACCATCTTGTTACCCAGGTCCTAATTTGCAGAAATAAATCCTCCTTTTAAAAGGTAGTTAAATAGGTAATAAGGATAGTCACGGCCATAGATTTTGTGCAAAAGCATTAAATACAATTTTTGCAGGGAATGAAAAGTCATATAGTGTGCAGAGTGTTAATACTTGCCAGCCATTTGCTATTGACAGAACAATTTATCTTGATAAAGGACAGTGAAAAATTCCAATCTATTCACTGACATCACATTATCAGCAGTAATATATGACTGCATCTAAATATAAGGTTGAGATCTGATACAGCTGAGAAGTTCCTGGTAATTTTCCTGTAAATATATTGTGTACTGGACAATGAACAAATGACACATTTACCATGTAATTGGATAACCTATTTTTATGTGAAATTTTAAGTTTTGCTGTGTTTAATGGAATATACCATAATGTTTCCTTTTGGAGGTAGCTTGTTTCCTTAGTAAGACTTTTAGCAGTAAAATGGGTATTACTGGGTTTGACAGAAAAGAAAAGATAGACAAAGAAAGGTAAATGCTAAAAATCTGCACAAGACAAAAAGTCCTCTTAGTATTTACTACCATAAGAAATGTACCTTACCTTTTACTATAAAATTTTAATTATATTGCAGTTATTAGAATAATACGTCTTTTTGTGCTAACTGGAAAATTGTGAAATGCTTTAGAAATGGATGTTCTTTGCGAATCACTCTAGCGCAAGTCTGGATTATCTGAAATATGCCTGAGTGGGTCAGAGTGCTGTAAGTTCGAGGTAGGGTGATGTGGAGCTTGAATGGTGTAAGAAAGGTGATTTAGAACTATGGGGAGCTGTTTGAGCACCATCTTCTCCCCAGATTAGAGGGCACGAAAGTTCAGCTCGGTGAGATTATGGGAGACAGAGTGTAGACACATACAAATCATCTCAATATTTTCATGTAGACTTTTGCCCTATATCCCCGTACTCATGTACTTATGTACTTACATGAGTCTCAAATAAGGAAGAATCAAGTCCATCATTGCTTAAGATCTGAATCTTGGAGATAGATAGATATATGTACTATATATATAATGTTTATTGGCAAACCTGCACAAATGCCCAGAGTGTCTTGTCAGTGCATTTTCCTTCTTACTATTTGTCTTCCATGAACAATTTCACAAAAGAAATGAGAACTTGCTCTTGGCATAAAATAGTTTGGGAGTAATATATGTGTTCTATTTTAGATTGTAGCACTGGACAAATAGAAACAGTTTACTATTTTCAATATATGTCCTGCTTATTTTCAAGACCATTTGGGTAACCTACAGTTTACATTAAATCATAATATTAAGTCTCTTATTCAGTCATTAAAAACAAATGAAAACAAGAAAAAAGATTTCAGAACCATGTCCAGGAGGCAGAAGGAGTGATTACTACCAGGTTTTTGAGACAAATGTTTTATCATAATTGACATTGAGCTTGATAACCTGGTGTTTTGCTTACGAAGATGACAGAAGAAACCGATATGCACTATAGTGTAAGGAAAAAGTAAGTTTTCCTATATTTCTAATATTATATTCTCATATTCACTGTAAGCACCTGAGTGACCTCTAGACTTAATAAACTAGATTCTCAATTTCCCTCTTTTTCTCTCTCCTCTTGAAAAAAAAAAAAAAGTCAAGAGGCACCTGGGTAGCTCCGTCAGTTGAGTGTCCGACTTCGACTCAGGTCATGATCTCACAGCTCATGAGTTCGAGCCCGGCATCAGGCTCTGTGCTGACAACTCAGTGCCTGGAGTCTGCTCCAAATTCTGTGTCTCCCTCTCTCTCTGACCGTCCCCAACTCATGCTTTGTCCCTTTCCCTCTCAAAAATAAGCATTAAAAAAAGAAAAAAAAGTCAAAAAACCCAGTCCTACTTTGAAAAATCCAGGTGAAGAGAAAAATCCGATCCATCCTACCCATGTGGCTGCTTTTACTTCCCCTGCCACAAGGTGTCGCTGTTGAAAACACGATCTGCATAGTTTGTTGCCTCCCAGTCCACAGCTAGGATTAAATTCTTCCTGGTCCAGATTCCTATGCAGGACAGTGTTTCTTTTTCTCCTGGATAAAACAGTCCCACTCTATTCTGCTGTTCCAGTACTTTCTACTCAGATTTATGCTTCTGTCTCAACCTTTCACCCTTAAAGGACACCAGCAGTGCTGGTAGGGACTTCAGACTCATGCTATATGAGAGAATCAGATTATTGGACCTTCATCATTGACTTATGTGAAGATGAGTATTTGGTGAGGTTTAATAAATTATATACACACACTTTGAACAGAGCGGTTAGGAGCCCTGTCTTCTCTCTTTCCTTACCTGTAAGGTTCCCTTTGGCAACTTGTCAACAATTTCAGTTGGTATTCTCTCAATCCATTCAAAAAATTCTAATGCTATTAGTCTTTACAAGGAAGTTGAGATCCTTATCTTTTCCATCCAGGTTCTTCTGTACTTTGTCATCTTCTTCCTAGTGACTCACAGAATAGGTGGGAATTGGGGGCTACTCTTGTCACAAATGTAAAGTTCCAACTACTGTTGTTTCATGTGCCTTACTGAAACATGAAAGCCTACAGGTTTTATATTTATATAAGTGAGAGAGATTACTCAGGATTCAATTGCAGAACCAATCTTTAAGGTAACTTCCCATTTTCACTTTAAAGAAAACCAACCAACCCCTTTAAATGCCAGACTTTCTTTTTTTATATGTCTATCTATCTATTTACTTATTTTGCTCTAGTTTTTATTTAAATTACATTTAGTCAACATACAGTGTAATACTAGTTTTTGGTCTAGAATTCAGGATTTCAAAACTTGCATACAGCATCAGGTGCTCATTACATAAGTGCACTCTTTAATCCCCATCATCCATTTAACCTATCCCTCTGCCCACCTCACCTCTAGTAGCCATCAGTTTGTTCCCTTTAGTTAAGAGCCTGTTTCTTGGTTTTTCTCTCTTTAAGTGTCCACTTCTCTTGTTAAATGTATTGTCCACATTCTACTCACTTCCTATAATGAGAAGATTTTCTGGAAAGATAATTTTATTTTCTTATAGTTAAACTTTATAACTAATTTATGGGCTACCTAGGTGGCTCAGTTGGTTGAATGTCTCACTCTTGCTTTTGGTTCAGGTCATGTCACAGTTCGTGAGATCAAGCCCCCCGTCAGGCTCTGCACTGACAGTGTGGATCCTCTTTGGCATTCTCTCTCCCTCTCTCTCTGTCCCTCCGCCCCTCAAAATAAATAAACATTAAAAAAACTTAAAAATCTTTATAACTAATTTGTAATATAAAAAGAATATTGATTAATCTAATGATTCTCTTATGGCCTGAAATGAACTTTGTAGGGAAGGAAAATAATGTTTCTAGATACTATAAATAGTACCTGGTTTTATCTTCAGGACCCACAAGGGAAGTAGTAGTATCCTGCCTGGTGTTTTAGATTAGGAGTCCATATTCAAAGAGCTTATGTTACATGATTAGTGTCATGTGGCTTGCACATACAGAAACGACCTCAAACACAGATCATTGAATAATTTTAATTTTAAAAACTGGAGTTCTTATGCAGTGAATTTGATGAAATCTTTGAATATTGTATAAATTTGTAGATTCTCCTGGATTTTTCACTTATACTTATTATACCATCACAAATAAGATTTTTGCTTCTCCCTTTCCAATTCCTTTAGCTTTTTAAAAATATATTTTGTATATTTTGTTATATATATAAAATATGTGGCTATATACACATATCACATATATATGTGCATTACACATATGACATTGATCAGGGCTTCTAGTACAGTGTTAAATACATTGCAATTACAAAAAGTAAAGAATAAGACAAAAATTCCTGTCTTCTTAACTTTAAGGGAAAGGGTTTCACCTTTCAACATTTGATTCTAAAAATGGTATGTGCTACATATTTTCACAGAGGAGGAACTTACATTTTCTTTCTCATTTTAAAAATCTTTTAATATACATGAATGTAGATTTAAATAATTTTTACTATTCATTGAAATCATCATATCAATATACCCTTGCTAAAAGGGTATATTATGTTCAAATATTGTCTAATGCTGAAATAACTTTGCATTCCTAGAATAAATACTACCTGTTCATAATATATAATTTTTATACATTTCCAGTCTTGCTTTTGGCATCAGGTTATACTAGACTATTTTTTTCTATTTTCTACACTAACTTGTTAAAGATAAGAATTATCAAATTTGGTAAAAAAATAATGTCCCTGTAAAATGGTGGCTAGTGATTTTTTTCAATATTTTTTAAATGTGTATTTATTTTTAAAGAGAGCACAAGCAAGGAAGGGGCAGATGGAGGGGGAGAGAGAGAATCCTAAGCAGGCTCTGTGCTGTCAGTGCAGAGCTTAGGGCAGGACTTGATCCCACAAACTGTGAGATCATGACCTGAGCTGAACTCAAGAGTCAAACACTTAACCAACTGAGCCACCCAATGTGCCCCTGCTGGCTAATGATGTTTTAGTGTTTTTCCCCCCTTCATGATTCAATTTTGTTTATATTTATAGTGTTAGTTTAAGACTTCTACTTGCTATTAAGTCAATCTAAGTGATTGATAATTTCATTTCATTCAGAATGTTATCTAGCATTTACAAAATCTATACTGGTCTGATATTCGTAAAATAAGTACTTTATCAATTGCATATAGATATGTACCATGTTCCTTTCTACCCTTCTGTATTTTTTCCTTTTTTATCTAGTGTTATATTGGCAACAGTTTGTCTACTCTACTAATTTTTTCACATTGCTTTTATTTAATACTTATTTGTTTTCTATTTCAAGGTCTACTCTTACCTTTATTTTTCGCGAATTCTGCTTCTTTTGGGTTTACTCTGTTGGTGTTTGTTTTAATGTGTAAGTCACTTTGCCCATTAACTGTGCTTTGTTTTTATTCCTGCTCTCCACACGTGCCTCTAAGACTATACCTTTCTTTTCATATACTGATTTAGCTGCATCCCCATAAGTTTTAGTAGAGAGAATTGTCAGGGCTATGAAACATAAATACTTATGTATTTTAATACCCATTCCTTCATCATAAATTTTTTGGAAGTTTGTTTTTCTGTCTCAAACTTATGGATTGTGCCCTCACCCATTCAAATTTATTATATTGACAAAAATATAGTCGGTGTTGTATTGATTTTTCTATATTTATTGAAAGTTTCTTAGTAATGTAGTATAATCATTTTTAGTTTTTTAGTGTGTTTAAAAAATAGTTCTATAATTTGGGGGTACACGTTTCTTCTTTTGTCTCATTCGTGTACATGTGAGCATAAATATGTATGTACTGTACATGTATTCATATATCTGCACATACACATATACACACACTCATATACACACTGACATACACACTCATATGGTAGATCAAGCTTGTTGGTTGTGTAACTCTACTTTGTAACATCCACAGTACTTTTTGTATATTATCAGCTTCTTAATTTATAATTCTCTTATAATTCCTTATAATTCTCTTAAATTTTTCCTTTATGCCTTGTGAGAGGATGTGGTGAAGTACATATATAGTCAAGACAGTTGGCTGCCTTTTCAACTCTTGTACTGTTGACTTCATTTATAAGTAAAATTGCTATTTTTTGTTCATAACTTTTACTTTAAAGTCTATTTTGTTTGCTATCACTAGTATTATATCAGTTCTTATTTCAGTTTTAATTAGACTGATATCCCTTTATCATTTCCTTTTCAGATTTTTTATGTCATCAAGTTTTTAAGTGTGTATCTTTTAAACAACATATAGCTGGATTCTTATTCATTTTATGTCTAATGCCAGAACCTCTCTTTAATTAATTTTTTAAATTTTTTTTATTGTTTTATTTATTTCTGAGAGAGTTAGACAGCGTGAACAGGGGAGGGTCAAAGAGAGAGAGAGACAGAATCCTAAACTGGCTCCAGGCTCTGGGCTAGCTGTCTGCACAGAGCCCGTCGTGGGACTTGAACCCACAAACCATGAGATCATGACCTGAGCCGAAGTCGGACACTTAACCAACTGAGCCACCCATGTGTGCCAATTATTTATACCATTTTAAAGAAAAGTATAAATGTAAACCATATGTTCAAAGCACTTTTCTCAAGGCCTTGCATGTACTAATTCATTAAATATAACAACCCTATGAATTAGCTAGTATTGTCCATCTTTTACACTTGAGGTATTGGGACACCTGAGTCGCTCCATTGGTTCAGCATCTGACTCTTGATTGTGGCTCAGGTCATGCATGATCTCCTGATTCATGAGTCTGAATTGGGCTCTGCTCTGCCAATGTGGAGCCTGCTTGGGATTCCCTCTCTCCCTCTCTCTCTGCCTCTCCCGAGCTCTCTCTCTCAAAATAAATGAATAAAAACTTACATATATATTTTTAATGAGGTGTTAAAACTCTGATCATGATCACATAGCTAGTTAGTAGCAGAGGCTCCTGAACCCACACTTTTATCTACCATGCATCAAACTAAGGAATGGCTTAAGCAAAGGAACAGCCAGGGTAGTGAATTGCAAATTCAGGGAATAAAACCACATTGAGTTTTGCTGCAATAGAAAGTTCTTTCATTCATGCCTTTAGTCATTCATTTGTAAAATATTTATTAAAGACCAGTCCGTATTCTCACCACAATCTTGATTCTTCTTAGAGGCCTACCTTGCAAAGTAGGCTTGGCCTTTATACAGAAGAGGATAGAAGGATTCTAAATTACTTGGCAAAGTTCACACAGGTAGTATCAGTAGTCTCTGCTTCTCAAAGGTATACTTTTTCCATTATAGTCTTTGGTATCTTTGTAGAAAGCTAGGTCAAAAGATGCACGAGCTTAGTGCAAGCACACTGTTCTTTTTTTATATATACACATGATATTTTTCTATAATTATTCTTTCCATTTATATCTCTACCTATAACTTTATGCATAAAAGCATGTTCAGAAAAGGTCCACAGTACCTTAAGAAATTACTCACTTCCTTTGCTAACAAACACAATTATGCTGACACAGAATGAAGCCCATCTTGTTTTGTCAGTTGCCATTTTGTAAACAAAACGAATGATTTATAGCCTTTTCCTTATACTTCCCACTGGGGTTTCCTCCCAGAAAGAAAGTGTATGAACACAACATATTCTTTTAAGGGCAGCCTAAATAAGTTCCATTTTGGTGTTGTCATTTTGTAATGCATCTAGTGTAATATGTTGAATCCCAAGTATGACTGTTTGAGCACCCGATTATGCCTTTAGGTGGTCAAATATGTGAGGCCAGTGAAAGAGGACCTTCTGTGCGTTTCTACCCTTCAGAGACCAAATGCAGACTTCTTGCACCTAATTTGGAAATTCATAGCACATTGTTTCTTCAGTTTTTGCCTTGTAGATGCTCCAGAAATTTGCCTCCTTTCTGCCAAGGAAATGACTCCAGCAAAGCTGTTCTGTAGAAACACTCTGAAGGAAAAGGACAGAAAAATGGACTCTAAAAAGCATTGTGATATGCTGAGCATTTTAAAGTGGTTAGTTGGTAGAAATAAACACTTTTATATATTTATGCTTAGAGCACCAAGTTAAATAAAATATTTATGGCTATTTAGATTACATTCATAAGCACCAACTCATTAGCACAGGTACATATTCCAGAGAACTTTGGAGCCCAAAAGAATCTGGATAAACTCTTCCTTCAAGATAAGCTCAAATAACCCCTGCTTTGTAAAGCTTTCTCTCTTCACATGGATGGATTACTCTTGTACCAGTGTCACTGCAAAGTACATAATACATGTTTATATTATAACATTTCTTGCATTGTGTCATAGATAAATATCTCCTCATAGATGTTTACTTTGCCTGGAATATATTGAGATCCTTTGAGATGATTTATCTTAACCAACTCAGAAAACTGATGTATACACCAAGATGTTACATTATTTTCTGAAGGGTATTGGAGATGTGTGGAAAAGCTTTTTCATGGAAGGGAATACTCAATTTCTGGTCATCGAAGGAGCTCCTGGAAGAGTCTTTAATGAACAGTGTTTCATAGTGATAAAGGAACCAGAATCTTAAGTGGTTAATACCAGCTTCAAAGTGGGAACTGTTTTAAGGAATATCTCTTCCTGGCTATGGAAAGACAAGTTGAGCATTTTTTGTGCTGCTCACACCAAAATAAACAACATTATTAACCTCTTGACATGTTTTTCTTCCATTGACAAGGCTAGATTTAACACTGCCAAAAAACTTTCTTTTGGAGACTTCCTGTTTTTTGACTCAATATAAATGGAATTAATACTGTCTTCAGAAAAATTCAATAGTACTAGATGATTTTAAGTTGTTAAAATCGATTACCTTTTTTAAGTCTACCATATTTTTTAAAAGTCTACCATATTTTCCATTTTATTATTAATTAATTTGATTTATTTAATTAATTAAAACGTTTGTTTTTGAGAGAGAGGAAAACCAAGTGCAAGCAGGGGAGGGGCAGAGGGAGAGAGGGAGACACAGAATCCGAAGCAGACTCCAGCCTCTGAGCTGTCAGGACAGAGCTCAACACGGGGCTTGAACTCATGAACTGTGAGATCATGACCTTAGCCAAAGTAAGATGCTTAACTGACTGAGCCACCCAGGTGCCCCAAAACAATTACTTTTCTAACTATATAAAATTGGTCTTGCAGGGGTCCATATGTCCTATGCTCATGGAGTGGACACCCTACCTGCTGGTGGTTTTTTTAGAACTGTTGTCTCTTATGTCTTGGCTTGAGGGCTTCTTGCTTAGTACTTAAAGGATCGTATAGTATAAGGCAAAGAGGACAGGGACTATTAAAGTTGTCAAATCATGTATCTCCTTTTTAATCATCTGTGCACTATGAGTGAAACTTCAGTTTTCTCATCTGGAAAAGCAAAATGGCAATACTAGAAGAAATAACAACACTAAACTTCAGTGGGTTTTAAGAAAATTAAAGGTGAAATATTTTAAGCACCTAAAATCCTATGTGGCACCTGGCAGGATCTAAGGCGATAGAGGCCTTTCTATTATGAAACATATACCTTATTACATTAGAGAACATTATTATGCATCCTGAATTTATTGATTCACTCACTCGTTCAATAAATCGCCTGTGTGATGCCAGACAAGATTTATAACACTGATCCCATGGTGTTTAAAAAATGAAAAGTACATTGTACCAGGGGTAGAGAGACCATGAACAAAATAATATTCTATAGTAGAAAATGAGAAATGTTGTGAAGAAAAACAAAACAAGCATAAAAAGATAGGGACTTTTGGAGAGGTGTTATGCATTTTAAAAGGGAGATCAGGTAAACAAGAGATGACATTTAAGTGAATGAAGGAGGCAAGGCACCCATCCATGCAGATGTCTGGGGAAGGGATATTCCATGCAGAGGGAACAGCCAATGCAAAATGAAGTAGGTATAGACTTGGTATATCTGGAGGCTAATGTTTTAGAATGCAGTGAACAGGAGAAATGAAACAGAAAATGAGGTCAGAGAAATCCCAGGGACCAAAGTATGAGGAACTTTTTTTTTTTTTTAAGTTTGTTTATTTTGAGAGAGAACACACTCAGGAAAGGGGCTGAGAGAAAGAGAGCAAGAGAATCCCAAGCAGTCACCACACTGTCAGTGAGGAAGTTGACATAGAGCTCCAACTCACAAACTGTGAGATCATGACTGAGTCTAAATCAAGAGTCAGACACTTAACTGACTAAGCCACCCAGGCAACCCTGTGAGGAACTTTGTAGGCCATTGTCAAGAGTTTGGCTTTTACTTTAATTCCTATAGAAGGTATTGGAGGTTTGTACAGTCCTACCTTTTATCTCTCTTATTGCTCTTTTGAGAAATGGATTCTAGGGAAACAAAGTTGAAAGCAAGAGAACATTTAGGAAAATATCGCAATAATCTAGGTGAGAAATTACCAAGTGGCCATGAATGGAGGTAGTGGGAAATGTTGAGATGCTGTATATATTTGTGAGAGCTAACAGGATTCAGACGGATTGCATGTTTGTATGTGAGATAGGAAAAGTCAAGGATATGTATAGAGGTTTTGACCTAAGCAGCTGAACAGATGGGTTTTCTGTGTAAAGTGCAAAAATAGAGTACTATTTCTTCTTTGTGTGTAGTAGGTAATCAGCAAATATTGATGACTGATTGACTGATTTTGTGTGGCCTATTGGTAATGCTGATTCACCTCATCCTAAGTTGGATGTGATGGCTGAGATAATTCCATATATCATAGCTCTAGTTGGTTATGGTTGGATTGTTAAATATCTCTGCAGATACTTAAAAAGTATATGAAAAAATAGAGTAGCAATAAATACTTTTTTTCTATCAAATTTTTGTTTAAATTCTAGTTAAGGATGTCTGAGTGGCTTGCTCAGTTAAGCATCTAACTCTTGATTTCAGCTCAGGTCATGATCTCATGGTTCATGAGATCGAGCCCCACCTCAGGTTCTGCACTGACAACATCCCTGCTTGTGATTCTCTTGCTCCCTCTCTCTCTTCCCCTCCCCAGGTCATGCTATTTCTTTCTCCCTCTCAAAATAAATAAATTAAAAATTAAATACATAAATTCTAGTTAACATAAAGTATACTACAGTATTGGTTTCAGGAGTAGAATTTAGTGATTCATCACTTGCATATAACACCCAGTGGTCAACACAAGTGCCTTCCTTAGTACCCATCACCCAATGAGCTCATCCCCTGCCCACCTCCCCTCCATCAGCCCCCAGTCTGTTCTTTGTAGTTAAGAGTCTCTTAGGATTTGCGGAATTCCTTCTATCTTTTTTGCCCCTCCCTTTTGTTCATCTATTTTGTTTCATAAAATTCCACATATTATGAGTGAAATCATATGATATTTGTCTTTCTCTGACTGACTTATTTTGCTTAACATAATACAGTCTAGCTCCATCCACGTCATTGTAAATGGCAAGATTTCATTATTTTTGATGGCTGAGTAATATTCCAGTGTGTGTGTGTGTGTGTGTGTATCCACTCATCAGTCAGTGGACACTTGGGCTCTTTCCATAATTTGGCTATTGTTGATAATGCTGCTGCAAACATTGGAGTGCATGTGCTCCTATGAATCAGTATTTTTGTATCCTTTGGGTAAATACCTAGTAGTGCAATTGCTGGGCCATAGGGTAGTTCTATTTTTAACTTTTTGAGGAACCTCCATACTGTTCTCCAGAGTGGCTGTAGCAGTTTACATTCCCATCAACAGTGCAGGAGAGTTCCCCTTACTCTCCATCCTCACCAACATCTGTTGTTTCCTGTATTGTTAATTTTAGCAATTCTGATAGGTTTGAGGTGGTATTTTATTGTGGATTTGATTTGTATTTGCATCTTTTCATGTGTCCCTTGGCCATCTGGATCTCTTCTTTGCAAAATGTCCATTTATGTCTTCTGCCATTTTTTTAACTGGATTATCTGTTTTTTGGGTGTTGAGTTTGGTAAGTTCTTTATAGATTTTGGGTACCTTTATCCAATAGGTCATTTGCAAATATCTTATTGCCTTGGTTGCCTTTTAGTTTTATTGATTGTTTCCTTCACTGTGCAGAAGCTTTTTATCTTGTTGAAGTCCCAGTAGTTCACTTTTGCTTTTGTTTCCCTTGCCTTGGGAGACATGTCTAGTAAGAAGTTGGTACAGCTAAGGTCAAACACAGGTTGCTGCCTGTGTTCTTCTCTAGGATTTTGATAGTTTCCTGTCTTACATTTAGACCTTTCATGAAATTTGAATTTATTTCTGTGTATGGTGTAAGAAAGTGGTCCAGTTTCATTCTTTTGCATATAGCTGTCTAGTTTTTGCCAACTCTATTGATTGAAGACACTGTCTCTTTTTCCATTGGGTGTTCTTTCCTGTTTTGTCAAAGATGAGTTGACCAAATAGTTGTGGACCCATTTCTGGGTTTTCTGTTCTGTTCCATTGATCTATGTGTCTGTTTTTGTGTCAGTACCATACTGTTTTGATGACCACAGCTTTGTAATATAGCTTGAGGTCCAGAATTGTAATGCCTCCAGCTTTGCTTTTCTTTTTCAAGATTGTTTTGGCTATTCGGAAAAATGTTCATATTTCTGTAATAAAACAAGATGTGTTTTTCATCTTTTAAATGTTCATTTAGATCCACTAGTTGTAATTGGATGTTGCTTCACTTAGGATGATATTAATTTTCTCATGTATTGTGTTATTTCAATCAAATCACAGACCCTTCAAGTATACTACCTTTTAGACTGCCTTTAAAATTCTAAGGTCTAAATGTAGTATAGCTGAAAGGTCTGTGACTTGATAGAAACAATACAATACAGGAGAAAGTTAATACCCTCTTAAGTGAAGCAACATCCAATTACAGCCAGTGAATCTAATAAACGTTTAAAAGATGAAGAACACATCTTGTTTTATTACAGAAATCTTTTAAAAACTTTCTCTAGGCTCTTAAACCAAATGAAGCCCTAAATTATAACAAAAAGTAGTGTTTAAATGTAAATAGTTATGCCTATACCTCTCTGACAAGACAGAATTTATCAATGAAAGGACTTTGAGAATGTATCTAGTTTCATTTCTTAATTTGCCATATGAGATACTAAGATAAAGAATCAAACTGAATTGGCTAAGCTCCCATGACTAATTAATGGCTAAGGAAGATTTAAACCCACATCTACTTGTTTCTGACCCAGTGGTCTACTATACCTTGTTTTTGCTTTTATTTTAATTAGTCTTTCATAATTTTCAGGGAAATCAGAAATTATAAATTACAGTTCTCTCAGTCTCCCAACAGTGTAGACATGGTTTTAGAGATAAAGTGATTTGACTGCCAAGTATGATACTTAACTATCTTTGCTATGTCACATGGTTACAAGTTTTAATATACTATGCTCTAGTGATGAACTATGACCTGTAAATTCTTAACTATCCAGTCCTCCTTTGATATTGCCTTTTGTGCTGGTGGCACAGAGATCAAATAAAAGCTGACATCCACCTGGAGGTGTGATTAGACATTTTCGTTTCTGGATTCTTCTGGGTTTTGTCAATTTTACAAATCTCTGGATGTAATCACGCATTTGCCATTACACTCAGAGTACCAATAATCCAGTCCTGAGCATGTGGCTTTCTGTAACATCCTATTTTAGGCAATGTTGAAAATGACAGATTATTCTTCAAAAAAGATAAATAAATGGCTGGGAGCCAATAATTCAACAATTGCATGTCAACTGTAAAGAAAGGATGGTAAATCTTGTTTAGATGTCTAAGATTAAAACCCTTTCTATAGTTGAGGAGAGTCATATTTTTAATAACACTAATTTACAATGGACAAATTGTAGATTTTTAACACTGATAATCTCACCATTTATTAGACTTTAAAAGTAGGGATAATTAAGTATTCCTGCCCAGAAGAGTTGCTGTAGTGTTATTTATAGCCACCATGAGTATAAAAAACTTAACTTTTTGTGTTCAAATGAATATTAATTCTTGCTTCATTAGACACAGACTAGAACATTTGCATTGATACTTTCCCCATACCGTTTCATTTTCCAAGTTGTTTAGGCTGCTCATTTGTCATTATTATTTTATTTTGCTTTGTTCCCCACCTTTAAACAACCCATATATCCTCCCAAGTGGTGAGAAGGAGCCAGAGAGTATTTTCTGAAAGAACTGTGCACTATACTTTCTAAGCAGAAAATAATTTTTGCCTGGTATCCTGGTGATTAGGAAGAACTTCTAAGCAAAAAAAAGGAAAAGCCTGTTTGATATTTCCAAACTGATTGTTCTCAGGGCTCAGAGCATACATGTCCTTCTAATTGGGCTGAGTAACACATCATTATCATGTCGATATTTGACATAGTCTTATATCCCAGTAAGTTATTTGATAAGAATAATGTTAACAGTGGTCTGCAGGAGGTTAAATTTTACAAGCCCCTGTGGTGCAAGCAATTTCAGAAGTGAGTAAAACCAAGTAACTAATGCAGACAGCTTAGCGATAGTATTTATTGTCATTTATTTTAAAACAAAAAAGCAAGATGCCATCAACAGTCCTATTTTTTCTAATTCTAAGCGTAAGTTGCAGATGCAGTGAGGAAATATGATTCCATCATGAACAATAAAACAAGCATTGCAAATTCCACAGTCTGGCTACAGTTATGGTCTCTCTCCACTATTAGCCCATAAGTGGATGTGCATTTTCAAATGTCTTGAGACGATTCCAACTTCTATCCCTTCAAAAAGTCCAAAGACTCGGTTTCTTATTAAAATTCTATGCCTTTATGCTTCATATTTCTTATGCCTCCACCTGTTATGTCACCCTCACTCCTGATAGAAACTTATTTGGATAATGTCTGGAAGCAAAGTGTCCCCCCCTCCAAAAAGGTTAGGGATGGAGGCACTCTGTCAATACCTGACAGGTGTAAATTTTTTAATGTATGACCAGTATATGAAAATACAAATCACCTTGGAGAGCCAGCCTAAAGCAGACTGAAAAGCTGTCATAAGCAATTTTCAAAAAGCATGAGTTATTTGGTTCCCTTCCAAGGGGAACAACTCCACAGGCATAAATTTGTGAATGGTACTTGACAATCTTAACAAGTCCTGCTCTCTCCAAGCTTACCGTATGGCCAACATTTGATGTGGACTTTTTGTTCGCCTGTATTCCGAGACCAACAGAATATCAACATGATAACTGGGAAGAACTTGAACCTCCTTCCTGACTCAGGCACATTTAAAGGAACAGATTAAATAGGCTCACAATCTGGGGCGATTTGAAGCAATTTATTTGCTAACAGATTATTTATGGACTCTTCTAATACACACCAACTCATTGAGTGTCATAATATGAGGGAAAATGGTAAAGTACAACGGGCCCTCCCCCAATCACTAGTTTATGTGCTGTAACATTGTAAGTTTTTTTTGTTTCGTTTTGTTTTGTTTTTTGCTTTTTCGCCCTGGGTTCATTGAAAAATCTTTACTAACTGAATATCCTTCCCTCCGGTGTGAGAAGGCTGACTTTAGCAAAGGAGTGCATGATTGGCAAGTCGGTTCTAATTGAATAAGTGTCAAGGTCAAAAACCAACAAGTGATGAAGATGAGGAAGCCCTGGAGTGATGTTTGTTTCAAATTATATTATATATATTTTTTAGTAGCACAGGGCTTTAGGGAGATATGTAACATTGAAAAAGCAAGAAAATTACAGTACAGCTTTATGTTATATACACTGAAATAAAGAAACCTATATTTTGTAGTTCCTAAGAAAATTAGACCACACAAAATATACTGATATCAGAATTCTGGAGAATTCATCATTTGGGGATGAATTAAATCAGGAATGTCTCTCAAAGGATTTGCTTTGATGGAAGAATAAAATAAAGGCTTTGGTTCCTGTAATTCGGGATCCCCCAGTGGCTTCTGCTGATGTTCCTCTAGGACAGTTGTTCTCAACCTACTTTGATCATGACCCAGAGAAAGAAAAATTATTTACTGGGACTCAGTATACACAAAGATACATGCAGCCACAACTTAAATATTACTCAAAGGAGACCTACTTCTGTCTTCTGTGATACACTCTGATACTCTTATTCTATCTCAATATTTCATTTAAGAGGCTAATTATACTGCATAAATTTGGTGACACCGCTTAACAGCGATTCACAAAACTGTTTGAAATGCATTGCACTGAAAGCATTTGTATTCCCAGAATATGCTGTGTGTTCCTTCCATTTCACCTATGTTCATGCCAGCATTCCTTCCAGAATGCCTTCCCTTTACCTAAATCTTAATCACCTTAGAAGTGTCCAAGAAGGTGGGCCACCTGGGTGACTCAGTCTGTTGAGTGCCTGGCTTTGGCTCAGGTCATGGTCTCACGGTTCGTTCAAGCCCCGCATCAGGCTCTGTGCTGACAGCTCAGAGCCTGGAGCCTGCTTCCGATTCTGTGTCTCCCTCCCTCTCTACCCTCTCCCACTCTCACTCGGTCTCTCTCAAAATAAATAAGCTTAAAAAAAATAAAAAGAAGTGTCCAAGAAGAAGACTCTCACATACGGAATCCTGGATACTTATCCTTCACCAGCTATTTCTTTCAGCAAGGTTCCTAATGGAGCTACATATACGGTAGAGCTGCACAGGAACATTTTATTATTAGCTGTGGCTTTAATACCAAGCCACAAGGTGTGGTGGTCCAGATTGTGGAGAAAATTTGCTTTATCTAAATTTAGAGTTAGCCTAGAAACAAAAATCAAAGCAATGCTCTTAGTCACTGCATTCTACTACCATATGCTGTACTCATTCATTGAAAATTCACTCATTCATCCAGAAACATTGATTGTGTGCCTGCAATGTCCCACACATTGTGTGTTTACTGTGATAACACTATGATGGTGGCCTATCACCAGTACCTATGGAATGAANAAAAAAAAAACCCTCTCTATTTAACTAAATCCTTCAGCTCCTCTCTTTGGATCCTTAATTGAATGTTTATCCCTATTTATAGTATTTACAATGTAGTGAGTATTTAGAGTTAGTAATTTCCCCGCTTTTAAAATCATGTTAGATTCTTGTATATAAAACCTAATGCAAGAAATTTTTCTGTAACAATCATTTTTCTTTCTCAACACAATATACTTGGTGTGAGTTGGGTAAATGCATGAACATACTGGATTTATTTAAAAGAATTGTTTTATTAACCTGGCTATTTGTAACTACTGTGTAACTTAGTTACTTGTGGCAAATACATATTTGGAAAACTGAATGGTAGGATGCCTACTCCTAATTAAAAAAGAAAAAAAAAGTAGGCTCTTAAGGGTCTTATGAATTCAGGAAAGAGTCTGAAACTCTTTAAATAAGTATGAAGGTGGTAACTTTTCTGGTTTTGTATTGCTGTAATAGAATGTTTGTCCTAGAATGTAAATGGTAATTATTCTGGTTATCTGTCATTGTATAGCAAGTTCTCTAAATTTAGTGACTTGACACAATGACCATTTAATCATATCTCATGATTTTTGTGGGGCAAGAATTCAGGCAATGCCTGAAGAGTAAATATTCTTTCTGTATTTGGCTAGAAGATAAGCTGATCTGAAGGACCCAAGACCATCTCACTACCATGTCTGGTGTATTGGCAGGGATGGATGTGGGACTGGGCTCATCCAGGACTGATAACCAGCCACCTATAAGTGCCATCTTCACAGTGACAGTTTTAGGGTAGTCAGATTTCTTATACAGCATATCAGGACATTCCCAAGGACAGCGTTCCACAAGTGAGTCTAAGAGGGTTAAATGTAAGCTGTTAAGACTTGAGTGATCTTGACTCAGAAGTCCCAGAGTACACTATATCCACTTTCTAAGAACAGTGTATTAGCTTCCTATTATTGCATGATAAATTGCTCCCAAAGATAGCAGCTTAAAACTGCCCACGTTATTTTCTCACTCTTTCTGTAAGTCAGGAATTCGGCAGCATTTTAGCTGGCCGCTGCTGCCTCAGAGTCTCCCCCGAGACTCCCAGTCAAGCTATTGGCCAAGACTGCAGTCTCACCTGAGGACTAGGTTGAGGAGATTTGCTTCCAACTTACATGGTTTTTCACAGGCCGTAGTTTCTCAGTGACTCATGTCCAAGGATTTTCACTCCTCGGTTCCCTGAGTAACTTTATGACACGGAATCTGGCTTCTTCCAGAGCAAATGATGAGAGAGAGAGAAAGAGAAAGAGAGAGGGGGAGGAGAAGGGAGCATGATTGTTTAGTTCGAAGATTGGGAGCACTTCTGATCTCCTTAGAGGCCTTTTGCTTCACTGAAAAGTACGCTGAGACACTACCTTGGATTGAAAGATTCACATCTCACAGGTATACCCTTTGCTTCATCTTTGGACTAGGTGTTCTTGTGCCTACCCCAGATTTCACCTTTTTTCATAACGCATTTCCTCATTGTAGTGTCGCGCGCCATATGGAAATGATAAGAATTTTCAAAACTATCATTTCTCATCTCCCTTTTACCATTTCTTCCTGTACTTCATCTTTATTCTCTCTTGTATTTCACTATAAGCAGCAAGAAGAAACCAGAAAGCAACTTTAACACTTGGATTGGAAACACCCTTAAATGAGTCACCCAGTTTATAAAGGCAATTCGCTTATTTCCAGGTTATCTCGGGTAACAAGATTGCTAAATTTTACTGCCACTGCATAAGAAGGACCTCCTTCCCTCCAGTTTTCAGTAGCATTTACCACACTTGACTGCACACTTTCTGCTACTATCCTATCAAAGATCACGAGACAGGTTCTTCAGGGTACTTTAGGCTCTTAACATCGCTCTCCTAAAAGCTCACTGCCTGGTTTCATGCTGTTCCCATATTTGAGAGTTTTTTTTGTTCTGTTTTGAGTTTTGTTTTTTGTTTTTTTGTTTTGTTGCTCTGCTTCTACTTCTAGGTACCCAAAGTATTAGTTTTCTATTGTTGTATAAGAAATTACCCCAAATCTTAGCAGTTGAAAACAACACACCTTTATTATCTCACAAGCTTTGTGTATTAGGAATTAAGAAGACACCCAGCTAGCTGTCTTCTCTCCCAGGGTCTGTTTCAAGGTTATGCTGATGGAGGAGGGAGGACTATAGTCTCATCGGAAAGCTGTCCTGGGAAAGATCCATTTCCTATCTCACATCTGTAAGTAATACATAGCTCTTCATGTCGATGGCATTTTCCATGGTATATTTAGATGTTTTTAGCTAGATCTATAACATATTTTAAGAAAATTATAAAACATATGAGTGCACAGGGAGAAAGTCAGGTATTTGACAGCAAATTTTAGGGCGAATCTTACAAACTATTGTTTCATGATGAAGCATACTAATTAGAAATCATTAGAGTGTAATATAAATAAAAACTTTCCAAGTACAATTTTTTATAACAATTAGTTTTTATTCTTTTGCACATGTGATGCAGTTTTAAAGTGGCAGGTGTGATTTGATGGGTGTATATTTTCTCCTAAGCAATGAATACTTGTTTTAAAGTATCTCTTTTTGCAAGTTCTACCTTTATTTTTTTAATGTTTGTTTGTTAGTATAATTTATTGTTAAATTGGCTTACAATGTTTACTTATTTTTGAAAGAAAGACAGAGCATGAATTGGGGAGGGCAGAGAGAGATGGAGACAGAATCTGAAGCAGGCTGTCCGCACAGAGCCCGACACAGGGCTTGAACCCACAAACGGTGAGATCATGACCTGAGCCAAAGTCGGACGCTTAACTGACTGAGCCACCCAGGCGCCCCTGCAAGTTCTACTTTTAGATCACTCCCATATTTGATTTTTTGTTAACTAAAGACTTTGTGTTAAAACAAAACACTAATGAAATATTGGAATTAACTTTATTAACTTCCTTTTTCCTTCACTTTCGATAGAGTTGTGACTTCTAAGGGCATGTTTCGTTCTATGCTGTACTACACCTCCATTCTATTTTCAGTTCCAAAATAGGCTCAACAAAGGATTCTTTCTTTGTCCTACACTTGTAAATGCTGGCAAAATGAGTATATCTTTTGAAAGCAATTTCTACTGTTATAACAAGCTGGAATCAAACTGGCCAATCTGTAATAAGCCAACCCTTATTAACTTGCACTAAATTATTTTCATTTGGCAGATAAAATAACCACTTTTCCACTCTTAATTAGAGTTTGGTCTAATAGGATTGACAAGTCAAATTGGAGAAAAAATGTTGTATTTAATTGCTTTCAGAATTCAGTATTTTTTAAAAATAGACTTGATTTTGAGAAAGCTACAGAGAAACTTGGAGAACCCACATTTTGTTTCTCAGATTACTCCTACTCCTAAAAATCAGAACAATTCTAACCAATGAATACTTGTAAATTGTGCTGTTACATATTAGTGTCTATGCCCTTACAGAATTTAGACTGTTACTAGAAGGTGGTAGTTTATTTTATAAGCCACTTATTTCTCTTTTTACTCACTTCATGAAAATAATTTTTTTGCTATATTTCACTGCCTTTAATCATGAGGATCAAACACAGTCAAAGAGCATAACTGCTTTGTACCTTTAACATGTGAGGTTGGTTGGTGCGAATTCTATAGGCTAGGGAATTATTCATAGGAATTTGGATTACTTTAGTATATCAACAAACTTTGTTATTTTGAAATAATAAACATATTAATATTTCACACTTCTATTCAATGTTTCATCAGAGACCTTTCCAATACTTTATTTTTCTGTTTTTGTTTTTTTCCTTAAATAGTTTATTGTCAAACTGGTTTCCATATAACACCCAGTGCTCATCCCAACAAGTGCCCTCCTCCATGCCCATCACCCCCTTCCCCTTATCCCCCACCCCTATCAGCCCTCAGTTTGTTCTCAACATTCAAAAGTCTCTCATGGTTTGCCTCCCTCCCCCTCCGCAACTATTTTTCCCCTTCTTCTCCCACATGGTCCTCCGTTAAGTTCCTCCTAATCCTCTTATACGTGCAAACATATGGTATCTGTCCTTCTCTGCCTGACTTATTTCGCTCAGCATAACACCCTCAAGGTCCATCCAGGTTGCTACACCTGACCAGATTTCATTCTTTCTCATTGCCATGTAGTAGTCCAGTGTATAGATGAACCACATCTTCTTGATCCATTCATTAGTTGATGGACACTTAGGCTCTCCATGTTTTGGCTATTGTTGAGAGTGCTGCTATGAACATTGGGGTACCTGTGCCCCTATGCATCAGCACTTGGGTAAATTCCTAGCAGTGCTATTGCTGGGTCCTAGGGGAGTTCTATTTTTAACTTTTTGAGGAACCTCCATACTGTTTTCCAGAGGGGTTGCACCAGCTTACATTCCCACCAACAGGGTAGGAGGGTGCCCATTTCTCCACATCCTCGCCAGCATCTAGAATCTCCAGATTTGTTCATTTTAGCCACTCTGACCGGCATGAAGTGGTATCTCAGTGTGGTTTTGATTTGTATTTCCCTGATGAGGAGGTATGCTGAGCATTGTTTCATATGTCTGTTGGGCATCTGGATGTCCTCTTTGGCGAAGTGTCTGTTCATGTCTTCTGCCCATTTCTTCACTGGATTATTTGTTTTTTGGATGTGTAGTTTGGTGAGTTCCTTATAGATTTTGGATACTAGCCCTTTATCTGGTATGTCATTTGCAACTATCTTTTCCCATTTCGTCGGTTGCCTATTAGTTTTATTGATTGTTTCCTTTGCTGATTGTTTCCTTTGCTGTGAAGACGCTTTTAATCTTGATGAGGCCCCAATAATTCATTTTTGCTCTTGATTCCCTTGCCTTTGGGGATGTGTTAAGTATGAAATTGCTGTGATTGAGGTCAAGGAGGTTATTTCCTGCTTTCTCCTCTAGGATTTTGATGGTTTCCTGTCTCACATCCACGTCCTTTATCCATTTTGAATTTATTTTTGTGCATGGTGTGAGAAAATGATCTAGTTTCATTCTTCTGCATGTTGCTGTCCAGTTCTCCCAACACCATCTGTTCAAGAGGCCGTCTTTTTTCCATTGGATATTCTTTCCCACTTTGTCAAATATTAGTTGGCCATACATTTGTGGGTCCAATTCTGAGGTCTCTAGTCTATTCCATTGGTCTATGTGTCTGTTTTTGTGCCACTGAAAGTAATTTATATTGCCCTTTGGGACTCTATGTTCTGGTAGAACGTACACAAGGTTGCCACTCATAGAAAAGAGAGGTAATATAGTTTAAACAAGAACAAGAACAATAATAACAACAGCTTCTCGTAAAGCACCTGGTACATAAGATATGTTCTGTAAATCTTGGTTCCTATTACCATGGCTACTCTGCTCTCAACATCACACTACATTTTAAATATACCCACATTGACAGACCTCATCTCTTCCCAGTCCAGGTCCCCGGGTGGCACTGAGAGTGAATACGTTAAACAGTTATGAAACTGGAGTTGTAAGTTAGCTTAGACAGAATCTTTAATACAAAGGTGACTGGGAAACTATAGGGTTTGTGGAGGATGTCATTGAAGGCTGCGACACTGGGACAAAAGTTATATGAAGTCAGTGATCAGAGAAAAATAACTCGTTCCAATTTGGGAAAGAAGTAAAGGGAGAGAAATAGGAAGGAAGGGACCTTGATGTGTTGTCCCTTTACTTAGAAAATCGAAGGCCATCCCTTGAAGAAATGAACAGATCCAATCAAAACAAAGGATATATGATGATGATATCTTTAGCTGTTCTAACTGGACTCAAGAATTGTAATGACTTACAAATGTCCAAGCTTATAACTACTGTGTAACTTCTACTTAGTAAACTTTTTGGAATTTTGTCAAATACTGAATGTTATGCAATTTTAATTTATATTGAAATTGAAGCCTAGTCAATTTCCCAGGGAGTATAAATTAAAGATACAGATTTTTCTCCCCATTTCTTCCATATTTAGTATAAATAAATTAAATTATGAAAGTATTTATTCAAGAAATTACAGCAGTGACTGTCATAGTAGGTGCTCAGTATTTTTTGGTTGCATTAAAATTGACTTAATTAATTTGGGAATCTTCCCCTAGTGTACTAATTCTAAGGTGATTTTATTAGATTTAACTCAGAGAAACTATTTTCATCTCATCTGCACTAATTTATCCATAAAACATTCTAGGCTGTAAAACACACCCTTACAAAGACAACACCTTTCAATACTTTCATTTATTTGTATCATTTTCAAGGATTTTAATCATTGGGTCCTAGCAAAGAATTGAAAACTAGGAAGGCCTAAAACTAGGGTGTTTATTTTATGTACCAGAATATGCAGTTTGGGAATACTGATATTTTATTTGATCCACTAAAATTTGATAACTCTTTTATTACACAAATAAGAAATGTCAAAAAGAAAATTGACCAAAGTGTATTTAAAAAAGTAAGGAAAAAAATATAGTCATTCAAAAAAATCACCATTAACAGATACTGTACACAGAAATAACCATGCAGGCTCATATAAAAAATAAACATACAAGAATATAAAATTTCAAATGTCAATTTGTGTCCCGTTAGTATGTTTCTTATTTCTTTTGCCTATTTTGCCAACTTGCAACAGTTTAATTCCCGGGGTTTTCTTTCTCTCCTACACACTTTTTGTAGAACTATGAGCTTTAAAATTATTTCAACTCGTAGTGAAATAGGACATTGGAGTCAACAGAAGAGAAAGAAAAAGCAGTCATTTACTCTTGTGTCTTTTTCTTAATTATTTCATGGATCTTCCATTTTAGGGCAAAATCCTCTTACTCCCAATTGGGGAGCTGCTTCTGCTCCCTCCACTTAATAATAAAGACTCTATACATCCTACAATGGGCACTAGAAGAAAGAAGAGGCTAGGGAGAGGAAGAGAATGTGCTGTCCCTCTGTGCCAGCTTTGTATGTAAAATGGTGTTCCCTTTGAAATGTGGACGATTGTGCAACTTTTCTAAAGGGTTATTGGAGCAGTCTTCACCAGATAACTCAGATTCTGGTTGTGAGACTATGAGAGCAATACACAAATACATTCCCTTTGTTTCTATATCACTGAATCTGCAGTTTTCGAGCAGCTCTTCTCTCCCTGTTGTGCATTTAACTTAAATCTGACATAAACCACAGATGAATCTTGTAATAGTCACTACTGGTGCGTAAGTCCCGGAAAGGCATTTTGGATAGGCTAATATCAGCAAAATTTTAGTGGGTAGTCAGGGAATGATACAGAAAGCATGCAAATTGGCCTCCATGTGAGATAGTCAACTAATACTCTATTGAGGGGCTTCGGATTCATCTAAATTTGAATAATCTATGTTAAGTGATTTGCAACACATTTGAGGCACCATCCAGGGTGTATTTTGGGCAGAAGGCATAGTTGAGAAATTAGGACCTCATGGGTTTTGTTTTTTTTTTGGTTGTTTTATTTATTTATTTTTTTTGGTTGTTTTATTTTCTGTTTGAGAATATACTGTGTATGTTCTGTTTAGTTCTGGGATTGCCACACAGCCCTAAAATTGTTTATAGCTTTCAGCCAGGAGGAGAAAGAGGGGGTGAGTGAAGGGGTATGCCCAGGGGAAGAGAACCCCCATAAAACTGCCCCCATGCCTCATTTTACTCTTCCCTGCAGTGGGATCTCCCCTAGCTCTCACTGAAAATAATTTCATTAAGACCTACCCTATAAAGTGCCTTTGTAAGTAGTATAAAACCATCTTTTCGTGAACATGTCCAAAAAGCTAAAATAGTTCTGAAGAAAGGTAGCCTCCTTAGGCAATTAGTCCTCTCTTTACCAGCATCTGTATCATTTGTATTTTTGAGGTACATATGAACCTAACTGTAGGTAGGCTTTTTTTTTTTTAATTGTATGTTTATGATTCTGGATTGTTTAATAGAGTTGTCTTTCACATGTATTTAGGATTTTAGTATTTAAAAATTATCCCTAATGATTAAAATATATTCACTTGAAATAGGTAGCTAACCATAATATGCTTTGGTTGTAGCAAAAACCAAACAGCAACAACAACAAAAAAAAACATACTTACTTGCAATTCAAATGTTCTGTATAAATAGTAAAATTTTGTCTTTATAATTCCTTTGATCCACTTGCTAGATAAGTTTAAAATATTTGCGAAGCCACAAATTGTCACCAACTTAACACTTTGCATGACTATAGCCAAACAAATAAATATGCCATTTCCCTCACTTGGGAAGCATTTCATGAGTGTACTGAGAACTAAGAGAAGCTACTTGAAATCGAAAGTTTCTCTCCCATAGCTCACAGTACTAACATCAGTTTCTCTAACATCTATAATAAGCATGTTTCAGTTGTTTTA
The DNA here is from genome assembly GCF_008692635.1 of Crocuta crocuta. NCBI lineage: Eukaryota > Metazoa > Chordata > Mammalia > Carnivora > Hyaenidae > Crocuta > Crocuta crocuta. The sequence goes on from NW_027528345.1 coordinate 2,800,346, forward strand.
ACTTGTTCTTATATTGTGCTGTGTGCTAGATTTAATAGTTTTATTATAAATGTATGATTTATAAAATGCTCTTTTCATATGGATTCACCGTCCATTTGCTATGTAGTCAGAAATCCCAGAATCTCCCTGTTTCTCTCTCTTTGGCCTCAGCCTTCTCAACAGCTTCTTGAATCCATCCTCTTTGTCATTTCCACTTCCTACTGTGTGCCCAGTATGTGTGCCCCTCCCTTATTACAGTGCTGACTTCTTCCCACCCTTCCCACCCATGGCGTTTGGAAATTGTTGAGCAATAATACTTTCTCAAAAATCAGAATTAACAATGATTTTTGGTCACCAGTGTTTGATAGAGATTAAGAGATCATTTTCTATTTTGTAAGAGGCAAACACCAAAAGAAATTACTAAGTAAGCCCATTGAAGGCAGGATCTGTGTCCTATGTATGATTTTTGGCCTACACAATGCCTTGTGTAGTGTTTTCTATATAATATGAACTTCACTGAAAAGAGAGGTTACTATTATGTCATCAGAGGGACTTGATGTCTTCCATGTCCACTTGGTCTTGTTGTTGAATGACACTTATTATGTAATAATTCAAGTCATAATTATTCCTGTATCAAAAAGTATAAAAAGGAAAGCCACCAGAAGTTTAAACATTTTTTAATTGGTGGCAGGTTCCTCATTTTGCTCATTCGTTTGGACTAAACCCAGCTTGGTGGTGACAGGCAGCATTTGGCCATCTAGCCGTGTGATGGGAACTTGTGATCCCAGCACATTTTATGCTGGGAAGCAGCAGCTAGTAAGCCTCAGGATAAATGTTTGGAAGAATATCTGATTTTTTTTTTTGGTTGGCTTTTCAATACTCTTATTTTTATTTTATTTCTATCATCTCATTGTATCATGATTTCATATTTAAATATTTGTTGTGAACTGGGAATGCCATTTTTAGCAGCAGAATTAAGTCAGTGGATTTTGAATGATATTCTGTTCCCTTAAGTACTTGTCAGATATAAGATAGTTCCATCAGGAACATGAGGAAGAGGAGAGGGAATATTTTGGTTGTTTTAAAAAAAATGTAAATAAATCATAAATTAAAAAATCACACATGCCCCTAGTTTCAAGGTTTAAAACCTTTGAAAAAAGATATTATCCCATTTTATGAAAAAAATATTTCAGATTCTAAGAGTTCCTCTTGATATGATAAGTAGATAAATGTACTAGAAATATAAAGTTGTTTATGGTAGGGAGTGTGGTAACAGAGTGGAGAATAACTCAATATATTGACAAATATCACCGAAAATGTGCACTTAATCAGAACAGTCATGAGGTTGTTTATCTGATAATAACTGAGAGAGAGAAAGAGTCTTTACTAAAGTGTCCTGAAATGTTAGGTAAATTTTACTTTAATACAGGCATATAATTCATAACTCAAGCATTTTTGTTAACTACTTCTTATGTGTCAGGCACAGTGACAGTCACCAAAAATGCAACACTGAGTAAAACATGGCCCCTAGAAATGGACAAATAGAAAGATAATCTGCAATAACCCAAGAATGATAAAAGGGAGTAAGAATCATGGGTGCAGATATGCAGGTAGCATGGCCTTTTGTGAGGGCATGAGATAAATTCTAAAGCCCTGTTTTGATATACAGAGCATTAAATTGCATAAGTGGACTAGTCTAATAATTTTCAACTCTGACTGTCAGTCCATACCACTTGAGGAGCTTTAAAACAAGTCGGGTGCCTGGACCCCACCCTTGAAACTCTGGTTCCAGAAGTCTTTGATATTACTGACTCTGTTTCCATTTAGTTTTTTTAAGTTTCCCAAACTATAAGTTAATGACTGCTATACTTAAGTGCTAAGTATAGGATGATCATTGTGCTTGTCTTTATTTTTATGCATGCTTGACGTGTTCCAAAATAAATAAGATTTAGAAAAGAAGAAGAAGAAGAAAAATAAAAACTCTCCCAGTCACTTGAATGCACTGTCAGTTTTGGGACTCACTGAAAAAGGCAGAGAACAGGTTTACAAAGAAGACAATCGAGATAAGCTGACAGGTACAAATATCAGTACACAAACTCATGGATTAAGATAATTTTTTCTTGCCTTAAAGGCTAATTAATTTCTATTTAGCCTCCTCTTTTATTGTGTGCTGGAAATTTAATCTCAGTTTCCTGATCTACTTTCTCAAGATTTTGGTCTATGTTGGAGCTCCTACAAATACAAGGTATCAGAAATGGGTATCTGAAGGAAGTGAAAGAGCTTATACTGAAAACTGTATAACTTCGATGAAAAAAATTTTATGAAAACAGACAAAAAACAGAAAAAATATTCCATGTTATGGATTGGAAAAAGGAATAATGCTGAAACGTCCAGTGTTCACAAAACTGTACAGATTTAGTACAATCTCTATCAAAATTTCAATGGTTTTTCTCACAGAATTAGAAAAAAAATTCTAAAATTTATATAAAACCATAAGAGACCCTGGATAGCCAAAACAATCTTGAGAATGGAAAACAAAGTTGGAGGCTTCCTTATTGAAAACTATATTGCAAGGCTATAATAATCAAAACAGTATGATATTGGCATAAAAACAGACATATCAATCAATGGGACAGATTCAAGAACCGAAAAATAAACTCATGCATATATGATCGATCACTTGACAACAGAGCCCAGAATATACAATGTGGAAACAGTACTCTTCAATAAATGGTATATTAGGAAAACTGAATTTCCACATGCCAAAAAATGAAATAATCTTTATTTTCTTTCATATATAAGAATAAACTACAAATGGATTAAAGACTTGAATGTAAGACCTAAAACCATAAAACTTCTAGAAGAAAGCAGGATGTAATCTTCTTGACATTACTCTTGGCAATGATTTTTTGGATTTGACATAAAAAGCAAAGGCAACAAAAGCAAAAATAAATAAGTGACACTATTCAAACTGAAAACCTTCTGTACAGCAAAGGAAACCATCAACAAAATGAAAAGGCGACCTATTGGTTGGGAAAAATATTTGAAAGCCATGTATCTGATAAGGGTCTAATATCTAAAATATACTAGGAATCTTACAATTCAAGAGCAGCAAAAAAAAAAAAAAAAAAAAAGCAAATAACCCACTTAAAAAATGGACAGGTGGCCTAAATAGACATTTTCTCAAGACATACAAATGGGACAACAGGTACATGGGAAGGTGACAACATGACTAATCGTCAGAAAATGCAGATCAAGACCACAATGAGTGTCACCTCACACTTGTTAGAATGGCTATTATCAAAATGTACATGCCAACGCATGCTGGTGAGAATATGGAAAAAAGGAAACTCTTGTACATTGTCACTGAGGATGTAAACATGCATAGCCACCATGGAAAATAGTATGGAGTTTCCTCAAAAAATTAGAGCTTGAGCTACCATATGATTCAGCAATCCCCTTGTAAGTACATCCAAGGGAAATAAAACCATTATCTCAAAGAGTTCTCTGCACTCCCATGTTCATCACAGTATTATTCTCATTAGCTAAGGTATGGAAACAACCTAAGTATCCATCAGTGGATGAATGAAGATACACAGTGGAATATTATTCAACCTTAAAAATGAGGGAAATCCTCTCATTTGTTACAATATAAATGAACCGGGAGCATCAATTAGCATCATGCTAACTGAAATAAGCCAGACAGAGAAAGAGACATACTGCATGGTATCACTTATATGTGGAATCTAAAAATGAAAGTTCAACTCAGAAACAGAGAGTAGAAAAGTGGTTTCCAGGAGAGAGGTAGGTAAAATGGTCTCATATAAGGTATAAGATGAATAAGGTCTGAGCATCCAGTGTATAACATGGTGACTATAGATGATAACACTGTATCAGACAATTGAAATTTGTTTGAATGAGTATGAAATTAAATGTTCCTATCCCCCCCAAAAATTTAAGTTTATTTATTTTGAGAAGGAGAGAGAGAGAGAGAGAGCAAGTACAGGAAGGGCAGAGAGAGAGGGAGGAGAATCCCAAGCAGGCTTCAAACTCACAAAACATGAGATCATGACTTGAGCCAAAATCAAGAGTTGGATACTTACCCAACTGAGCCACCCAGGTGCCCCGGTAAGAAAAAAAAAACAAAAAACAAAAAAAAAAACTTGTAAAGTTGAATATGTGAGGTGATGGATGTGTTAATTAACTTGATTGGCAAGGGCAGTGGGAGTCCTTTCGCAATGTACACACACATACCAAATCATCATGCTGTACAACTTAAGTATCTTACAATTGTATTTGTCAATTATACTTTAGTAAAGCTGAAAAAAGAAAAGACATGGGTGTCTTATCTACCATGTCTACTCCTATCTACCCTGTCACCTACTGAAAATACTTAGTCTGACCTGGTTTTCAGGTGACAATTCAGGTAAGTCATTGTTGAGAATATCCTCATTCAACATGATAGGCCATTTCAAATGTAGCTCTGTTTCATTTACTTCCTTGATGCTCTTCATTGAATTCTCTTAAAATATATTGTCAAGTTTCTGAGTTTCCTGCCCTCTTTTCACTGTCCACCACAGTCTCAGAATGAAACTTTTGAAATTCAAATGCCAAAAATTTACTCTTTAAAATATTTTTCAACTTCCTCATCTACTGTTGACTTCCTTCTTTTTTTTTTTTTTTAAATGTTTATTTTTGAGAGAGAGAGCATGAGCAGGGGAGGGGCAGAGAGAGAGAGGGAGACACAGAATCCAAAGCAGGCCCCAGGCTCTGAGCTGTCAACACAGAGCCCATTGCAAGACTTGAACCCACGAGCTGTGAGATCACGACCTGAGTTGAAGTCAGATACCCAATTGACTGAGCTTCCCAGGCGCCCTTGCTGCATTCCCTCTTAAGAGTGGAAAAGGGAGGATTTCTACATTAATTAAAAGGTGGGGGAAACAAAGAGGTACAAGGGGTTGAGGTATATAGAGACTCAACGTTCATATTTTAAAATATCCTGTGATATAAGAAAACAGTGTATGAAAAGATCTAGAAATAAAAGAATTCATGTATTGATCAAGAATCCAAAAAATAATTCAATCTGGCTAGAAATTAGAGAAAATTAAATGACCAACAATAAGACTATGAACAGTGAAGTTTGGATTATACACATGCTATATAAGATAATTAAACTGTATCTTGAAGGCAATGAAGAGGTATTAGAAGATTTAAATCAGGAAAGTGGCCTGCCCAGATTTATGTTTATACAGATTAATTTGGTTGCCTTATATGTCTGGATATGATCGTGAGACTGAATGAAAGAAGACTAAGTCTTCTACTATAATCTAGGAAAGATCATGATGGCCTTGGACTAGGATGGAAAAATGGAGCAATATAAAAGATTTTAATTACATAAGATTAATAGCACTTTGTGTTTGAATATAGAGAGTGAAGCAAGGTAAGGTAATACAGATGACACTCCAGTTTCTAGCATGAGCAATTGGGTAAATGGTGTTACTATTTTTTTTTAATATAGGAGATAGTATATTTGGCTTGGGGAAATGGTAGGTACACAGAGAAGAAATTCAATGAATTAAATGAATTTAAGATTGAGTAGGTTACATTTGAAGTGTCGTTTGGTCATCCCAATAGAAACACCCAGTAGACCTTTGGCTATATGGGTCTGGAGCTCTTGATGGAAATCTGCAGACGTATAGATTTGTCTGTTAGAGGCAGGTATGAGGGTAACGTTGAATTTCCCATGATTCAGGTTAATTGAAATTTGGGATAGCAAATACTTTGCCAAAGTTATGGTTTACTTAAACTTCCATTTTATTTTAGATTGTTACCCTTGAGTGGTCCTAATAATTAAATTTGGTTAAAACTAATTAGTCCAAAATGATTGGAACTATGACATACTATTATTTGCCTGAGTTTACTTGATACATCTCCCTTCTCTACATAGAAGAAATGTTGAATGCCATATGGTCTTTTAGCTTAAGATGAATTAAAATCCATTTTGGATCCTCCCCCTTAAGAAAATAGGACCAGAGCTTGCATTTCTGGTCTGTTCTACTCACTGGAGAATTTGGACAGGAACTTGAAGATGAGTTGCTACTACAAATGAAGAATTTGATCTTTCGTATCTATTCCTATGGGATTTATTCTATAAAGCATTGAAAGGATGCAAAATTCAATCCGCATTTCTTTGGGTGATCATACATTCTGCAGAAAGACTAAAATATAAGTATTAGATAAGTGTAACAAAGTATTCTTAGTAAGAATATGAAATACTAAATACTTAGTAAGAATATGAAGTTTTCTTTAATAGAAATACTAAAGCCCTTGATTTCCAGAATGTTTTTTAAGAGCAAAGTTTTATTTAGCAAGAAGAAATGAAAATAAGAAAATGGAACATTTGAAAAATGAAACAAAGGAAAAAAATCAGAGCCTACTTGTGGTCAACAAGATGGCTCCCTTCATTTTGACCAGGTTGTTTTGATGTCTTTAATTCATTTTGGTATGATACTATTGTTCTACACCTGTCCAGGACAACTCATCTTAAACATACTAGTTTATAAACCTCTGCTGAGTGTGAAACCAAAGTTAGGAAGAGACCCGTCCACGAGAAAAATTACCTTTAAAAATATTTTATTTAGAAAGATAATTTTAATTTGAAAACATCTTACATGTACACACACACACACACACACGCGCACACACACACACACACACAGCAACAGAAACAAAAACAAAAAAAAAGAAAACTGCAGCCCCAACTCTGTCCTCACGGTGAGAATATTGCACTGACAAATGCTACAACCTTTAGTCGTTCAAGAAATGCCTGATTTGTGAGCATCGTTCCTCCTAATGAGTTGTGTGTTGTGAGGCAGAACTTATATTCCCCATGGACCCTGCACTCTCAGAACTATTAATTTATCTTTTATGAATTAACAATGCCTGTGTTAATAGTACAGAGTCCAGCCCTTGGCAAAGTCTGCCTCCACTTGGGGAAAACACTGACCTAATACATCTCAATGTCATTTTAGGTGAGTACTTTGAGAACCAGAATGGACTCACTCTGAATACCCTTTTCTTTATAAGAAAGCTTCTAACTTCTGTGATTTAACATGAGCCAGTAGTAAGCAGAGAGCAATTTGATGTTGAATTCTGAGCAAAGGGTTCTTTGTGGGAAGGTCTGTCAAACAGCATAGTTACCATGGCAACCCTGGCTAGATAACCCATTTGGGAAAATACTTGTAGAACCTAACACTCTATCATCTGTCATTCAATAATTTCATGTTCATAATAACTAGGAAATCAATGGCTATCCTCTGAGACAGTTTGTGGAAAGGGCAGGCATGCTATTGGCAGCGCACAGCTTACATTTGCGTCTCTGTGTTGTGATTCTCGTGCCAGGTTAGGGGTGTGAGAAAGAACTTGTTTGGACTGGCACAAAGATTAAAGGCAGGTTCGGTTTTGCAATCTAATTACAACTGCAGTGTTTACATGTACAAAGGAGAAAGAACCAAATGGCATATTAATAAAGCATTTGCTAGACTGTTAGAAAGGAAGGTTCACCTAATATTAACATTTTAAAATTCTGCAAGAAAAAACCAGTCTATGTTATCACGTGACTGGCATGTACAAATTTGGTAACGTAAAAGGCATTTTGCTTATCTTAGCTTTCTAATTAAACTGCTTATCATTGTAGAAGCTGTGTTACCTGGATGTTATGTATAGAATATAAAGTGATCATAGAAAAGTAATTAAAATTCTTAAACATGCAGCCCATTGACTTTACATACAATTAGTTTTTAGAGTCTGGGGTTTAATAATAAGGCAAGTTAGCTGAATAGAGAAATATACACTTAATAATTACCTTGACAGTATTTATCAACTGGAAAAAATGCCAGGAATAATTTCCATCAGTGGATATTACAAATAAGAAGGCATGATGAACTGACACCATGAAATAAGTAGAAGAGAAAAAATTAAGCATTTCGTATCCTATAAAAAAAGGGATATTTCACCTTAATGGCATCACTTAAAAGATACTAATTCATACATTATGAAAAGCTTGTTTTCAATTTAGCAGTGTTTTGAAAAGTAAAGACATTTGTAAATGTGCTTTTCTTTCAAAACAACAGGTTTTTATTTTAAGCTGTTCCCAGTGATGTACTATCATATAGGGGAGTTGTATTTCTATACGTTTACAAAGTTCAAGTTTTATCAAAGTGGAAATGTGAGAGCTGGTTAAAATATCACCTCTTTCAGTGTAAGAGATGAAGTCTTCTAAAATGAAAATGGTATTTTATCCAAAAGAGGAATAGTTCTCTAAAGAGCTATGCTGAATGTGAGCATATTAGATGAGACGATTCAATGGCCCCTCTTAGTCTAAATCTTGATATTAACTGGAGACTTTTAAAGTCAGAATTATACGCATTTTGTTTTTAGGAAACACTATGACATTCTTGTTGAATCTTTAAAGATCTGGTTGAGCACAGTTACTGTTCATTTCTCTTTTTCTTCTTTCTCTTGTCTGAACTTTCTTCTTCCTCTGCTTTCATCTCCTTTCTCATTACTTTTGGGACTAAAGGATATTCATTTCTATTATTAACGTTCACTTGAATGAAAAATGGAGACTTCTGGTAGCTTTTAGTTTTAAAATTTTCCACAAGTGTTCTAAACTAATTGGGTACCTAGTGAAATCCAAGTGGTATCAAAGGCAAACTATTTCTATTATGGAATGAATTTTGGCTACATATAGTTTGACTTTTAAAAGAGAATATTGGTAACATTTTTAACAACATATTTAAAAATTGAAAAATATGAAGTGATTTAAAAAACTTTTAAATCATCTATAGTCCTGAAATAAAGGGATTTACCATGCTTTTGTTTTAGGAAACAAATTTTAAATACCTCTTTTTATAAAATACTTCTTATTTTTTTTAAAAGGTTAAAAATCTTGGGTGCCTGGGTGGTTCAGTTGGTTAAGTGTACAGCTGTAGGTCATGACTTCACAATTTTTTAGTTCAAACCGCATGTTGGGCTCTGTGCTGACAGTTCAGAGCCTGGAGCCTACTTTGGATTCTGTGTACATCTCTCTGCCCCTCCCCTGCTCACACTCTGTCTCTCTCTCCCTCAAAAATTAACATTAAAAAATTTTTAATAAGTAAATAAATTGTTAAAAAATCTACTGTATTTTGTTACACCTTTATGCATTTACTGTGTGTGTGTGTGTGTGTGTGTGTGTGTGTGTGTGTATTGAGTTTATATATGATAGTGTACAGTAGGAATTAGCCATAATTGGCACCCAGCTTGCCACCTGATCCATATATAGCCATAGAACTAAATATGGTTTTATAATTCCTAGTTGTTTTCAACCACTTAAAGCTAAACAAGACAAGAAACGTGCAGTAGAGCCCATATGTGGCCCACGAAGCCAAAAGCATTACTTGGCCCTTTGCCTAAATACTTTGCTGATCCTTGGTTTAGAATGTGCTGGCTGCTGGGACACCTGATATTAGGTATATAGTTGAATGAAAAGTTCCTTTCTTGGTTTTCNTCTGTCGTCAAGTACCTATCAGGCTATTGGGGAAAAAGACACATAGACAGAGGCATTCACCGTGTGCTATGGCAGCATCAAGGAGAAGTATTTCATCTGTCATTCTTAGATGCATTTATTCCCCTTACAATAGAATTTACTGATATGTGGTTGTTTCTAACAATATTTTTTTTGGCTTTTCAGTTATTTACCACCTTATAAATATGGATTCAGAAATACCAATATGTGGAAAGTTTCTCTGTAGTCTCAATAAACTTCAGATATTTAAAAAAGATATTTTTCAGTATTCTCCATGAAAGAGACAAACAGGTATTACTTTTGTAGGCTGTCTTAACAAAATGCCACAAATTAGGGAGTTTAAAACAACAAGAATCTGTCACCTCACAGTTTGCAAGGCTAGAAGTCCAAAATCAGGGTGTCAGCCCAGCTGTGTTCTCATGAGAGCCTCTGGGGAAGGAACTTCCTTGCCTCTTATAGCTCCTGGGAGCCGCAGGTGTTCTGTGCTTGTGGCTATATCACCCCAGGCTCTACCTCTGGTTCTTATAAGGACACGAGGATTCCTAGCAACTCTTTTTTTTCACATTTTGTTGAACATGGTCATGTATAGCTTTCATTAGTATTTTTGTTTTAAAACCACTGACATGAAGACTTCCTAAAAACTGTCCATATTCTCATGTGCTGGAGATACACACATACACACACACACACACACACACACACTTACACACACCCACAAAGATAAAAATGGCTATTCTAAAATGTTCACATGATAATTCAGCCTTTAAATCCAAGCCACTGCTCAGGATTCTTTATCATGGGCAATTCTAGAGTTAACCTATCTCCTGTTACACCATTTTATCCTTGAGCCTTCAGATTTGGTCTTGGCCCAGCTGAAATATTGTCAGATTTGTAATTTAAATGATATGGCCTTTCCTTTAGCAATTAGCTTGTACGGAAGTATATTCTGTTTGTTGTGCTATGCAGGGGGGAAATGCTGCCATGAGATGGAAAGGAAGACTGTTAATTTGGAAGACTGCTCTGGCTTCATGGTTCTGACTGTTGAGTCTGTGTTGGCCTTAATTTCCTCATCTTTAGAAATGAAAGGGCTGTTGTCAGGATTTATTAATATAGCATGAGAGTGGGTCTCTCTCACTGCTGCTGGCACCTAGGAGCTTCCTAGGAGAAGGTTGGTCATAACCAGTTGGGAATTTGCAGCGAGTGGAGCTTGGCTCCACCTCTGTCCTAGAATGTGAGCGTAAGCAAAACCAGTGTTACCTGCAGCTATAAGTACAGCTATACTGTTTGCAATGTCCTCCCTTCTGGTACCACTTCCTTCACCTTCTCATTTAAGTTAGGAAACACAAACAGGAAGTGGAAGTGGAAGTCCCCACGTGCTGCATTAGAGATCTAAGACCTTCCCTGGTATTCCTCTATACTTAGTCGTGGGTCAGGGCAGTGAAACTTGTACCTGTGAGTGAGAAATAACATTGATCAGACGGACTTTGCTCACTGGGTAAAAGACGAAAGATAATGGATACAGGTTTCCTTGTTTATTGGGCACTCATCAATAAAAGCACAGACATGGCATCTTGGATTTGACTTTTTAGCATGTTTAAGAGCTTGGAGAATAAGCAGATTCTGGCATATTGTGTCCTACTGGGTTATTGCTGCACTGGGTACTACTTAATTGAAGCAAGAATGCTATTTCAAGTAAAACATATCAAAAGACATTTCATTTAAACCTAGTTAGTTTTTTTACAAGGCCCTTTAGGTAAACAAAAAGGAATAGCTATGTCCTTCTCTTTTCACTTTATTCTCCTATTAATTTCAGTTCTTAATGTGATCAGCAGCTTTTTCTCCCAAGTTATAATAGCTAAGAAGAGTTTTGCTTGTTAACAAGAGACCAGGAAGTTGAGAAGAAAGGTTAGAAGAGAAGGCAAAGAGCCTAAGATCTCAGGATGCTTGACTCTCTCCTATTCATTTCTATATGATCTTAGGTAAGACAAGTTATCTCTCTGGGGCCATTTTCTTACCTGTAAAATAAAGAGATTGAACTATACCAATTTTAATTAACATCTTTAGGGTCAGGCCCCTGTGCTGAAAATCTGATACTTCCTATAGATTTTTCCTACCATATCTGGATATACAAAATACAACTTGATGGGTAATGTAGCAATCACAGACCCCCTTAGAGCATATATACGGGTACACCCGGCCTTCATTCCCAAGGTCACTTCGCTGTTCAGATGACTGCTTCACCTCCAGTCATGATGTCCACTTTATTTCTGCTGGGGAGATAGGAGAAAAGAGAAAGTGATGGTAAAGAAAATGAGCAAATCAGCAATAATTTAAAGAAGATTCCTGGAAATAACCATATGGCATTTTGCTTATATCCTGTTGATCAGAAACACAACTACATTTGAGAAATGGATTTTGGATAATCATGTACCAAGTTAAAAATTGGGAATTGTTTTACTTTGGAAGGTAGAATATATGATATTAGATGACAACCTGCAATCTCTGTTCTAGAGATACATAGATACATAAGACAAGTAGGTATTTATGAAGCAATTAAAAGTATTCTTTATTCAAAAGGACAGTCGTAGCCAAACGTCCTGAGGTAGTCAAGAACATGGCATAGTACTTTTGTAGAACTACCTGGAGGCCAGTGATGGAAGAGATTGCACCAAGAACTGAGACTGGGAAAGAACAAATCTAATCACTGCTAGGTCTCGCGAACAGTATTGTAGATTTAGATATTTAGCTTTCAGATACCAGGAATTCACTGAAGCCTTAAAGTAAGGATGCAATATGATTCAGTGTGTATTTAAAAATATACATCTAGTCTAGATAAACTATAGAAAATGGTTGGGAGTCCTGTTGGCAGGACATATGCACTAGACCAGTTTTGTAGAGTTCACATAAGACATGATGATAGGGGCACCTAGATGTCTCAGTCAGTTAAGCATCTGACTCTTGATTTCAGCTCAGGTCATGTTCTTATGAACCCTGAGGTTGAGCCCCGTATCAGGCTCTGTGCTGACAGTGCAGAGCCTGCTTGGGATTCTCTCTCCCTCTCTCTCAATAAATAAATAAATAAAAATTTTAAAGAAAGAGATGATGATAATTACACCTTGATTGGTTACAATAAAAAATATAGACATGTGAATAGAACTGAGAACTATATAGAAGGAAAAGTTCATGGGACTTTCATATATATATCCGTACATATATATATGAAAGTATATATATATATGTACATATATACGAAAGTATATATATATGAAAGTGTATATATGAAAGTATATATATGAAAGTATGTATATATATATAAACTTTCATATGTTATATATATAAGAATACAGAAAATATATGAATATATATTCAGTAAAATTCAATTACTGGTTTAAAACTGCTTTTTCTTCATAGGGTCTAGCCGTATATGTTTCCCATATTTAAGTAAAAGTTGAATGAATAAAAATCTCAGCCTATAAATAGGAAACTATTGATACCATCATATTTATAAGGCTAATAGCCTTTGTTGTAAGGCATCCAACATTTTGGGAGAAATTTCAACTTTGAGAAAGTATTGTACTTAAATACAGAAACATTTTTCTTCTGTATTTAAAGGAAGGAATTGGTTACCTTATGGTAGATAAAACATAATTATTTGGAAACAAGGAATTGTGTCCAGAAGGCATGCTTTACCATAGCAACCTTAACATTGAGTTACAGTATGTCTTTCAGTTTTACAAAGGGTAATTTATCATGGGAAGAATGTGCTGAATATGTCACATTTTACTATCTGCTTATTTAGTTAGATAATCAAGATCTTAACTCTCAAAATAGAATTATTCTCAGTTTTGTCTATTTTCATGCTTGTAAGCATAATATGTGTATACTTGATATTCATTCTAAATTTTAAACAGATTGAAAACAACTAAGTGTAGCTAGCACACATAGGACCTAGAAGCAAAGCCATAATTTAGTTTTCTTCCATGACTTTACAACTGTGTGACTGATGAAGACCCAAACATTTCCTCTGAGATTGATACATATTTTTCCCCTAAATTGAGCTGTTAAAATTTGAGAATTTAAACATAGTGTAAATTGGAAAAGAGGATTTGAATTAAAATTTGGGCAAATATATGAAATTTATTTTCATAATTGTTCCTATTTTCCCCATGTACTTATATATCTACTATAGTTTAAAGTTTGGTAACTAAATTTTTATTTTAGACATATCATTTTTCATCCGTTGTACATAAAATTTTTCTTCTTTCTGAGTAACACAAATGGCAGAAGAGGGACTTTTATTCTGGTTAGAAACATTTGGGCTTTTACTTTTCTCAACGTGTATTTTTATATACAGCTAGAAATTGGAACAGATTTAGCCACGGAAGATGGCTTACAAGGCCTGGAATGAATTGTTTGCTTATTTTTTTCTCCCCTGGGTAGATGTTCTAGTTTTGTGTAAGTTGATCTGAAAGTGTATGTCAGTTTAGCCCTTTTCTTTTATATTGCAACAGGGTGCTCTAGCAGAGTCCAAATATATGTAAACTTTCCCCCAAACATTATCCTAATACCCTTACTTAAAAGCATCATGTGCCTTGATGTGTAAACTCAGTGAGGAAAGCACCTTAGTCTGTTCTTGCTACCATAACGAGATAGCATAGACTCAGTGGCCTGCACACAGCAGGAATGTAGTCCTCACGGTTCTAGAGATGGGGAAGTTCAAGATTAGGGCCCTGGCAGAGGCAGTGTCTCGAGAGGGCCACTTCCTGGTTCATAGATAGCTGTCTTCTTGCTGTTTCCTCACTTGGCAGAAGGATGAGGGAGCTCTTTGGGATCTCTGTTATAAAAGCACTAATCCCTTTCATGAGCATTCTACTCTCATGACTTAATCATCTCCCAAAGGCCCCATTACCACATACCAGCATGCTGGGCTTGGTTTCAACATGGATTCAAGGGGAGGACACAGCATTCAGTCTATAGAAACAACTAAAGAATGTGCTTTTATTTTTATTTATTTATTTTTTTTATTTATTTCTAGGAGAGAGAGAGAGAGAGACAGCGCGAGCAGGGGAGGGTCAGAAAGAGAGGGAGACACAGACTCTGAAATAGGCTCCAGGCTCCGAGCTGACAGCACAGAGCCCAACGCGGGGCTCGAACCCACGAACTGCGAGATCATGACCTAAGCGAAAGTCGGACTCTTAACCGACTAAGCCACCCAGGCGCCCCTAAAGAATGTGTTTTTAAATCAGAATTTTACTTTCTATGTGATAGCCTTATTTTGGTGTTTAATGAAACAAATAAGGATACAACTTATGTTTATCACTTTCAGAGATGGAATATTGCAATTGAATGCTGTAATCTAACCAAGAATGTTTTCCAGATATTCTTACTTGAAAAGGAAATTGCCATCATTTCATCAATTTTAAAGAAACACTTTTTTTAAAAAAATGTTTAACATTTTTGGTAAAGTAAAAAAAAAACAACTTTATACCTCATATATGCCTTTAATATTGTAGTATTTTCTTTTCTCCTCCCCCAACAAAAGCTGATATTAAATTTATAGTTATTTTATCGGCAATGTATTTTTGGCCAGAGTGAATCTGGTATGTGCCATTGTCAACACAAGCCAAATAACATTAGCTAGTTTCAGGGGGGAAGAATTGGCATGGCCATTGGCAAGGCTAATGGCTTAGAAGATTTATGTTCAGTGTTCTTCTTTAATTTGGCCACTATTTTAATTTCATACATCTCACTGAATCATCCATTAGTACTTATTGAGTATCTGTTGTGTGCTAAGCAGTATTCAAGATACCAGAAACACAGAGAAGGCACTGCCCTCCGCAGTGTGACAGCAGGCAATGAGGATGCGATGTCAGAATTCCTAGAATAGCAATGACCATGACGGGGTGTGAAGGCACAGGAGAGGAGGCACTGGATTTTCTTCAGAAAGAAGAGGAAAGCTCACAGAAGGAGTCAAATTTGAATTCTGAGATAGATAATGATATTCAATGTAGAGGAAATAACATCATCAAAAGTATACAGGATTAAAAAAGCACAAGGACATGAGAATGTTGTAGAAAGCCAAGACTGTCCAGTGTTTGTTGGGAGAGTAGAGGATGTTGAAGTTTGAAGCTGGAAAGCACATTGTGTGGGTCTTAATAGCCATACCTTCATATTATATGTAGATAATGCATGTATAATACATACAGATAACATATGTATATATGTATACATACATGTATATGCCTATATATTGACATTTATATATTGACATAGGTACACACTCACATATAAAAGATGACAATCTTAGTCCATCATGTTAACTCCTTTGATAGACACGCAACAAAAATCCCAATCCATTAATATCCTAATGGAAATGTCCTTGCTTCAGATAATAAGCAGTCTTTATACATATGCAGCATATAACTTGTATCATTACAGGTTTGTATATTTTTATTTTAAAAAACTGAACATTAAATGACAAAGTAAAATTTATGCAGTTCTAATAGGGTTACTTTTTTTTCCTGCTTCTGTGAGCATTCTTCTGCAGCAGGTTATCATTTATTTAAATTTATAAGTGACATTGACAAACAAAACTATGTTGATGCTCGTGTGTATTCACATTTTTTTTTTCTTAAATAGGAACATGCTTTAAAATCTAAATTGAAAACTTAGAAACATTGCTTTCATTCTATGGAACATTACTTGAAAGTAAAATGTCATCCTAAATGAATCATTGGTATCATTTCTGCTGGTACATTATCTGGAAAGAGTAACTGGAAGAAAAGATACTGTGATACACATTTTCAAAAACTGACAAAAGCATTCTAGCTTACATCAAAACAAGGAACACATCGTACTTGCTACAGAGACACCAACTCTTAAAACTGCCCTTAAGGAATTTTATTCCTGGTAAAAAATCCCTGACTTGTTAAAAATTGTGAGATCATGTTTCATGCAAATCCAATAGCAAGCTGCCTCTCTATAAATAGTCATGACTTTGTCCTATTTTAAATGGTTAAACCAGAGATTCTGGGAGATTCGCTGCATTTTGCCTATGGCTACTTTTCTACCATGAAATTTCTGACTTGGCTGTTATGTAAAACAAAGCAATTTCACTGTAGTCCTCCTCGGAGGACAGCTCTGATGTATGAAGGAAGCATTGCTGTATTGCTGCTTCCCTGAGTGGACACAGCAGCAACCAAGGGAGAAGGGCTTGGCCGGAGAATAGTTGGGTGACCAGTGTAGGGTGTTGGTGTCAGTGGTGGGGTGACTGCTGTCTCAGATCAGCATCCAGCTGACGACCCACAGTCTGAGAACCAGTCAGATGTGACAAATCTCCCCTTGCAATTTGACAGGATGCCCTGCTTGACTTGTAGCCAGAAGAAAAGCAGATTTCAGATTAAGGCCATGTAACTCCATTCAGCAATAAAGCAGGATTTTCTATGCTAATTTGTATTATTTTCCATAGGAAATGAGACTAAAGGAGAAATCCTTTGTTAAATGGGATTTAGCAATAACCCTGTATTAGAAGCCTTCCCTTTCTCCTTGTCTTCTTGTCTTGAATGTGGGTTTTATATCTGTTGTTTTGGTTTTATGCTTTAAAAAAAAAAAAAAAAGCATGGCTTCTGTGAGAATCGCCATAAAGCTGTGGCTGGACTACAAAGTACTGGCTGCCAAGCTAGTGGTTCCATGTGCTGTAATCCTGTTAAGTACCTGTACAATAGTAGAACAGCTGGTGGAGGCTGCAGTCGGTGTGTTAGTGTGCTATGTTGGGACCTGGGATCCACACAGACAATGAACTGGGTCAGCTTAGAACAGACCTAAGACCCTTCAGACAGCTGGCCCAGTAACTATACACTAGCCAGTCTTGGGAGAGAGACCCGTGGAATAACACTAATTTTCTCCTCTAGCAGACGGTAAGGTAACCGAAGCCAGGTTGATTGTGCTGCCTTGGGATTTTTACCTAATGATCTTCTGGAAAGCAGGTGCATTGGCAGGGATTTTAAGCTTATGAAAACCCAACTAGTATTACAGAGTAAACCTTTGCTGCTGTGGGGGTTTTATAGGAGTGGGGTGCATTAGCGTTAGATCATTACAAAGCATTTTGCTGACTTCTGCAGAATTAATGGCACTTTTATGGCTCGCGGTTAATGACTGTCAAGAAATAAGAGTTTATATCTGTTCAAATTGTAATTTTAAATCAAACTAGCCAGCTGTCAGATGCATCCAGCACAAGAGGACTCCTTCTTAGTAATATTTGGTGTTTCTCTTAAATCTATCATGTTATTAGATCATTGCTTGGAACCGCAATTGTTTTGCATGTGCTTGATGTAAGTTTTATCGTGACAAAAGCAAAGCAAGTTGTCACTTCTTAGAGGCAATTTCCATGTCCCTGTGGAAACTTAGTTTTCTTCAGCATTGAAATGCTTGAAATTATAGCATTTTTTGAGTACCTGACTTTTTAAAAATTTAACCTCGAGAAAACCATAACTTTACTTCCTATATGCAAGGATGTCTGATGTGAGCTCCATCAACACTTCTTCCTTCCCCCACTTCTAAGTTGCCCATATCTTTACTCATCTTTGTCTTCTGAGAGAAAAAAAAAAAATCTTCCTGTTGCCTTTATGTGCAACACATCCCATTCACTCTTAGCTCCTCTACGTTTGTGTCCCTCTCTCTTCAATCTCCTTTCCTGGATTCACTCCTATTTTATTTTTTTAAATTTTAATGTTTATTTATTAGAGAGAGAAAGAGACAGAGTAAGTGGGTGAGGGACAGAGGGAGGTACAGAATCTGAGGCAGGCTTCAGGCTCTGAGCTGTCAGCATAGAGCCTGATGTGGGGCTTAAACTCACAAACTGTGAGATCGTGACCTCAGCCAGAGTCGGAGGCTCAACGTGAGCCACCCAGGCACCCCCTCTCCTATTTTAAAACAAGCAAATTCTTGCATCATCCTGCTCTCTTCCTACAGTGTCATTTTAGCCCCCCTCTTCTTTTCCTTGGAGCTTCTGGAAAGAATGGTCTTCCTATGCTATCAGCGCTTCATCACTTGCCTCATCCTTGCCCCCCCTCCCCACCCCGTACAGGCTGCTCTGCCTCACTCTAAGCAGCTCTCTCAAAGTGACTGATGGATTCCAGTCAATAAATTCAGCACTCTCTATGCCACACCCCTGCCTGGAATTCTCAGTCACACATGAACCCGATGAGCCCATTTTTGAAACTGTATTTCTGTGGCTTCACAGCTCTCTTGACTCCTCGCTCTTCTCTGGTCCTTCCTCTTCCAATTACTTTATGAAGGACATGCAGGGGTCAGGGGTTTTGTTGTTGCCATTGTTTTTCCATATCTTCTTTGAACGCCCAGCTCACTGCTTCTGTTTCAAATACATATTGATGGGGCGCCTGGGTGGCTTAGTCGGTTGAGCGTCCGACTTTCGCTTGGGTCATGATCTCGCGGTTCGTGGGTTCGGGCCCCGCGTCGGGCTCTGTGCTGACTGCCAGCTCAGAGCCTGGAGCCTGTTTCAGTCTGTGACTCCCTCTCTCTCTGACCCTCCCCTGCTCACGCTGTCTCTCTCTCTCTCCTAGAAATAAATAAAAAATTCAAATACATATCGGTGACTCTCACATCCATATCAGTATCTTTGTTCTCTCTAATAAGTATTTCAACTCTATGAAGTACCTTCATTCTTAAAGAACCTCAGTGCTGCCATACCCGACTCTGATCTGCTTACATGGGTATCTCTTTCTCCTGACTTCCTTGTTTCTATTAATGACACAGCCTTTAGCCCAGACATCCAGACGTACTGATTTCTTCCTACCCCTTTCCAAGCACTTAGCAGGACAGCTTGTTCTTGTTCCCATCTCTGTAGCATTTCTCCCATTTCCCCCATCTTTCCATGTCTCTTTTCCAAAACCACACTACTTGCACACTATTGTAAAGGTTATTATCGTTATTATTAACGCTGTTGTTAGATTCCTATTTGTTTCTTCCAGTTCAAAACTCCTGAGAAACTAAAATAATGACCTAGATACTGACACTCCCTTACACGGAAGTCTTCAGTAGCTCTTCATTACCCACTGCAGAAAAAGTACATACAGACCTTCAAGACTCTTCACCTAATAAAGTCAAGTTCATTTTTCCTGAGAGGGTTCTACCATTTCACCCTGCAGACTGAATAGTATGCCTTAATGTTTCCTTGATGTTCTCATGCTTTCTTAAGTACTCATCTTTCCTTCACTGTTCCTTCCACTGACAATTTTTCTTCAACTTCTCCATCTCTGCCTGCTAAATATGCCCTGCCTCATGATATTTTTCTGAGAAATAGTCAAAAATTACCAACAGTAAAATACATATACATTTATCACATTCTTATAAGTAAATGATATGTGAAATAGATCTCTCAAATAGCTAATATCCCACAGTGATAGTATAGTATATCCCTACTGAGGATTCTGTTTGAATGATTTATTTATTTAATTATTTAAGGTTAGCAGAGTACCCATGTGTATCAATAAATACTTGTTGAATGAATAGATGAATTTAACTGATTGTTTTTAATTAGAATCTCTTGGCTCATTACCTTGGTATTTCTTGGGCCTGACAGAGTTATCAATTTTATTTTTATTTGTAATTTTATTCTCACTAATTTGTATGCCATTTTATATGTTATACCTATGAAAATAGTGAAGCAGGTTTATCATTAAAGCAAAAACTGAAATGTCAACACAGACATAACTCATGTTCATATTACTTATTGTTATTAGAAGAGAGCATTGTGTATCTACCATTACATGACAGAAATTATAAGATATATTCTCAGTCAAGGGAGCTGTATGTCAGAGGTACCTGGAAGATTATCTGGCACTTTAATGAACTTTTGTTGATTATCATTATTATAATAAATTTCCAGTAATAAACTCCATCAGAAATCATTACTAGTGTCCAAAATTTTACAAATATATGCATATATAAATATATACATGTATACAAAATATACATATATATCTTACTGTGTGAGCCTTCACACACGTGCACGCATGCGCACACACACACACACACACACTTCAGAAGTTCTTTTGTCAATATGACATTTATCTAAGACATTTATAGTATGATTAGTGAAGATTCTATCTTCCAGTATCTTACTCCTTTTCATGGATGTATATCCTGGTTTTCCTAAACTCTTATGTATCCCACATTCATTTGCTCAATAACTCCTCTTTGCTGGTTAAAAATTGGCAACATAGGTTCAACTCTGTCTTTTTATGGTTTTTGTGGGGGTTTTGTTGTTGTTGTTGTTGTTCTTTTGCACTTATTAGCAGTAATCTAAGTTAGATAAATTTTTAAAAAATTTTTAATGTTTATTTTTGAGAGAGAAAGAGAAATTACAGGTAGGGGGCAGAGGGAGAGGGAGACAGAGGATCCAAAGCAGGCTCTATACTGGCAGCAGAGAGCCTAATGTACTGGAACCCAGAATCATGAGATTCTGATGTGAGCCAAAGTCAGATGCTTAACCAACTGAGACACCCAAGTGCCCCGAGTTAGATAAATCTCTAAGCTTCATTCTACTAGGATGAGATTCCCCCAAATTTTGCTGAATCTATGTAATACTGTCCCTCTGAATTTCTGCAAATAATATTGTATACTTAACAGCATACTGCCATGCAGATTTGCCCAATTTCTAGTATTAATTCTATATTCACAAGTCCCCAGATCAGTTTTCACTTTACCTTGCTATTGGGGTCCCACCCCTGCTATTGATATTAACATACTTAGCTGTTAAGATTTTGAAAGTTAGTAATTATAAACTGGTCAAATCATTCAGAAAGTGGTAAGACTCCTTGGGAACTGGGATATGAAAAGGTGGTCTTCTGTGAGGAACAACTTTCTCACATAATCCTAACAACAGTGCCATGAGGCAGAAGCTATTAACTTCGTTTCATGAATGAGAAGCAAAGCCTAAGAAAGTTAAGCATGGTTTTAGAACTCAAATTGTAGAGCTGGGACTTTACCCCATGACTTTTTGATTTTGAAGCCCATCTTATTCCAGTACTCTTTCTGTGTTGAGAAGTTCATCATGTTCTGGAAATTTCTATTCTCTAAACCACACAAAAACTCTTCCATCTTGTGTCTGGTTTCCTTCAGGCTCTATTTTCCTTTATTTAAAAATAATTTATCACTTGATTAGGAATCAGCTTAATCTACCTATACTATTTTTGTTTGCTACAGAGTTAATGTCTTAACCCAATTAAGATGTGAAACCCCTCTGAGCATCAGAGTTTCTGAAATGGACAAGGTTTTTGCTCCAGGGTATCATTAGCTCTCTATATGGTCATATCATGCATACATACTTAGATTGCTTGTATAAAATCTCCTTATGTTGGATTTATTCTCCCTTCACTCAAAAAAAAATATTGCTTATCTTATGGTTAAACGACCTGATGAAAATCTGAATGGCTTCTAGGAAAACTTGACAATTTTATACTGATATTTCTGAATATTCATTTAATTGCTCTAGGTAATGTGTCCTTCTTTGCACAGAATTGCTTAAGAGGAAGATGGAAGCCATCATTACCTGGTATTAAGTCATGATGAGTTGAGCTCTTTCATGCTAACTCTGTTTGTTTCTTACAAGTATTGTCTTTTTTTTTTTTTTTTTTACAAGTGTTGTCTTTGAATCTTAGTCATGCTGAGCTATGCTAAGGTAGCAAACAGTTTTCAAATGCTTAGTGTTTCACAAAGTAAAGGTGCATTTCTCCTTCAAACAGAGTTGAGTGTAGGTCTGAAAACTTATCCGGATGACTTTCTCCAAGTGGCGAGTCAGGGATTTAGGCTATTTTTACCATGTGACTCTACTTTATTGGTGTCTTTTGCTTATAGGCATGTAGTGGATACATGTGATCCTTTCCCACTGGATTTAATCACTAAATTTATAGGTCCACCTCAGCCTAAGAAGGAGGTTTACACATAGCTGGGCTAAAAACAACAATTTTAAAAATTCCAACCTGAAACCATAATTTCTTAGGTTCACCCTTTAATACCACTCCTTTGATACCATAAGCTTTAAGAACTTCAATTCCCTTAAGTGCTTGATCATCACTACTTTCTGCGTCTTGTGAAACAGATTTTAAATGGCAAGGCAACTAGACTCTAGACAGGTTGAACTTGGTTTCTAGAGATACTGAAGCTCAAAGAAGAATCATATCTTTTAGAAGAGTAGATGGAGGGTTCCTAGGTGGCTCAGTCAGTTGAACATCTGGCTTCAGCTTAGGTCATGATCTCACAGTTCGTGGGTTCAAGTGATGACAGCTCAGAGCCTGCTTCAGATTCTGTCTCCCTGTTTCTCTGCCTCTCATCCACTTGTGCTCATTCATATTCTCTCTCTCTCTCTTTCTCTCTCTCTCAAAAAATAAGTAAACATTAAACATTTTTAATTAAAAAAGTAAGAGTAGATGAATTTATTCAGATCAGTTATGAGGCATTGTACAAAATCATTTCATTAACATAGAATCCAACAAGCAGTCTCTTAACTCTCTTTGCCTGGCACCAATACCTTGAACTTGGGCCACTCACTGTCCCAACTAGGGACAGTGGATTTTTCATATTTAGTCATATACCTGATCCCAGAAGCTAAAACCCAGCCTTCCTATAGGTCTAGTAAAAATTTACTCATCGGTGCAACCTCTAGGCAGGACGTATCTGGTGAATTGCAAAAGGAGGCGATGACTCTGATCCAAGCCTGACCCTACCACAGATTTCATTCATAGTACACAGGACTAAAGACAATATACTATGTGAAGTGGGTCCTGCTGCCTTACTTCCAAAAAGAAGTATATCTTCTCAAAAAAGGAATAATCTTAGAGTTAAGCACACTTTGATTTAAATCTCAACTTTGCCACTTAGCTATCTGACTTTGATCAAATTATACCGTATTCTGAACCTGAGTTTTTATGCATGTGAAAAATACCCACATAGATCTTCTACAGTTTTGTAGACTTACAGCACTTTTGATATAGTAGGTGCTTTGCAAATGTTACTTTCCTTTTAAAATTAGTAACAAAGACCCAGTGATCTTCATAATCATAGAAGTAGCTGTATCAGAAATTTTAGTGATGGGAGGCATTCAAGAGTGCCTGGTGTAACATATTACATCTAGATTTTGAAGAGGGAAAAGGATTCACACATCTGAATTTTCTGTGTGTTATTTGAAAGTATATAGTCTCAGGCTTCATCCCCAGGTTGCTGACTCAGAAGCCCTGGGCGTAGGACCTGTGCAGGTGTAACTTGAAAACAAGCTTCATGAACGATTCAGATGCACACCTCTAGTAAAGTACCACTATTGAGGCTGGCACAAGGCCTGGTAAATAGGAGATGGCCAACAAACATTTGTGGAACTCCAGAGGTCCATGTCTTAGCCCAGTTCCAACCTCTATAACTGTATAGCTTCTTTCTGCTCCTCCTGCCTTCCAGTCACTATATCAACCATTGTATCTCTTAGAGGAATCAGACCCTTCTCAGAGAAGAAGTGATGTTTCAAAGTATCCATCCAGCCGGGGCGCCTGGGTGGCTTAGTCGGTTAAGCGTCCGACTTTCGCTCAGGTCATGATCTCGCGGTTCGTGGGTTCGGGCCCCGCGTCGGGCTCTGTGCTGACTGCCAGCTCAGAGCCTGGAGCCTGTTTCAGTCTGTGACTCCCTCTCTCTCTGACCCTCCCCTGCTCACACTGTCTCTCTCTCCTGGAAATAAATAAAACATTAAAAAACAAAAACAAAAAAAACAAAGTATCCATCCAGCCATTTGCAAAAATGTAGACAAAACAGTAATATACTGCCTGCTTTTTAAATGCCTTCACTACAATGGATTCAGACACTTCACCAACACTACACTGTAAGCTGTAATAATAAGCAAACATTTGTTGAGCATCTACATGGCGCAGGCTCTAGGTAAAGCACATGTTCTCAGAATCCCTCTGTGATAGACACTGTGAATATCCCAATTTCACAGTGAGGAATTTGAGGCTCAAAGAGGATGTGTCATTTGTTCAAGCTCACATGGAAAAATTTTTACAGTGATGTTCAAAGACATTACTAGGCGATTTTAAAGTCAGAAAGAACTCAGGTACTCATTCTGATGATTATGGTGTCCTGGGCCAGAATTTGTATATAGTCCAGCATTCTATATTAGTTGTTCACAGAAACTCATGTGACATTGACATACTGATCTGCAGTGCCAATGTTTCAGGTAACCCTATAAACACCATTTTCATGTTACTAAAAGGTGGCAATGGAATGGGGTAGGTCTAAGACATCAGGGCCACAATAATCAAGTGATTTTCTAGGATCTGATGGTGGCAAAACTTCAAACCTTGAACAATATACTAAAATAGCTCATCCCTTTGCTTACTATCTACTCACCTGCCTTCTTTATCTGTGTATTTACTTGACTATATGCACACATAAATAAGCATGCAAGGAAAGAATAGATAATCCAGGCTTTCGAATATCCAAGAAAGATGAGCCAGTTACTACTTCCTATCACACCACCCTGTGTTAATTCCCTACATAACCCCTATTATTGCCTGGAAAGTTTATGCAATAATTATATTTATTTTATTGCTTTTTCTCATCAATTTTTTCTCCATGAGATCTAGGACTTTGTATGTCTTGAATATCATGATAAACTGAGTAGGTGAGCACAGTCCAAGCATAAGGTAGGGATGGTCATGTATCACAATATCAGATAAGAAAGTAAAGACTGGAGACTGTTAAGGTCAAAAAAGAGAGAAATAGGGTGCATGGCTGGCATGTGACTCTTGATCTTAGAGTTTGAGTTTAAGCCCCATGTTGGATATAGAGATTAATTAAAAATAAAATCTTAAAAAAGAGAGAGAGAGAGAAATACACCAAAAGACATAAAGTGGTGGTAGAAGTATTGTGATCTTTGCACCTAAAGCAGGAGTATTCTGTTTCATAGTCTCTTTTGCTTATGTATCTGTCCATGTGTCGGGGGGGTAATAGGTTACAGGGCAGAAAATGAGGTTAGAATGACTTACAAATGTGTGTAGACAGAGAAAAAGCAAGAACCCAACAGGTGGCTCCTTATACTATTATAAATTCCAAATGCTCATGAATGAATGAAGGACCATGCTGAGAAAAAACAGTAAGAGAGTGGTCTGAGAAGGAAGAATGGAGAGATTAAACAGTTCAGAATTGTGGTGTGTGGCCATTGGCAGACTTGAATACCTGTGAAAACTCAGCCCATTCTTTGATGTGGAGCATATATAGTGCAATCTTCATGGAAGAGCATTATGACTTCTGTTTTGGTAAATTGAATTTAATGTGCTATGGCCAACCCAAATGTTAATGTAGTCATCAAGGAATAAGTATGTCTGAAGCTTAGGAGAGAAATTAAAACAAGAGATTTTAAATTTGGGAGTCATCAGCAAATCTGTACCTTCACTTTTCTGAAAATCACCACATTTACCTGCCATATGTAACTGTCAATGATTATTCCTTAGTATGGAGATATGACTGCCATACTATCAATGCATATATTCCCTACTATAATAAATATTAAGGAAAAATACTCTACAGTTATCGGTACATATTCAATGCAGCAATACCCCATCACCAGTGGAGTGGAGTAAGGTTATGAAATAGCTTAGATTTATTCAATCTATTTTAGGCAGCCATGCTTGAGGACGCAACTTGGAACCTGGGAGTTAATTTTAGACTCCACTCCTGGTCCTCAGGGTAATTCTTACATCTCCATATGCTACAGGCATCACCAGAATGCCTTCTTTTAGTCATCGAGGAATTTGTCATAATGATGACTATATCTGAGTGACAGACAATAAAAAATGCTATTTAAACGGTGGATCTGGACTGCTTGGTTTGAGTCCTGGTTCCTCAATTTACTACTCATATAACCCATATACAACCCGTGTTAAGGAGGAGATAATAGGACCTGCCTCAGATGGTTGATAAGAAGACTAAATGAAATTAATAACGTATGGTACTAGACGATGCTTGGCATAAAAAAATATTAAGTGTTCATATTTTCAAAAATATTTAGGAATTATCACTGTACTCATGGTACTGTTTAATAAATGCTGGCTAAATGGAAGTATTTACTGAACATTTACTAGACTTCTTTTGTAAAACTAAAAATGGTGATGGTAGTGTTCTGGAGAAACCCTAAACACTACCTATGATGTTGCTAAATAGTGTGACATTCCAAAACATGATACTTTGGTAAAAGCACATATGGCCAGTTGGCCTATAGGTGACCAATCAAGAAAGCCAGTATTATCCTGAGTTAGATTAATACTCTTTAAAAGTCCTCAGAGAAATAATATTAGATTACCTAGTTCATAATTGTATAAATCTTGCTCTCCCTGGGTTCTGGTACACTTATGTCCACATTATTTACATATTATCCATTAAAATAAATAAATAGAACATCAAGGTTATTACTCTGAATATATTACATTACATTATTTACACAGAAAAGAAATGGGTATGTGTGTATCACATTTACAATATGGGTACTTCCTGTGCCAGCTTCTTTTATATGAAGAGTGGGGAAACAAACAACCTTTGGGGAAGTTGTTGAATGACCAACATAAGTGTACACAAGCAAATGATGTGGACAGAATATGATTATAAATTTTCAATGAAGTGAATTTCAAATAATGTATAGAGATTCATTTTACTGAAAAACTATAAAGAGATAATCTAAGAATCTAAAATAGAGATCATTATTATCATTATCATAGTACTTATATGTTCACTGTGGCCAGTATGTTATTGGGCACGTACCGTGTGCCAGGTGTACTTGACGCATATGATTGTCACAAAAACTGCATCTCTTGTGATAATTGTTTGGTAGGTGCATTATTATCCTTGTTTTAGAGACGAGAAACTAAGAAGTCAGCAAGATAAGATACCCAACATCACATAGAAATTAAGGGAGCTGGAATCTGTAAGGCAGACTGATCCTAGATCCCATGCTGAACCACCACACCAATATAGACAAAATACCTCACAGCTTATGAATCCCTTCCTGTGTATTTTATCACATTCCATCTTCACAATCAGCCTGTGAGGTATTATGCCACAGTGAGTAGGTTGTACAAAGCCATCCAGTTAGTAGTGACAAGTCTCAAATGGGAACCCTAGTCCTTTTTCTTACCATCTATACTTTACTTTCCACTGGAGTCCATCTCATAACTGGACAATTCCCAGGAGTTCATGAGTTGGTAAAGCACTCTTAGTTTTGCAAGCCAAAATTGTAGATGCAAAATGAACATGATCAACTAGCAAATACAATGTGAAACAGATGCTGGGTTATACACTGATGTGTTGAGCTATAACCAAGCAAGTGGATAGATACTATCAGCAGGAGCATTTTTGTAAATTCACTATAGTAGTTGATATTGCACAGTGTTGTGAATAAACACTGGGTTAAATCAAAGGGCTCTAGGACTCCTGGGATTGAAAGTTCAACATCAAATGATCTCCTCATTAATAAATAAGGGATAATATTTGACATATTTACCTCAGAACATTGTGAAGATCAAATGAAGGGATGTATAATTCCAGACAGCTGGCATGCATATACCATCAACATAAGATCAGTGCCCAATAAATAGTGTGTGTATTCAGTAAATGAATACATGACTCATATGTGGAGCAGAATATAACTTTAAATGTATATATAATATATACATATAAATACACAAATAATTGATAAAACACATGTAATTATACCTCATTTATTTGTACACCTGTAACAGACATTTTTTTCATAAACTCCCGATTTTATGTGTATAAAATTGAACCAAATTAAATATAGTTTATGCTTATGGTTCTTCAACCCTTTGACTTAATATTCTTGAAGTAGCCCTAATGAGGAAAAAATGTTACCTACCAATTAGCTATAGACACAAATACACAGTTGCATCACTTTGCCAGAATCATGTCTGTTTTAATCTACTGGTCACATTAATTCATTCAATATGCCTTTATTGAAAACCTGCAATGTGAGAGACATCATGCTGGGAGTTGCAGGAGGTCAAAGGTCAAGTGGTCACTTCATCTCAGTTCGCCAGGGGGCTTATGTTACTGCTCCCCCCACATGTCTTATAGTCTAACCTGAGGTGTAAAGTATGCATATAAAAATTATGTAAAGTAGAAATGATGTGTATCTCAAGATGGGTATGGCCAACATACACTGAGCATTCATTAAATTTTTTTTAATGTTTTATTTATTTCTGAGAGAGAGAGAAGCAGTGTGAGAAAGGAAGGGTCAGAGAGAGAGGGGGACACAGAATCTGAAACAGGCTCCAGGCTCTGAGCTGGCTGTCAGCACAGAGCCCGACGCGGGGCTCAAACCCACGACCCATGAGATCGTGACCCGAGCCAAAGTTGGACGCTTAACCAACTGAGCCACCCAGGCGCCCCTACACTGAGCATTCAGAAGTTGGAGAGATCACTACTTCAACTTCATGAGGGCAGAGAGGAGAGAACATTTAAACTGGACCAGAAAGTGTCACCAGATTGATCTATGGAGTCTCTGAGGAATACACAACATGAGGTACAGTCTGTAGCAAATGTAAAAAGACAGGGACCTGCAAAAGCACTTCAGCTTTCCTGGAGCCTAAAAAGAGAAGTGTACACTCAGGTGACCAATTTGCCCAGAAGCGAAGGGTTCTGGGATATGGAATTTTGAGTGGTAAAGACAGAAAAATCCTGGGCAAATTGGGATGAGTTGATCATTTGTATCGTGCACTCAAGTATAGTGCCCAATGATTGATTATCAAGGAGTATTAGTAAGGGAACGCATTTAGCTGTGACCTATTAAAAAAAAGTCAGGACTTTGATAAAGTTTTAATTTAGTTTAGTTATTTATATAAATCATAATAAAGTGATTTTTCAACCAGAAATAATCACTTGCCTTATTTTTGGCTAGAGCTATTTTTTTAGAAGTCTCACTCCTCATTACTTTGAAATGCTGCTCTCAATGTCCGCGGCCATCAGGGTCATGTAAAGGCATATTGATGTAGTTTTAGCTTCCTCTGAAAGAGAGATAGCTCAGCAGATTAGCTATTGAATTCAACCACAGGATTTGTCATCAGAGAACTGAGTTCAGATCTCCTTACTCAGTTTGACCTTGGGTAAGTTCCTGTCTCTCTGAGCCTCAATTTTTTCATCTTTGTGATTGCATCTGAGATATTAGAAAACATCAGGCAGCTAAGTATCTAGTTTTAGTACCTAAGCATTCCCTAAAATGAATGCAGGGTTTTTGTCACCCATAATGATGTGCATACCTAAAAATAGAGTTTATTAATGACTTTTTAAAACTGTCATTAAAGTCTCTTTTAATCTGTAGACTTTGTCTCCATCCTATCCCCCCTCTCTGTCTCTCCCTCTCAAAAACTGGAATATGTATCTATGTCAAGTTGCTCACAGTTTGTTTTTGGCTGATTGCATCTCCATGGTATAGTTTAATATACTTCTCTATTCTCTGCATTCCCTATAATTTACTGACTTTTGGAAAGGCTCTTTCAAGAGTGGTGTCTTTTTCTTCTATCAGGTGTGTGTGTGTGTGTATGCGCACACATTCGCGCATCCATTAATTCTCCATATGTAGAGCCATTAATTAAGGATTTCTGGCATGGGTATGTTCTATCATTCCTTCTTCATTTATTCACTGGAATAATTCTATAAGAGAAACTCTCTCTCATTTACTCTAATTACTCTGTGTTACCATCTCTGTAGGAAAAGCAAGATAAATGCTAAATTCCTTCCTTACATTTGCCTCTGGGTTAGCCCTCTTACATGCCAGTCTAGATCATGAGGAACATGTGTCCAATTTTGTATGCCACTGCACTTTGGGAATAAACTAACACAAAATAAAGGCAATAGTAAGAAGTAACTATATTTTGAAATACATACCCAACAATGTTGTTGATGAATTTTTTTGCACAGATACTTGAAAAGGTAATCATCTGTTTTCGGCTTATTTTAATATATAATATTAAATTTATAAAATATATATATAGTATTTTAAAACTATATAATATCCCATATTATTACCATCCAAGACAGATAGACTCTAATTCATTTTTTTAAACATTGTTCAGATTAACTCATTTGCCCCTATCTACTTCTGACTTTATATTCTAACACAAATTTCACAGTGTAGTCATTGGAAAACCTAATGCCTCATATTCTAATGAAACTCAGAGAACTTTGGAATTACGCATTCCCTTTTTCTTCAATTCTATGGAAAGAGCCCATTAGTAGCAGAAGGTGGAATCCTTCCAGTGTCTATGGGCCATGGGCAGCATGTGATAAATGATCAGAGAAGCTGTCTTTGCTTCCTGAAATAGAAACAATAGAACAGGGCCACCAGTAATGAATAAAGCAAATGGCCAGGAGAAATTGCTGAATGAATAACTTCAGTTAGAAATTGCTGACTTCACTGGAATGCTCATTTTTTACTTTCTGATGACTGAGAAAATATTTTTAAATTTATAACTGTTTCTCTTTTCTTTAAAAGTGAACTACAAAGTTGAGAATAAAGCTCCAACAAGCAACAGTAGCTTTAATAATTAGGTTTCCAATTTAGCTTTCAAAAGCTGTCTCATAAAGAACTTTTATAAGTAGAAAAAGCAAACACATTCACTGATGGATGAGTGAACCATCCTTGCCTTACTGCATTCTAATTCCTTTTAAAGCACAGAATTTAAACATCTGCAAATCATTAACTCTTTCACAGTTCAGCAATACAGAATCCTTCAAAGAAATATCCAGTGCTCACTTTAAGAATGTGGACTCTAGCATAAGAACACTTCCTTGGAAGTAGTGCTAGAGACTCAGAGAAAATTAACATTTTTTAAAAGCATCAAATATGTGTATTTTACCACTGCACCTAAGGAAGATGGCTTCTGCTTGTCACCCCCAGTGATTCCCATAAAGTTCCTTTCAGATACCTCCTTGAAAACATTCTTTCCGTAGTGGGATCAACATAATTAATATCTACTACAAGTGGTTTCTAATTTGCAGGAAGTCCTGGTGAACTTTGTTCACACGCAGTGTTCCCAATTATGATACCACTTTCATGTAGGCCTCTCAGCTTGGCTTTCATGTAGGCCTCTCAGCTTGGCTTTCATCCAGGCTGTTAGGTGAAATTAGGCCCAGAAAATCGGATTATTACATCCCAAGGGAAAGGACTGATAAGCAGCAGATGATTGCTCATCTCCTTGCTACTTGCTGGCGTTGAGGTGTTACTAGTTGCAAAGCCAATTTGTTAACAATTAGTACTCATTAGAATCATTTCCTGTTATTGATTGTAAACATTTGACAAAGTGCTTTTAGGAAATTGTACCCGAAAAAGTAGCTACACGTAAGTGATGAGCAATTACAGATCTTCACGATCCAAAGTAATTCAAAACCAGAGTCATCAGTTTCCGAGTAATTATTTTTGCTTTGGAACCCACCTGCTATCCTGTCCAGTTTAAAGATGTGCAGGAACAAGGACATACTTCTTAATTAGCAGAGGTTGTGGGTAAGTCAGAATAGGAACAAAAGGAATTTTCTTTTATTATCCACTTTAGCTGCTTATAGTATATCTTTAAGGGACAAAAATTGCCAGCTTGCAATACAATATATATATTTGTGTGAGTGTGAAATTAAACGCATTACTTCTATTATCTAAATATCCAAGCTTAGTTTTTAAGTCTGTGTTCACCTTTGTACATTATGAACTCTAAATATAGAATCATAAATGGAGTCATTGTGCATTACATTACAATTTAAATATTGCCAATGTCAGCTTTCTGAAATATTATATATGACTTTAATAAAATTAGCATAAATACTATATGCATTTGAATTTTTTCTCAGAAAAGGCATTGTATTTATCTGATTTTTAAATATAAACCCACATGATTTACAGTGCTACAAAGTCATATTCAATAGATACGCCCTTATTATCTAATTAAAATATTTATTATCTGCACAAGTATTATCTCTTCATACTTGCTTAAATATTCTTTATTTAGACTAAGAAAATCTGCCTTATTTCCTCTGTGGTAGGTAATGGTCTTTACACTTTTTTTGGTAGGATCAGAATTAAAACTGAATGATAGCCCCCATCTTCTGTTCCTTTCCCACATCACTCCCTAAATTTTCCTTTGCTTCTGTGTTTATTTTGTAAATTTAAGTAATTGCTCCTATTCATCTTCCCCTAGACTTACTAAGTGCTGAAAATATTTCTCCTAATTGTTGCAAAACATAGAGATGTGAACTAAGTATATTTCTGTTTCTGAATTTCTTCTTCTCATATTAAAACCTTACATCAACAGAGAAATTAAGTGTATGTTCTTTTTTGAAATGCCCTATGCTCAACCCCTCTATCCTTAATAAACAGAGATGGTATTGACACAAGTGAATTTTGTTTAACCACACTACATTTGCTTCTTAATTAGTGAATATTCATCTGTCATCAGCAGCAGCTATGACACCCCTCCCTGCTAACATGTTCTGTCATAAATAATCAATGAGGCACTATTAATATTCATGAGCTGGAATCTGTGTAGTCATGTGCACTGATGCAGAGACAGGGGGAGTGTTGCCATGAACTGACTGGAAACTCTGTGTGTGTATCCGTGAGTGCAAGATACTTAGGGAAAGCGAAGAAGAGCATGCTGCTACGCACCACCCTGGCTTGTGCTTCCTGCTAACAGCGGTTTGTCTGTGTTTCTGGGCTGAAGTGACTGATGAAAAACAGTAGTCAAGTCTGGAGGGTGATTCCCTTTCAGTTCACTTGCCTTTCAGTTCTGGGGAAATTAGAAGATTTGCTCTCTCACTCTGCTTCTTAGAATGGGCTGCAATTTGTGCACTTTTCAGAAAAGAGAGGAACACTACAAACTGCTGTATGAAGTTTCCCAGGTGAGTGCAGGGTCTGATACCAGCAACTAAACAAGCCAGGCTTTGTGTTTGTCTGAAAGATGGTAAATGAATTGTGGCTAGCTTTATTTTTTCTTTCAGTAGATTTCAGGATTGAGGGAGACTTGCTGCTTGGGGGCTTTTTATTTTGGTTTTGGGTAGCAGTTTTCAGCTTCCTTGCCACTCCCCCTTCAGATGACTTCCTGTGGGATTCTTTTTAACATTTTTTTTTTGTATCTACTGCCAAGATGTCAGTCAAGTAAAAGGAGTAACACTGCGATCCAAGATGTCAGTCAAGTAAAAGGAGTAACACTGTAATATTTTGAGACACCTCTTTCATTTTGAAATAGTGTTAACATTTGAAAATTAAATGTATCATTGGTACATTAATATTGGGATTTAATAGGTCTGTGATCTCCGTTATTTTGAATAGACAGAAAAAGTTTCTTGCCAAATCGTGTTAGCCAGAGGAATTATTTGGTAATTGGGAATTTTTGCTTTGGTTTAAGAGGAAGACCTGGTATATTTGTGTTACGTGAGAAAAAAAAAATATATATATATGCATGCTCCTTGGCTTAAAAAAAGAGATAAAAGAATTTTCTTATCACTTGTTCTTAGATCGTTTTTGTATTTTTTTGGTCTGTTTTGTACTAGAAATTAATTTTAGGGGCTTATTACAGTACCTGTTTGTAGTCTTAAGAAAGAGTGTGTAAATTCATTTGTCCTTTAATGTATATCTGAGGGCTTTTCAGAATAAAAATAAGAAAACCTATATCCCTAGCCTTCATAGTTTTCACAAAATTTTATTCATTCACCATTTTATCTAAGCAGGTTTTGCTGGGGTGTCTGCTCAAGTCCAGATCTGTTGTTTGGCAAAATAAAGTTTATTCCTTCCTTCTCCCAGTTGGTCCCAGATGTGACACGCTGCTACTTTTGTTTTGAGACAATATTGCTGATGAAAGACAACGTTTGGGATGTTGGTGGTCTGTGGGCACAGCAGTAGCCCGGTGCCTACTGCCTACGGGTTCCCTCAGATTTCCTCCTGACGTGATTCATTTCACAGTGGGCTAATTACAAAGTGGATTTGCTACACATGAAACAGCCTGCTCAGTTGCAATGTTAATGCACATTTTCATGGTAATGTGATCAGAGGCTCATTAGCCAGTTTCCAAAATGATCCTCTGCATTAATTAAATATAAAAATGACTCCTTTATCACCATAGAGAGGAAAAAGAAGATTAACATTGTTAATTACACTAGGGGCAATACCTTTGCTTATTTATTTATTTTTTTGCTACAAACTTGCAAGGATGGGCTCAAATAATGTTCATTTCCTAGATAAGCTCTCATCCACTTTGCCTCATGAAAACAGTCTCTAGGTGGAACACTTTCCTTTAGTTTGGTTTGTTGGAGTTTGAGTTCTAGTGTTGATTTTCTTCGGGTGGTGAAAGAGCAGGGGAGTGGATTAATCAATCTATTTTTTTCTCTGAATTACTAAATTGATGTAGAAGTGTAATATGGAGGAAGTGATAGGTGGCATCCTCCCTGATTATAGCTAGGTTAAGCTGTTTGCATTCTACTTAGATACCGAGCAGGGTTGCTGCATCCAGGAAGGGAGCACTGTGTTTGTTAAGGAGCAAGAGTCTTTGTTGTGGATTTTTAAAATGCTTGTCTGTGAGTTTTGCCTTTAAGTGCTTCCTAAATCTTGAGAAAAATAGATAAGCCATACTCTTTATTGCCTCCACCTATACTTCTCTATATATTTATTTATTTTCTCTACTCCTGAGTTGCAGTACTTATGATCTTTAATAAAGGGGGTGAAAAAGGAAGTATTAGCTTCCCTTTAACTGGCTTTTATTAGAGAAGTTAAAACCCCAGCTTAAAGGTCTTGCGTGTGTTTTCCAAGGGGAGCCCTCCTATAGTTTGTCCCCAGCTTTGCATTCTATTTTATTGAGTTAATGGAATAGATAAGATATGAAAGCAAACCAATGATAGGCTCATATAATACATTGGAGCCCCGTGTGGTGCTGCAAACTAGTTTCTATTTTTATTTGGAGGAGAGGCAGCTCAGAGCACACATCAAAGTGAGCGTGTTCTTAACCAGGTGTTCAGGAGGGCACATAGCTGCCCACATAAGAGAGGGTACTATTTACAAAAGTGACTTGAGATTGGAAGCCTGAGTATTTCTCGCTGGTGTATTAAAATGAATGAGCTCACACAAGCATTAACACCTGATTCCCCAAATCATATGTATTTATAGACTTTGTAATTCTCAGATCGCTTATCTTTTTGTTTCTTTTTTTTTAATCTCTTAAAAGCTAAGACAAATATAGGTTTACCGCGAGATATGAAAATTTAAGATTAGCTGTAAATCCTAAACACATGGCCATGAGCAAAATATTTGTCTCTATAATGGAATCATTGTGATGTTGAACTTTTTCACATTTTCTTTCTATATTTAGTGATCTGATAATATGGGCCATGTAGAATACAGTTTCAGGTGTATAACTGCAGTAAACAAAAGCAAATATGCTCGCTGAAGAGTCTAGGGAAACAATCAGAATGATGTGCTTAAGTGTGAAATGAGGTCAAGTTTAGATTTTGTTGCTATTGTGTGCTCCTAGAGAGAAGCTCAGACTTTCAATTGGCAGAAGAGAGGGACTGTCGTTTCAAGAAAATTATTTTCAGCTGGGGTTGGGCCAATCAGGCTCCAGTATGAACACAAATGCGAAGAATCTAGGGCTTGGGTAGATCCAGTAATCACATCAAGCAGTTTCCATGCATCTTTATGCATCTATTAAGTTTCATATGTGCCTGGAACATTGCTTTTATCTGCAGTGACTTATTTTTTTCCAAAAATAGGTTATTTATTAACCTCTTAAGAATTAATAAATGAGTAATTTGAACAGTGCCCTTCCAGGGACATGAACCAAAATGCCTATTTCATATTAATCTGATTAAATAGCCCTCCTGGACCAAGAGAGCTTCAATAGCTTGTCAGTCATTTCTGAGCAAATGACAGATTTATTTCTGTGTGAGACTATAGGATAATACCTAAATCTATTGACTTCCTAGTTTGACTTTTCATACATAAATCAAATGTAACTTTTTGAGGGATTAAATAATAGAAATTATCAATGGGGTGTTAATTGGCATTGAATAACGTGTTCAGAATGTGGGAAAATATTTAAAAGCTCATACTGTTAACCTGGAACTGTTTATAGAATTTCATTAAGATCTTCTGGTGTGATATGCAAGATTCTTCTCTTGCTCACTTGCCAAATTAGAAACAAGAAATTGCCTTCAATCTCAGGAAAACCTCAAGTAGAATAGTGCTAGCTATCCAGGCTATGCCCTCTTCCTGAGTGGATACTGTTGCATGACACAGAGTTGATTTATTCATTTGCCTGTTTTGGCACAGCTCAGAGGTCTCCCCACAGCCTGCATCCATGAATTAGCAACATGCGCGGAAACAGAACCTGCACTGAAAATAACAACAAGAAAAATATTGACAGCAGGTGATAGTGAGCAGTTAATACTAAGCACCTTGCTAAGCACTTTTTTCCTAAGCATTGGCTTCAGTGCTTGATCCTCACAAAAACCCAATAAGGAGTTTTAGGATTGCTTCCCATAATTTTTAAATATGTTAAAGTATCCTTTACCCTATATTGAGGTTCTTAAATCTCATTTAATCTCTCTAATTACTGCCCTGTATGCCTCAGAAATGTATTTTGTCATGTTATGTAAACACAACTCATAATGTCTTCACCTCTTTGCCCAGACTTTATCCTATCTCCACATTCCTTACCACTGGGAAAGGACTCACTGCCATTGCTATCAGTTAAACACAAAAACACTGCATTAGAATGGCACTTCTGTTTTCTTCATGCACACAGCGACTTTCTGGTTATTTTACTTCTGCACATTCCACAACATCAATTCCAGCCTTCCCATCATGACACTTACTTTTATTAACTCTCTCTAATATCATGGTAAGAACTTTCCCACTTATAATTTGTCAGTATACTTGGTCCACCCTGATTGCTGTTACTGGAATATTTCTAGAAAGTACCCAATAGCTCACAGCTACTATAAAATAAAGTAAAACTTCTCTTATTCTAATATATTCAAGGACCTCTTGAGCCTATCCTAGGTTCTTTCCATCTTTCTCTCCTTTCCCTAATGCAATTTATAATCCCTCCAGATCAGTCTGTTTGG
Source organism: Crocuta crocuta (assembly GCF_008692635.1). Classification (NCBI taxonomy): domain Eukaryota; kingdom Metazoa; phylum Chordata; class Mammalia; order Carnivora; family Hyaenidae; genus Crocuta; species Crocuta crocuta. The sequence goes on from NW_027528345.1 coordinate 2,838,060, forward strand.
TTTCCTCTTTAAGTCGTCTTTCCAGTTTGGATCCTTAGAACTTAGTTCTTTTTCTTCAGCTTCTATGAATCTCCCCCTATATGCACTACTTCCTTCCACCACTAGCTGTACATACCCTGCCCCTTTGGCTCAAATGTCTCCTCAGGCCAAGAGTTTTTTGCAGTTCATTCATTTTTTTAAGAAATGTATCCTTTCACCTTGGAACTCTTGTAACATTTTACTTCTTTAGGGTTCCTTTTGCATGTTCATCCATCTAGGGTTACAGTCAATTCTTTGTGACTGGATTGTGAGTTCCTTGAAGGCAGGTCAGGTGCTTGTCTGTCCTTTGCCTTCCACTGGCCAGCAGATGCTCACTGAGAGCCGCCTCCACATCTTGCCTATCCACAGCCTCTTTAGAGTAAACCACCCCATCCACCGCCTCTGGTGAAGGACCGTATCACTCTGCCTTACTCTCTACCCCATGCCTCACAGCTAAGTACACCAGGGCCAGTCACCTGGAACGTGAAGTTGAAAGTTCCATTTGGTTGTTTCTGTCTCAAGAATATGTACTGGGAAACAAGCATTAATAATGGGATTAGGATGCAAAGGGTTGCAGAGAGAGGAGGCTGTAAGCAGGTTGGGGAACTTGGGGATCTGTGAGGCTCAGAGCTACCAGAGAATTGGAAAGGTGTGAAAAATAAAGCATGAGGGTCATGAGAAAGAGAAGCATAAAGAATAATTAGGTCCTCAGAGTGGCCTCATTTTCCTAGTTCTAATACAATCCTATAATAAATCCACATTTAATATATTTGAATGAGGTGTCTGTTCCTTACAATCAGAAGAACAAATGAGGACACATCACCATAATGCCTTGCTTTTGTCATCGACCCAGCAAGTGCCTTAAACTCTAGACATGCCGCTCAGTTCAATAAACTTCCAGTAAACTCTGATTGCCTGATATGGGCCAAGTTCTGATCTTTGTGTGCAATGCAGAGACAAACGTGACAGTCCTTGCTTTGAGAAATGTACACTCTGTAGCAGAGGAAAGACACAAGAGCAGAGAACTTTCATATGATGCGATATTAAGTGAGGCGCTGAATCAACAGAGACGTTGCCAGACTGGTGTAGCAGTGTAAGGTGCTGAACACGCTGGGGCTTGAGGAGCTGGGGAGGAAAAAGGAAAGGAACCCAAAGAGATGCAAGGGCAAATAAGTGGCAAACAGATGGTAGGTGCAGATGGACTTGGGGTAGGAGAACTATGTTCTGTGTTACTAACATCTAAAGCCAGAATCGGGCTCCCAGGAGAAGACCAAACCCTAGAGAGTATCCCATGTCCCGATATTCTGTGCTTGTCTTTGTTTTTATTTATTTTTTATTTTTTTAATGTTTTTATTTATTTCTAGGAGAGAGAGAGACAGCGTGAGCAGGGGAGGGTCAGAGAGAGAGGGAGTCACAGACTCTGAAACAGGCTCCAGGCTCTGAGCCGGCAGTCAGCACAGAGCCCGACACAGGGCTCGAACCCACGAACCGCGAGATCATGACCTAAGTGAAAGTCGGACGCTTAACCGACTAATCCACCCAGGCGCCCCTGTCTTTGTTTTTATTTTTTTATTTTTTTTTTTTTACTTTTTTTAAAATATTTTTTTATTTATTTCTAGGAGAGAGAGAGACAGCGTGAGCAGGGGAGGGTCAGAGAGAGGGAGACACAGACTCCGAAACAGGCTCCAGGCTCTGAGCTGACAGTCAGCACAGAGCCCGACGCGGGGCTCGAACCCACGAACCGCGAGATCATGACCTGAGCGAAAGTCGGACGCCTAACCGACTAAGCCACCCAGGCGCCCCTCCCCCCCGTCTTTGTTTTTAAAGGAGCGATCCCTCTGATGATAGGTTAGCATGTGGACCTGGTTGTGTTGTGTGTCTGGGGGCAGCGGAGCTTGAATTGAGGATGGTGTTCTCCAGCAAGACTGCAAGGGACGCCAAGGTGGAGGCTGTTGCAGAGGTGGGTTAGTGGTAGAAAGAATGTAAAAGGGAGGAAGGAACTGTGACCTCTGAGGAGGTAAGTTCAGTAGGTTTCTGGCTTGTGCGACTGGGTAAGTGTAGCACAATTTACCAAGAGAAAACAGAAGAGCAGAGACTCATGGCGAAGGGAGAGAAGGCAAGGCTGTTATGTTCATTTAGGGGCTCTCTGACAGTGTCTGGCAGGCAGTGAATGTGCAGTATGAAAACTTGCCACATGTATGTGTGTTGGATGAGATCACCCAGAAAGATGTAAACAAGCGAGGAGAAAAACTAAAATGTGAGGAGAGTTGTGAGCCAAGGACACAATATCAAGACACAGGAAAGAGAAGAAAAGAACAAGTGAAATTGTAATAGAGGGAGAAGGAGGCAGAGCAGAAGGCTGTGGGAGAAGCCAAGAGGGGAGAGTTTTAGAACGGAGTGGTCACCGTGCTCAAACACACTAGGGTGTGTAAGAACCTCAGCATCTTTGAATTTGAAAATTCGTCATAAGCTACCCAGGTCCCTCTTCAGGAAGGACTTGTCACGCCAGCTGCTGAGAGTGCTGTCAGTGAAGCTCGTCAGCTGTCAGCCCCTCCGGGGACTGTTTTCACTGCGGAGTTCCTCACTGAAAGTTCCTGCCCTCCCAGGCGGTCCCATCCCCTGACAGACTGGTGCCAGTGTGCAGTGTGCGGCCATCTCAGCCTAGACTGGGATGCGCCAGAGGAGCTCCCTGCAGCTGTCGCTGAGTCTGCATCCTGGTTCGGTTCTCCTTCTGCCCACTTCCATTGCCTGCTTTCCCCTTCCACAGAGGGAGCACTCCTTCTTAGCAAACATCTGGCACACTAACTCGATCTCAGAATTGGCTTCCTGGAGACGCTAACCTGATCAGACGTCAGCAATGATGATTACAGAGCATTATAGGACAGAAATGTGGACAAAACCCAGTAAACAGTGGGTTCAAACCAGAGTTCTACTGTACCTTCAAGAAGTTTCTCTGAGATGAGGCAGATGATCGAAAATGGAGTTACTGCTAACATTAGAGTACAGATTTCCTTAGCCTTTTTAAAATATATAAAATTACTTAGAATTGTGAATGTTAAAAATGAAAGTTATATTTAGTTTTCCTTTTAAAAGTAAGGTCAATTGATGTCACATATTGGGCCATGTTATTCAGATAGTGGTGATACTATAGTGATTAAGAAATAAAACACTTACAGTTAGCAAGAATCTCCCTTATCCAAGACTTTTGAAGAAAACCTTAGGTTGTTTTTGATATGCAAAAGGTCCATTGTAAAAGTAAATGTTTTTAATGATTACAATTAATTTAGGTAGTTTTGATAAGGAAGTGACCTTCCCTACTGGACGGATCAGAATACTACGTGTTGTATTGAAATATCAACATTTATCCTTTATATTCTCACTACTTATTGAATTGATCTATACCTAGGGAAAGGTCAGCCATCTCTAATTGTATCTTTCTATTTAGATGAAATGCTGTAGGAAAACATTTTCACTGATTCTGTATTACATGCAAGGGCACGTGTTGCTGAAAACTTAGCTAATAGATATGCTGAAATACTTAACTCTTCAACTCAATTTGCTGGTTAAGTAGGATAATCTGATTAGCAAATTCTTTAATATCAATTTTTGTTGAAAATATTTCTAAAATACTTGATCTTATTTACATAATTACTTAACATATGCACATTTGTTATTTGTCTCCAATTGTGTTAAACAGTTAAACAGTAACAAACAAGCCACATATCTTTAGCAAGCCATGGTTCCTGAGCTTTATAAGAGGAACTGTTTCTAAAGACTGATAGTGAAAAATCCTTCCACAGCAGCCAATCGCTGTCCAGTACATTCATTTTATAGAAGTGGATTTTTATATATTAAATTTTCACAAGTCCTTTAGTAGGTATTCAGTTAATCTTATTGAATTATTAAGAAAGGCACAAAAATTAAATCTAGGCACTCGAGAAGAGGCTCTGAATTGTGGTTCTGTGAAGGATCCCTATCTTGGAAACATTTATGATTCATGGAGAAAAAGGGACCAGGACACCCAGACAGGATCTGGCTCAAACACCTAGTGTTTTGTAGACACTGTTTCCTCCCATCATCCATCCTGGGGCTTGCACTATAAGACTTTTAGGTGTTCCTCTTAATAAATGTCTTGCTGTGGTTCATGAGGATTTAGGTACCACTGGCTGGTAATTTTATCTTCAGATTTAGAATTCTAGATAATCCAAGTGCAGCTGTGATTTTCATATTTAAATGCAACATTTCCAGAGTCATCAATATAACCTGTCCCATCTCCATCTCCCTTCCAGCTGTATTCATATCTTCTTTCTCACTTCGATCAATCTCAATGTGGAATAACAGCTTTAAAAGGTTTATTATGAAAAGTTTGTTGTTTCCTTCAACAAAACGCTTAAAAGGTAGCAGCCCCATATTCTCCTGTGTTTCAGCATATAACATCTAATTGCTAATTTGTGCCGTTCTGTAACAAGCTGTAAATCTTGCTTTATGGTTGTTTGGGTTCTAGTGAAGCATTCCCCCCCAACACGCTCTTTTGCTTTATGTAGCTTTTTAGAAACACCATAGGGTTTTTTTTGTTTTTGTTTTTGTTTTAGAAACTTTCTCTCATCTCAGTGGAAATTAGATTTTTCTGAACTAACCTCTCACTTCCAACCCTCTTAAGCATCTGTTTCAGGTAACTTTATTAAACAAAACAACTCTTTCAAGCGTATTGAACAAAGAGAATTTCTAAAATACTTAGTGTGGTTTTAAAAATAATAAATCTACAGATGAAAGACCACTGTTATAATCAGGGACCATAATTTTTCCTGTAATTGAATCATGGTAGGATTCAGATACTAATATTTTTTAAAGTAGAGGAATGTTTGGGAAAGAATATTTCTCATTGAATAGCCACAAATAATTACTCTGTACCCGCTTTGTGCCCAAAGCACAAATATTAGAAAACAAGTGTGGAAATGCATGACCTCAACACCGTGGACATTGCAGAGGAAGGACAGTTCTATGTAGTTAAGGATAATCTAGGGGTCTTCATGAAACATTTTAACAGAGGTTCTTAGTTCAAATGACCTAGGTTAGTGAAGTTCATTTTTCAATTCAGCATAATTATCATATATTGATTCAGTCAAAGTTAATCTGTTCAGGATGTATTGTAAATGCAAAGTCATAGCATATGGCTAATAGAACATACTGGGGAGGGGGGAGGAGAATAGGAAGAGTAGCCTGACTAAAGCAGGATATGGGATGAGGCTAATTGAGTGTCTTGATCTTGAAGCAAAACTGAGTGAACTTGGCGCTGTCACCACTGCTGGGCATTACACACCCTGATGATATAATCCGATAGAGTCTCTGAATCCACTTAAATAATAGAATATGTGTAAATACTCTTTGCTTGGCACTTTATTTAAAAGAACACAGCCACTATTTCACTTATAGTATGGAATTTAAAAACAAAACAAACAAATGAAAAGCAGAAACAGACCCATAAATACAGAGAACAAACTGATGGTTACCAGAGGGGAGGGATGAGCGATGGGCAGAATGGGTGAAAGGGAAAGGGAGATATAGGCTTCCAGTTATGGAATGAATAAGTCACGATGATAAAAGGTACGGTTTGGGAAGTATAGTCAATGGCGTTAGAATAATGTTGCATGGCAGCTACATTTGTGGTGAGCATAGCATGAAGTGGAGACTTGTGAAATCACTATGCTGTATACTTGAAATTAATGTAACATTGCATGTGCCAACCATACCTCAATAAAAAAAAATCCACGTATTATATAACATTACAGTTGTTTGCAGATATCTAGAAATATTGTTTACACTCAATGTGACTTAGAAATTTGAGTAATTCTTAAGATTTGCTTTCAATACGCTAATTTAAAAAACATACATGCAATTTTTAAATATTTTATACACATATCTCACTGTAAACAGAAAAAGCACAGCCATGTTGAGGTGATGCACAGTGGATAGATTTTGCCATTCATTCCCTAAGTAGGTTTCCTTAGTGATTCATATTTAGAATGCTTGACGTTGGTTTTGTCTATGCAATTGAATTTTAGTGTTAAGACAACATGAAAAATAGTGAAAATGTTTTACTCCGTTGGCACATGGAGTGTTACTGTGTGATGAGTGTATGCTAAATTCCAAGCACAATGTGGTAAATAGGAGAGGCACTATGCATAGACAAAAGAACATAGGCTTTGGAATCAAGCAGTAACACCACTTATTTCCTCTCTGACTGAGTTACATAACCTCCTTGAGCCTTTAATTAATTAATTAGTATCAACCTCAAAGTGTGCTATTGAGGATTAAATGAGATCATGTATTCAAAGGGCATAACCCAGTACATAGATGCATAAGTGGTAACTTTTGAGATTATGATCTCATTTCAGTCCTACGATAACCTTGTGAAATGAGTAATATTGTTCCCATTTTACAAATGAGGAAACTGAATCACAAAGTAATAAAGTGACATTTTATACTGTCAGCAAGTGGAATATGTGGAATTCAAATCAGGGTCTGCCTAATGCCAAAGTCCATGTTCATTTTATTAAAAAGATCAAAAATCTCTCTCTTTGAGCTTTCCACATGAATCCACTAAACTAATCCATAACTACCGAGCGCCTTGCACAGAGTAGTCCCTCAATAAATATCTGATAAAGGCAGAAGGAAGAAGTGGAAGAGAGGGAAGAAAGGAAGAAGAAAGAAAGGGAAATAATAGATACCATTTATATTTCACTTTGTCAGGATCTACAGAGATACCCTTTTTATTATAAGGAGGAGAAACAGGTCCTCTCTACTACTTCTTTACTACTTAAACCAAATTATCTCACATCTGAGAAGCCATCAGTATGGGAAAGTGGCTTTTCACTCCACTTTTGAGAGCTTGAAAGTCTTGGCCCATTTTGCCATAAATCCATGCCTGGCATAAAAAATCTTTCTCAATCTGCTCTCTCTCCTGATACTCTCCTAACCGTCCAAGTTTTAGCCAAATGAATCTATAATTTCAAATATAAGAACAATGTGGGTTTTTTCCCCCATCTCTTTGCCTTGCAACACAATGTCCTTTTTGCCTGGCGCACTTTTGACATCCCCATACACGTGTAAAAACCTTAATCCCTGTGACTCACGTTAAGATTTGTGATCTGGGATGTCCTCTGTGAACCCAAGACAAGAGAAGTAACTCTTCACAATGCTCTTATTCAATGGCGCTTCACAATTTGAAATATAGTCAAATGCTTCTCGGTTTATATTTAGTTTTCATGTATCTCCAAATTCTACCATATCCTACAGTGCCTGGTTCAAAGCAGATATTTAAGGCAAATTGAGACAAGGAGGAAGAGAATAAGGTGGGAGTGAGGGGACGTGGGAAGGGGTGTGTAGCTACAACTGCATTCACAAAAGAAATATCAATTTATTGTTGTCTCTAGTATTCACTGAGTTCTCTTTGAAAACAAGATCATTCAAGAGACTACATGTTCTATGTTTTGACTTTGAAGATGTCATCTATTTTAAGGTATTGTTAATTGCAAGGCTCATCATCAAATTTATGAACAGCTGGGGGCAAGGCAGGGTTGACAGGCTACCACCTTTACTATGCATGTTGATGGCGAGCTGCATCCCAAATTCAGAAACAAGAAAATGTTGGAGAGAACCTTTTACCTGGTTATTGCTTTTCTCAAAACAAACACTATTGGCCCTTCCTGCACGCCTACTGCACTCCCGTTCCGTGACCCCTCCTCCAAGACTGAGGATTTTATTACCCAAGTAGACCCAGTATATGAGTTTCTTCTCTCAAAGTCTCTAGTCATTCTCTAGAAAATGATAGAATTTTCATTTCTCAGCTGTCAAACCAGTCAGTCAACCTAACTGTTGTTGCTTACTAGAACTTCCCCAAAGTTCTTTAGCTCACTAAGTTGTAGCCCTCCTCAGAGCTATCTGGGAAGTCTTTTCCCATCTTCCTAGGGTCCCTGAACTTGAGTGGACCCTCTCTTTTGTCTTCCCAAGGTACCGAGTGCTTACCTCTGTCATAACATGTACTGAATAGTATTATTTCTTAGTTTACTTGCTGATGATTTTCACTGGTCTCTGGATCTCTCTGATGGGCAAAAACCCCATCTTCAGTCTAACCCAGTGCCATATGGATGTTTTTTGAATAAACCTTGAATAAATAAATGCTAAATAAATTCCATGTCCAGGGCAATATTCTGAAGGCTACATAAAAGCTGAGTAAGATGGGCTCTCTGCCCTCAGGATGTTTACTGTCCAACAGGCTTCAGTAATACACTTATCCCCAAATAGCTATAGTGTGAGGAACAGTATTCATTGAGAGAGAGGCACAAAGTATCATGAGATGTCATAGTGATAATGATGTGCTGTAACAGATGAAAATTAAAGTATTTAAGATAGTATTTTTATATAAAACAAAGGAGTGTTCTGTGTGTGATTAAATGAATTGATTATTGCTTTAGTAACTGTCATGTTTTCTTAATATGCTGCCTTCTATGCTGTAAAACTGACTTAGCTATTTTATGTAAAAATGGCTGAATACATAGTTTTTATTTTACACTGTTTTTATCTATCATTGAAATAGTAAAGTATGGCAAAATTGTTAAACTATCATTTTTTATATGTTCCTCCTTAATGTAAAAAGAATTCAAGGTGATGATTGTAAGATATACTAGAAAATGCCCGAATTTCCCCTGCTGATGATGTTTTGGGGTTTCATAACTTCTCTAGCACTAAAACGAAAATTTCTCCAAGTGTGGATATCCCAATTAAGATCATATAAAGCAAAGAACAGCCTAAGAAAAACATAAAAATCAAAAATCAAAAAAGTCATTTTAAAGCTTTCATCTCTAAATAAAACCTACTCCAATTCAACAACATGCTAAAAATATTTTTCCAATAATTCAAAAAACATATTTATTTTACTCATTATTCATTATTACTTATAAAAACTACGATATTCTTTGAGCCATGAGGAATATAATGAGAATAAAGATACCCCCCTTGTACCCAGTATTAGGGAAGCTTTTCAAGGAACTATATAACTCAGTGACCCACAGATAATTTGAGATAGAAAACTCAGAGAGGGTAGAATTTAAGTCTTTGAATTTGAAAAAGTTATTTTTAAACCAGAACTAATTTCTTATTTCCATAAAAATTAGTTCTTACCCATGACAAAAATGCCCAGGCATATTCCATGTCAGACTAGACTGTAATCCAGGTTCTACGTTAATCTGAACAGGGAGACAGGAAGGGAGGATATTTCTACTGTCTTATAATTGCCATTTAAGACTTATATATAAGAGTGTCAATTATTCAAACTTCAAGAATTTGTAAAAATTAAGTAAAAAATTTGAAAGCTTTTCAGAATCATATCTTATTGTATTGAATGCAGTTAGTAGAACTGAGAGAAAGGGAGAGAATGACAGTGTTCTATTGAATATAGTCCTGTTTCACAGGATGTGAAATTTAGACTAAAACATCTTTGAAAGATCTCCTGAATACTGGTGTAGACTAGATGGCGTAAATTAGTCTTTTTCCATTTCCACCAGTAACCTCAGTAAATGTATAAAAATTACATATTCATTTGTATAATGTTCAGGGGCACAGTAGAATATTCACGGATATATTTAAGTGGAGTCTCTGACTATCAATTCATTTTCAGGTTTGTATCCATTTGGATATGAACCCTTCTAAAAAGTTGTTAAAACTACATTAAATATTAATATAAAGAAGTGGCCTTACACATATTTTATATTGTCATTGCAGGCTCTTGAAAGCAAAGTAATGAGGTCCTAGACTTCAGGAAAATGAAATTGTGGTTTTGCAACTGATTAAAAACAATAGTGATAAAAGCATTTAAAGCAAACGCTATAGATAAATAGCCTCACCAGCAGTTTCCACGTAAGATCACATTCATGAAATGATCTTCTTGATAGATTATCATTTTCTGACTGAGTAATTGACACCTTGTCTGTGATGGATGGACAGGGCCTGATGGTGTCATTGAGTGCAGCCAGCAACAATATTATCAATGTGCTAATGATGGCCCCCCAGGGCTCTCCTCTTCTCCCCCCACCCCGGCCCGTAAATACCTGCTTCTCAACTTGCACAACAACCAGAAAATCATTTTAAAACTGGCCCCTCACTTTGAAGTTTGCTTTGCTGGCTTTGAAGTATTATTCACAGCTTTCCAGCCAGTGTTATCTGTGTGTCATAGATCACAGAAAATCCTGAGAAAGGAAAAAACACTTACTAATTTGAGATGTCGAATCTTCTGTTGCTATTTTTCAAATAGGTTTAGTTTCCTTTCTTAACATCCTGTTATAAAGTATTGCTTTTAGAAGGTGCCTAAGAAACATATGGCTAACAGGACCTTAGGGAAATACCTACTTACATTTTATTAATAATATCATAGTATTCGTAAGTGAGGACCTATGGGTGGTCAGATGATGCCAAAGGTTGCCTTGAATTCCACGAAAAGGAAACTGGCAGGACAAACAAATGGTATCTCAGCCCCTGAATATGTTAACACAGTTTGACTAGTTGCTGGATTACATGAAGATATAGAGGTCCACTGGAAGCAAACTACATTTAAATTATTAAATGTAATTTGTTTTAAATTTTAGGTAATATAAAAATCATCTTTTTTATCCCAGTCCTACCAAAGTAATAGTATGCTACTTACCATTTGTGAACCTGAATCCGTAGTCCTTTCATTCAGCCCAGTGTTTAAATTATCTTAATTCTCTGCAAAGGAAAACGGCCCTTTGATCATATATATTGTCTCAGGTTGTGTGGCCTGGAAAAGAGGCTCTGAGAGAGAGGTCTGCATGTGAGATGCTGGGAGAGTTAGTTGCCTTGGGATCAACCCTGTGTGGAAGTGAAGGCAGAGGAAAAGTAGGCTGTGATTGTCTCAACAGAGATACCAGCTGATCACAGGGAGTGCCTGGAAGCCGGGATGGCCCTTCAGAGTTGTACTCAGTGAGGCAAAGCAGTCATGCCTTCTTTGTACTCCTTCAATGGTTCTTGTCTTTGGACGTGATGGCCCCTGGGGAGCAGGTGTAGCTTTGCACAAGATGATTTCCTTTGGCTGAGGGCAGTTCCCAGAGCAGGACAAAGCTGCGAGCACAGCTGCAGCACCCAGTGTAGCCAAGGGGCTGGGAGAGTGAGTGCCCAGGCCCTGAAGCGGGGTGCAGCAAGCCTCCACTGTATACACCAATCCATCTTCTGATATGTGGACATAATTTCTAGGCTATAATATAACTCGCTCTGCAAAAGAATTTTAATCACTTTTAAGACAAGGTCAGGATCCTTAAGCTTAGATTGTTCTCTGTATCCACTTTGTTGCTACATTAAATCATTTTCTGGAATTGAGAGTGTCATTGAAGTATGTTTTGAGAATGTGACTTTGAAAGTCTGACCTATAGATATGTGATAAATTGTGTCCAGAGATTGATTTTGCTGAGTGCTGATATCAAATCATGTAGCAACATAGTTTCACTTACTAAATATTGCCCAGGCCATATTGTTGAACTGGGCACTGCCACGGTCACCTCATCAGGATGTTTTCTGTCCTGTGACTAGTGGCTTCAAATGTACTCATCCATCTTCTTGTCCCATTACATTTCGTGTGACTGATGCTCTGTACCCATTAAAATTGATGGAAAAGAACAAAGAGAAGAAAAATGTGCCCTTCAATTGATTACTTCTCTGAAAGAGCAAATGAGAATTCTCTAGTACCAACAAGAGATTTAGAGAAGTGGGTTTCCCCCATTTATTAAGTGCTTTAATTAGCTAGGTTTACTAAACAGAGTCTCCTATTTATAAGAGCCCATTATTCTCATGCTTTAAAATTCAACTTCCTTCCAAAATATTTGATCTTTATAAGATGAATTTAATAGCCAAAATGTTGTTTATAGTCAGGAGTTATTTTGGTGAATTCAGAGTACTAGATCAATTAGGTCATATGCCTCCCATGTCAGATTTTTTTTTCCCTTCTAATAAGCTATCATAATGGCCCATTTTATGTTCTGTGATAGCCAATAATTAAATTGATCATTTTTGTAAACTGAAGCCAAAACCATAGTGATTTTGGAAGGCCCAGTCTTTTTAGGTTTTTCTTGGATCTATTGAGTGTTATCTTGGTGTTCAACAAATTGCAGAACAGCAAAATATTTCTGCAGTGCTCACAAAATATTTGTTTAATTACAATATTTAATGTGCTGAGAGGGGAAAACCTACCCACTAGCAGTTACCAGACTTTGGCCTCTACACCTCATTCCCCATCACGTTCCTATGTTTGAGTTGGAGGAAACAGTGTAGATTTACTTCTTAAGAGGGAGGAGACTTTCACATTTTTTAAATAAAATTAAAAATAAAATAAACTTGTTGACCAAATAATATGAAATAATTTATGCTAGAAGTCCCTTGAGAGACTCTTACTGCCCACAGATCTAGGGAGTAATTGGGTGCTATGGTCCCATTAGATAGTAAAGTGAAAAAACATTCTTCCATGTTGACCTTGGTCACAAGACTATCAGGAGCAATTCTGAGACTTTGACTGTAGGATGTGTCTGTGAACAGCTGTCAGAGTGAATGTGGCCTAGCTGACCTACATCTTTAGCAATATTAATAATGATGTGCTAGGCAGATAGTTGGACCAACTGTGGAGCAAATGGAGCTAATCAGAACTGCAATCACATCCTTCCATCTATATAAACAATGGTCTTGACTAACACTATTCAATAGAAATTTCTGTGTTAATGGAAATGTTCCATATCTGTGTTGTTGAGTACAGTACCACTAGCCACATGTGGGTATTAAGTGGCTAAAATGAGGCTAGTGTAACTGAGGAAATGAATTTCTGATTTTATTAATTTTACCTAATTTAAGTTCCAACTAGTGGCTACTGTGTTAGATAGCACAGGTCAAAAAATTCTTAAGGAATTATACCTGTTTTTATTGTATGCTAGCATTTGTTACATTCCTCTGTGGATTTCTCTTGAGGAAATACTTTGTTAAAATATGAAATGCTTCTTTAAGAACTGAAATAAAATATAAGTTCAGAAAACAAGTATTAAAAATATGAATTGCAAAGAACTGCCTACAAAGAAGAGTCTTAGAAACTAGAACACACAAGGAACCCCCTTACATGCCCCTATAACTTACAGATCTTGAAAGCCTGAAATCTGGGTCAATATACTGTAGCAGTGAGAATAAAAAATGAATTCATTTTCATCCAAATACAAAAGAGTTGCATTTCTAGACCTCAAAAAATTGTAATCAATTGAGGCATTCTGTGAGAAACAGTTCCCTTTCAACTGTAACAGCAAAAATAAATAAAATAATAAAATTATATTAATAACAGTATAATTGGGGAAGCACTTTGTACTGAACTTCCTTTTACATTCTTTCCCCAATCTTAGGATTCTGCCCAAAAATCACAAACACCAATCTGAGAAATACTTATGAAGTGCTATTTCTTCAAAGCCCTTATTACTCCATTTTGGTTCAAACAATATTTTATTAATTTTTAATTTACAAAAAAGTACACATTTTTTTGAAAGAGAGAGACAGAGGGTGAGTGGAGGAGAGGCAGGGAGAGAGGAAGACAGAATCTGAAGCAGTCTCCAGGCTCTCAGCTGTCAGCACAGAGCTCAACATGGGGCTCAGACTAAGGAACTACGAGATCATGACCTGAGCCGAAATTGGACGCTTAACTGACTGAGCCACCCAGGCGCCCCTCTAATAATATTTTCTGTTATGTGATTATTATTTTGTATATATTCAGTATTTATCCCAATATATGTGCAACTCAGACTCACAAGTCAATAGTAAACCCATCTTCTTTGGATATAAATTGTGCTCTTTCTCACTGGTAAAGAGATCATAAGCCATTCATTCCTTTCAAATCCTAACTTGTTGAGTCATCATCTTTTCATCTGTGCCTTTCATCCTGTTCTCACAGCCACTACCTCCAAGCTTTCAGGTTCTGGATTTTTCCTCTGCACTTTTTCTTTTACTTCCACCCCTTCTTTCCTTTGCTACCAATCTTCTGGATTCATTGAACCCACATTTCCTCTCCACTCCTAGCCTATCCCCTTGCTTCTGGTCTCTCTACCTCAAGCCATCTTCCACCCTGCTGCCAGTACGTTGTCCTTGGGGCTCCTTTGCTCCAAATTCTCTAGTCACGGATCCCACTGTCTGCAGGACAAGGCCCACCACCTAACTTCGAGAACCTTGAATCCTCAAAGCTACCCACATTGGCAAGTTGGAGCAAGTTTCTCTCTTCCCTATGTTAGCTGACTGTATTCTTTCCAGGATTTTAGAGATTGCAAAACATTTTCGAAGTCCCAACCTCCATGTCTTTAACTTTCCGAGAAATTCTGTGATCTAAATATGACAGGTAAAGTTGGGTCCCCATTTTGTAAAGAAGGAAACCAGCTGAGATTAGAGGGGTGAGAAAGAATAACTCGAGATTACATAGCCAGTAAGTGACCCAATTTCTGGATTTATTCCATATTAATAAATGTTTCAATAAATATAATAATATCCCTAGTTCCTAGAAGAGTGCCTGTCATAGAATAAGTAAGTATAAACAGCAAATGTTGACTGAGTCAGGAATGAAGATACCTGGCTAAGGGTCTTTTGAATATGATGACTGGTGTTTGAACTGTATTAACTAGGCAGTGAGCAGTCACTGGATCGGGTGAGCAGGAAAAGTGCAGACAAATTTGAGAGGACAATTAGGAAGGCATACAGAAGTGAGAAGACACACGCTTCAGATTGTAGGACAGTAGGACAGTGGGACCCAAGGTAAAAAGAAGATAATGAGAGAATTTTTAAAGGAAGAGTTAAGAATTATTACTTCTTGACACTAATTGAATGTGAGGACCAAAGTAGAGGGCGGATTCGAACCTCCAGCCATGACGTGTGGCTGAGGCTGGTGTCTATTTCAGAAACCGATAAGCCTGTAGGACGAGTTGTTTCCCTTGAGTACAGATGAGCCTTTATCTGTGCTAAGCCCTTTGGCATTTGATTATATGATATATTGTCTCATTCTCTTTATTGGATCCCTGTCTAATTACTCACATGCAAAAATGTTGTTTTCCTTTACCTTTTAATTCTCTATTGTTCCCATGGCACCTCATCCACTGCCAGGCAAAAGTAGACCCTCCAAGTAGTGTAGAAATTGATTAATTTGAATATGATATAAACAGTATGTAATTAAATTATACTGCATCCTTTATGAAAATGTAACTTAGGCACAAGTTGTACAACTGCAGTTGCCATTTTTTCAGGAAAACAGCTCATCTCAAAAGTACTGGCTGCATTTTTCCCAAATGCATTTTGCTTCTGATGCTTTTAAAAGTAGAATAGGGGGCACCTGGGTGTCTCAGTTGGTTGAGTGTCTGACTCTTGGTTTCAGCTCAGGTCATGAACTCAGTTTTCGTGAGATTGAGCCCCATGTCGGGCTCTGCACTGACAGCACAGAGGCTGCTGGGGTTTCTCTCTCTCTTCCTCTCTCTTTGCCCCTCCCCGACTCTTGGTGTCTCTGTCTGTCTCAAAATTAAATAAATAAACTTTAAAAAAAAAAAAGCAGAAGTTCAGTAAGCACCACACACTAACTTCAGCACAGAGGAAAAGTTGCTTGAATTTTAAAGGCTTTTTCCCCAAAATTTTCTAGGGAATACTAAGTTAAATTTTTAAACTTTCTCTAGCTTTATAACAAAAAAACTTTCAAGTCATGGAACAACGAATAGCCCCTTTCTCCCCGTGTTTTAACTTACAATAAAATAAAATGGCTGGATTATTGTGTACATTTGAATCATGTGATTATCATCCCTAGGGAACTAAGACCTTATCCATCACTGCTTATTTTCATTGTACCAATATCAAAAGCACGGCCTATGTTCAAGTGTAGCTCTTATAGATAATTGGATGCATTAGTGACTTTATGGTAACGAGTAGGAAATTAACCTGGTGGTTGATAGTGACCATTCAGTTAAATTCAACCCAGATTTTGAGTGCATTTTAGGTGAGCGACTATTATTATAGTGGGTTCCAGAGGTAAATAAGACAGGACCTGGACCCTCTGGGGGCTTCATAGTCTTAAGTCATTATAGTGAGACAAAATGCAACCGATGACCAGGAAAAGGAGGGAAATGGTAACTGTGGGTTCCACACCAAAACACAAACACAAAAACAAAACCTTACGTAGAACATGCCATTCAAGCTGAACATGAAGCAATCAGGTGGGGGTGTGGCATTCTGGCCATAAAGACAGTGAGCGCAAAGGATCAGAATTTGGGGAATCTAAAGTGTGTGAGTCTGGTGTGGGTGGAACATTGGGGACTTTGGGGAGAGCAAGAGGGGTGAGTGACCAAACAGTAAGACAGAAGCAGATTTTGAGAGATTGTGGTAGCAGCCTGAAGAGAGTGAGTTTTCTTTAATGTGTGGTTAGAAATGTTCACGGGACGCCTGGGGGGCTCAGTAGGTTAAGTCTCTGACTTTGGTTCAGATCATGATCTCACTTCTCATGAATTCAAGCCCTGCACTGGGCTCTGTGCTGACAGCTCAGAACCAGGAGCCTGCTTCAGATTCTGGGTCTCCGTCTCTCTGCCCCTCCCCCCACATGTGCGCGCTCTCGCGCCTCTCGCTCTCTCTCTCTCTCTCTCTCTCTCCCCCTCTTTCTCGCTTTCTCTTTCAAATAAACATTAAAAACAAGTAATAATTGAAAAAAAGAACTGTTTACATGATTTTGTTTTTTTGAGAAAGGGGTACCAGGATCAAATCGATGGCTGGCTAAAATGAGTGAAAGTTATGATTAGCAAGGTAGGTGTGACTTTGCACTATTTTTTAGGAACAGAACCATTTTTCCCCCAAATGAGATAAGAAGCTTTAACACATAAGACAGAGTTGCCTGGCGGACTCTCGTACTTTGAGGTACTTTGATGAGAGTGGACTGAGTATGCCCGCAGGCGGCCCCTGAGGCTCCTATGAATGGGAATGGTAGGGCACCAGAAGGTAACAGAAAAAGCAAGAGAACGGAGAATAGGGGCGAGGACTGCCAGGGACTATGGCTTCAGAGAGAGGCAGGCCAGAGCGTCATGATTTGGGAGAGAAAGGAGGTAGAGAAATTTCTGATGGAAGCGACTGCGGAGAGGGCAAGGGCGCTAAGATTGGAAACACAGGAGACAGAAGAGCAAGTGGTCAGGAATAAGGAAGCATTGAGCACAGTAACTGAGGTCTAAGGGTTTGTAGAGTATTGAGTATCAAAATTCAGACAAATATTGACATCTTAGCTCAGTGATCTGAAGGTGCTAAATATCTGATTGCCCAAAATCATGTCAGCACAGTGCAGAGTTAAGTAAGGTGATTTGTTTGTATTTATTACCTTTTTTTTTTTTTTGTAGTATATCCTGAAGCTTTGTTACCCTGCTTTTTGACACTAACATTTCAAAACAACTTGAGAAGGTATACAGGAGAGGCTTGACACCTGGCATATGATCCAGGTTGATGTAACAAATGTTAAAATGTGTTTTCATCGGCAAGTTAAAAATGTGCAGCTTAGGGGCGCCTGGGTGGCTTAGTCGGTTAAGCGTCCGACTTTCGCTTAGGTCATGATCTCGCGGTTCGTGGGTTCGAGCCCCGCGTCGGGCTCTGTGCTGACAGCCAGCTCAGAGCCTGGAGCCTGTTTCAGTCTGTGACTCCCTCTCTCTCTGACCCTCCCCTGCTCACGCTGTCTCTCTCTCTCCTAGAAATAAATAAAACATTTAAAAAAAAAAAATGTGCAGCTTAGAGAGTAGTTGAAACTCCATATGCCTCTTTTGGCCGACACCATAATGCAGCTTGCAGAAATATAAATGAACATTCAGAAATTGGAAGCATGCCTTTGTCTAAAATCTGGGCCATATTTAAGCCTTCCTACATACCACAACCTTTCAATTAGCCATTACCAGACGTAAGTACAGAGGCATTTAGCTGGTGGTAGATTATTTATCCTGTCTATAGCTGAATCAGTTTCCATAGCCAGAGATATGCAGTGTTTCTAATAGCCTTTATAAACGGACTTATGCACCCCAAGATTCTGTTATTTCAGAAGCTCTTATGAACAATAAGGCTCTAAATTGTGAATGCTTATTAGACACTATAAATCATTTTGCATTGCAATAAACATCAATTAAGTGTACTTCACATGCCATAATGCGGGGACCCGATTGATTCTGTAGACAGCACAGCTCAGCATTACCTACATTCAGAGGTGCAGAAAAAGAATAGCCATTAAAGTAACATTAGCTTAAGAAAAATGAAAACTTCTGGGACAATTACAGTTTCACTGTTTTGACTGCAGGGGGAAAAATGGCCTTTGTTCTAAGAGATGTGACTTGAACAATGCTATTTTGCATGAAATTGAGAAATTGCATACATTCCCAACCTGACGGATAGTGTACGTGAGATCTTAGTTCTGCTTCATTAGGCTCTTGTGAATGAGTGGTGGATTTTCTCTATTTATACATTTTTTGTCAGGATATCGTAAACATAGCCTACCTAGCTCATGTTTTTACTATTGCCTTTTAATTTATATATTGGTTGTAGCTTTGAAAAGAGTTTATTCTTCAATTGAGTAAGTATGCTTCTTTTTAAATATTTAGGTAGGTATTAGGACTAGATAAAACTAGACACTCACTAGTTTTTATAATGTTACATGTTAAATACATAGTCTTTAAAAGTTCTGAGGCATCTGGGTGGCTCAGTCGGTTAAGCATCTGACTTCAACTCAGGTCATGATCTCGCAGTTCATGAGTTTGAGCCCCATGTCGGGCTCTGTGCTGACACCTCAGAACCGAGAGACTGCTTCAGATTCTGTATCTCCCTCTTCTCTCTAGCCCTCCCCTGCTCATCTTCTGTATCTCTCTTTGTCTCAAAAATAAATAAAAACCTTTAAAAAATTAAAAATAAGTGAATAAATAAAGTTGTAAGTTTTTAGTGAATGAAAATAAACATCTTTAACTGGTTTCAAATTTTCTAATGCACAAATTTTAATATGCTGAAAATGAAGCTTAACAGAGAGGCATTTCCTAACAAAACTTTTTTCTTATTCGATTTGAACAAAGCAATCTGGAGAAAGCGAATTATTCACAGATGAATTCACCTGCATTTTATTTAGAGAAAAAGAATTGAAACAAGTTGTCTGTACTAGTCTTCTTAAAGCCTACTTGAATACATTTTTTAAATATCCATGGGGCGCCTGGGTGGCTCAGTCGGTTAAGCCTCCGACTTTGGCTCAGCTCTAGATCTCACAATTTGTGGGTTCGAGCCCTGTGTCAGGCTCTCACAGCTAGCTCAGAGCTAGCTCTGTGATGACTGCCAGCTCAGAGCCTGGAGCCTGATTCAGATTCTGTGTCTCCCTCTCTCTCTCTGACCCTCCCCTGGTCACGCTGTCTCTCTCTCTCTCTCAGAAATAAATTTTAAAAAAACATTAAAAAACTAAAAATAAGTAAATAAATATCCAAATGTGCCTTAGAATATGTGTAGTATTTTGAAGTAACTTGTTACTAATACTTGTATAAATGTGTTTTGGGGTGGGGGTGGGGAAAGAGAAAGGAGGGGAGGGAACCTGTAACTGCACTGTTGCTCCCCTGCATTCTGCTGTGCTTTCTTGAGTAGGAGAGACCAGAGCAAGGGCGCCTGGGTGGCTTAGTCGGTTAAGCATCCTACTTCGGCTCAGGTCATGATCTCACAGTTCATGAGTTCGAGCCCCACATCGGGTCCTGTGCTCACAGGCCTGAGCCTGCTTCAGATTCTGTGTCTCCCTCTCTCTCTCTGCCCCTCCCCTGCTCATACTTGTGCTCTTTCTCTCTCTCTCTCTCTCTCAAAAATAAATAAATGTTAAAAAAAAATTTAAAACAAGGAAAGACAAGAGTAAAGTTATGCCGTGCTGTAAAATCCACATATAACCTAGATGCGTGGGTTCATGGAGAGCTGTGTGCCTGTCTGTTATTAGTAGACACCTCATTGTTGCTGGACTGAGGAACAACAAAGTGGATCTGGTGGGTTCATTGGCGCTTCAGATGGCTCAGCCCGATTGCTTCCTCCCCCCGGGGCCTACTGCTTCTGTGACTGTCCTCAGGCATAGCTGTGTAACATCTCCTCTACACTGGACAGTGTGCCGCACTTCCCCGAGCCTTGGCCTTTGGACAGACTCCAGTCATTTGACTGAGGCTGCATGGAGATGTTTTCTGTCAGCCAGACAAATGACAGGTACAGAAGCAACCACTGAACTATCTGGACACATCTTCCCCCAAGGAGATAAGAGAGGAGGCTCCTGACAGCCTCACTTCTACACGTTATTACCAAGTAATAGCTTATCCCGCCCAACATTTCATATAGATGTATATTAGCCAGACTTTACCCATATAAAAACAACGAATGAGATTGAAATGGTCCTTCCCTTATTTTTTTACTTTTAAAATCCTTGTCTCTCCTTCAAGACCCAATTTAAATGCCACCTGCTTCATGATGTCTTCTCAGAGCCCTAAATAAAATATAATGGATTCTCCTTCAAAAATCCATAATATTGTCTTGGTCTCTGTTATTGGACTTTTAACAGGTGCTTTGTGTTTTAACTGAGTACATGTCATCTTTGTCCTCTAGAGCAGGACCTGTCCCTTTGATATTTGCTTCACTTCCTCACCCCACCCCAAATCCCATAGAAGAGTACTTTGGATGTCGTAGATGTTCAGTAAAGTATCATTCACATTCACATTCAACATGAACTTCATACTGAGCTTCTAAGAGTTACCCTTTGATAATAGCATTGATTGCATTCGGTCATATGTGTTTATGCCATGTACTTCTTTTCTGCTAACCAGCAGTTGAGGTAGCCTCCTAAACTTGATTTTCAAATCTATTCAGGATTAAATACAAGTAAATTAACTTCTATTCTAAAAGGTCCTTGAGGGAAATATCCACTTCATATATCATTTTCTATCCCACAGAGTTGCTTAATACAGGGCTTTTAACAAAACAGATATTCAGTGTTTGTGAAACTAAATTGTTAAGTCAGGAATACCTATAAAACTCACATGGAGCCTCTCAACTGCTGAGCATGCATTTCTTATGTATATTCCTCATAGAAAGTTAATGTACCAGGAAGACTTCATTAAGTTTTCATTATGCTTTAACTCTAAAAAGGTATTGACATGGCTTAGAAGTCATTGATCATTAGTCACAAGATGTTGCTAATCTCCCTACCTGAGTAAAACAAATGAAACTATCCAGGTAAAAAATTGGTCATCACTTAGTCATTCCTTTAGATTAATTCCTAGTCTATTTAAGGATATGCGTACAATGACCTCTATCTAGATTCCAATTTTTCCTAGCCAATCTGAAAAAAAAAAAAAATCAAAACAAAAAACAGAAATATTGTCAAACTTTGCCAAATCAAGTAAAAAACTCAATGAAAATTTTTGCAATAGATAGAATATGCCACAAAAAATTGATGAACACAATTGTGTGCTGGTAAGTCTGTCATTTTTTCAAAGAAAATAGTCTTTTAAGAAAACACAAGAATTAAAGTAAGTCAACAGTGATATTAGCAAGAGCCATTAGCTGAGTATAAAAGGACTTGGGGTCAGTCTACTGCCAGATCTTGGGCCCATCCCAATTTCCTTGGGATGTACCTTGGGATCACTTCTAGTTAATAGGCAGAGTC
Organism: Crocuta crocuta; assembly: GCF_008692635.1. Lineage (NCBI taxonomy): Eukaryota > Metazoa > Chordata > Mammalia > Carnivora > Hyaenidae > Crocuta > Crocuta crocuta. The sequence goes on from NW_027528345.1 coordinate 2,859,808, forward strand.
CATGATACCTTGTCACCCTACTGCCACATGAATATTCCTAAAGAATAGCTAACTATGATTCCATGCTCAGAAACCTTTACTAGATACCAATTGTGTGTGAAATTACAAAAACAGTTATGATTAGTTAAGTGTTTTAAGATTCAGTGCTTTGATCAAATGCAACTTTCCCTTAAGCCATATTCCCCACTTCCCTCAAATATACAAATGCCAGACTGGGCAACTGACTCTTGACTTTACTTTGCATTTTGCCCATGACCTGGTCTCTGCCAAAAAAATTATTTCCACCTCAGGTATGCCTCCTCAGCTCTGAAGCCTTTTCTGAGTTCATCAACTAAACCTTCTGAGAGTCCACACTACTCCTAGTTAATAATGAAATTCTTCACGCTCTGACTTATATTAGAGTTATTCAGACTGGGGATGGGGGTGGGGGGAAGCTCATCTTTATCTTATAATCTCTTGAATTTTTGTCTTTACACAATGTCTAGTACAATGTCTTATTTATTGTAGTTATAAACCACATAATCTTTAGATAAACAAGAACCCACAGCACCTTGGAGGGCACCATATACATAACAGATGTGTAGAACCATAGAATGAGAATATTACATGGTGCATCACATTTATATCCAACATGTGGCTCCCTTGATTATTCACATAGTAGCGTGCACTGTTACATATTTAATTTTAAACAGAAATTGTAGGTTACTTATACTCATTTGGCATTAAAGCAAGTTTTTGTTTCCTGTTGAATTGATCATTAGATAGCACCTAGACTGAGACACAGTCTCTCTGATAAGATGGAGGACAGGGGTGCCTGGGTTTCTCAGATGGTTAAGCATCCAACTTAAGCTCAGGTCATGATCTCATGGTTCATGGGTTCAAGCCCCGTGTCGGGCTCTGTGCTGACAGCTAGCTCAGAGCCTGGAGCCTGTCTTCGGATTCTGTGTTTCCCTCTCTCTCTGACCCTCCCCTGCTCATGATGTTTCTATCTCTCTCTCAAAAATAAATAAAACATTACAAAAATTTTAAATAAAAAAAGATGAAGGACAATATTCTTTTTTTCCCAGTACTTAAAGATCTTGCATTAGTAAGTTATAGGTTAGCCATTTCTACCTACCAGGAGGCTCCAATCTGCCCAAAAGGGGGATTCTGGGACTTCCACTACCCCCAGAGAAAGCACCATGGCTGTTGGCCACAGAGGACAGCCAGGACTCCCATGACTTCCACGGTGAACTTACTGTGAAGGTTGGATTTGCATCTCCAAGGACACCATGGAGATAGAATTCAATTACTTCCAGAAGTGGCTTCTTTGTCCTCCACACTCCGTAGCACCAGCCATGTTCAACTAGAATAGTCAAGTACTCATGTGCCAGCATAGTCTTGAATGAACAGAGGAGCAAAACATGCTCAACAGATGATACAGCTGGCTCTCTTCAGAAACCCAGCTGAATGCCAAGAGAAGTAGCCCAGTTCTGGGCTTTCACTGCACTGACTTTCAGAAAAAAATTGAATATGGCTCTTCTATGTTGGTCAGTCTATAAAGTAGAAGAATTCAGATGCAAGTGAACAGAATGGCCACCTGTGCCTACTCATCATTCCCACCATGATGCTGTTCAGTGAAGTCATTCATTTAACAGTGGCTGGGGAAGTACCACTAGACTTGGGATGAGAGCACTTAGAAAATTATAAGCACAATTAATATGCATTCTGATATAGTAGTTGTCCTGGGTTTTTTTCCTTAAACATTTTTTTGCGGGGGACATATTGTTACTTTTTCTCCTCTAAATTAGAGGCATATTTTGCTGTACAATTTACTTAGAAGAATTTGTAGGGGTGCCTGGCTGGCTTAGATAGTCAAGCGTCTGACTCTTGATTTTGGCTCAGGCCATGATCTCACAGTTTGTGAGTTTGAGCCCTACATCAGGCTGTGCACTGACAGCACAGAGCCTGCTTGGGATTTTCTCTCTCTTCGTCTGCCCCTTTCCTACTCATGTGTGCTGCTCTCTCTCAAAATAAATAAATATTTTTTTTTAATTTGTGAGAACAATCCAGTACTACTTACATATTTTCTCTTAAAGTCACTCATCTGATGAATTCACTCATCACTGTTAGAAAGAGTAAAGACAACATGTAATAAAGAAGATATTATTTGATAGCTAGAGCCTGTGGAGTGTCATTTGGGTTGAATACCATTGTTAAATGAGTGAATGAATGTTATGGTATCTCTTTTACTTTTTGTCTGCTAAGATAGTAAGAATGGACAACTGTTTTCTCCTCAAATTGTACCTCTTTAAAGGCATGAGAGTGACCTGTAAGTATCTGCTTACATCATTTGCTCTCTGTGTTGTAGGGGGAGGAGGGACCATAGATTGAGTCAGTGCAGATGATATGAAGAGATGATATGTTTAAATGATGACATCCAGATACATCAGTAAACATCACAGAGGTTTCACTTCTAACTCACTACATATCTAATAACTGAAGTTACTTTTCTTTTTTCTTTAATCTGTGTTTACTAAACTAGGAAACTTACAAAACTGTGCATATTTCTGAAAACTTTGGTAACCGAAGAAAAGCTCTGAAGAGATATTATGAGAACAAAATTAGGAATGGAAAGCTGTGTTGAAAAGTGCAAATATGCTCATTTGGTTATGGTTAGATCAGTGTAATAATAACAACATTATCTTTTTGTGTTTGAGCAGTTCTTAACATAACACCAGTTATCCCCTATCTTTATCCCACTTCATTAGTTTTGCCTTATGTGTGGACATTTATAGTGCTAACTAGTCTCTCTCCTTGCCTCCAGTTCACTGTGGAATGGGCGATGAAGGAGAGAAGGATGTGCAAAATATTTATTTAAGATGATTTCAGTTTCCTGCCAACTGTTAATTTATAGAATCTGGCCCAGTGAGTGGTACTTAAATATAGCTTAAGTTACAGTGCCACAATGTTTTCACGAAGGACATGCATGACTGTTTTTAGTGTTCCTTTAAAAATAGCCTTGGTTTCAATGCCATTATCAGTTCATTATCAGTGTATTGTTTGTTTCATTGTCCAGCATGACTGTCTGATAAAATCCTTAATTATTAAGTATCTGATAATACTATCCAAACTGCTTTAATTACAGCACATTTTGTGCCTTGTTTTATTACATTTCATGCCAGAATGAACCTGGCCAGGATCTTTAATAAGGCCATATTAAATCCAGGCTAGAGGTTAAAACTCATGAGGCAGCCTTGATTCTCTGCCTATTGTGTAGAGAATCTCATCAGAAAAGCCCCAAACTTCATTAAAGACTGCTGGATGTGGGCCCTCCTATATTACCATTTACTTTAAGGGCTATCACTCAGGGGCAATTATTGGTGTGCTCCTCATGATCCCTGTTATATTAAGGCAATTTCTACACCTAGGTTAGGCATTAATACCGCCATTATCTCCAACACAAATCCCCTGACAGTTAGAAAAGCAGGAGAAATTACAGACGGATTAATCTCTAGTGCCCGTCCAAAAAGAAAACCTTCCCCTAGAGGATAGAGAAGGCTATGTTGAACTCAGTTAAGCTGTGTTAGATGTAATGAAAAAGAGCCCCCTGTGCCTGCCTCTGTCGGAGACGTTAGATGACCCTTTCTCAACTTGTCAATATCCCTTTTGGGCTTTCCTTCTCTCCATTCCTACTAGGCTACTCTGAGTCTCATGGCATCTTTAAATAATTATGTTTGTGCTTTAAAAAGAGAGAGAGAAAACAACTAAGCTTATCCATGTGGGAAGGCTGGACAAGGAATCCATTTCATACAAAAAGAAGAAGAAAAAGAGAGCCCACTGTTTTCACAAATCCTTTCTATTTCCAGTGTGTTTTTCCAGATGTGTTTGTGGGTCTCACACCATGAGCCATGCTTAGAAAAGCAGATCATAGAATAAGGACAAAGAATCCCAGCATGCACAAAGGAGTAGGAAGACAGGAGGATGGAGCGACTTGGCAGGTCATTCCCAGTGCACCCTGCTTCTCCTGATAAAGGTACCTTTGACAGTGGCTGATGCTGCTGTTGACGCACCTCTGTGGCCGCTGCAGAATCGCTGCGGTTTGGGAAGGGAATGATAAGGAACACAATGAATAACTAACAAAGCTCATTTGATGAATGCAGTCATTTGCATTACAGCGAAAAATAGCTTTGCTCCTGATGGGAGAGTGGCATACCTAGCCACAAATATAATTTGTGTCCTTCAATGACATAGGAGGGCAATAGTAGACAGGGTGAGAGTTTGGTGGGTGGGAAGTTTTAATTTATCACATTGTAATAGTATGGTAAACACTGACCAAGAAAAAAAATTTTTTTTTAGTGCTGTTGGACTCCGAAACAGGTGAGGTTTTCTGGGTTTGAGAAAAATATTTGTAATCATAATACCTTCTTTCAGAAACCATTATAGTTGAAATTAATACCCCATGCATCCTTGATATGGAGGTGTTAAGGGATGACTCACAGTTGAGCTATTTGCTTCCATGATGCAGAAATGCCATTTCACCTCTCTTTATTTCTATCTTACCCAATAGGACCTCTTGAAAGGACATTTTATACGAGGGTGAATGCGAGGGACTTTTGGGATTCTAAGCTCTTTCAGAGGAAGCAGTTGGATTTAGTTACCACTCCGATGTGGCTTAGCCATTTGCCCAGAACACAGTAGTGATCTGCAAGTTGACTTATCCACCCTTATCTTATCACAAACCAGGAAATATAACACTGTGACCCTCAGCCAACCACGAGCTGCAATTTCAACCCTGAGTTTTGATCTACTGCCTGCTAACTGGTCTAATGCAGAAAGTCCTGGGGGGCCCAGCACTTTCAGGCCAAGTATAAGCAAATATAAAGTGAGAAATCATTTTATATCATCACACATCATTCCTAACTCATCAAGTGCTCCCTTTTTTGTTGGTGAATTAGTTGCTACTCTGACTGTGAGGTTCATTTCCCTTTTCAAGTACTTAAGCAGTGTATACCTTCTATAACTTTTTAATCATCTAACATTCAATCAACAGTTACATGTGAACACCTGCCAAGTACAAGGTATTGTATTTCACTGATCTAAAAATCGAGGTAACATTCCTCCTCTAATAGAGGAGATATAAAGAGTTATAAAGAGTTACAACTCCTTGGAGTTTACAACTCTTCACAAGTCATGCTGTGATTGAAGTATGGGGGAAGTACCATGAGAGCACAGAGAAGGAAGGGACAGTATCAGAGACTATCCCCAGAGCAGCTGATTCCCAAGAATGTGGAATCTAAAAATGAGTCAGTGCATATTTAGAAAGACCTCCCAACTTAAGTATCTTTCTCTTGGATAGAGTGATTGGATCAGAAAATATTTGGGAAAATCTTTCATGGACTTACATAGGCATTAGAAGGAGAGTCTTTTTCACCCATAGAAATAAGAGTGTTTTCCCTTTAAAAGAGTCCAGAGTACTGTCACCCTCTTATACCAGGCCAAAAACATTGAGTTGACTATGAACTAAACATCAATGACAGATATTCTTGATTGAACAACAGAAAGACTCAAAAGTCCATTTCCCTTGTTGAAAGTATACTTTCTTTGCTTGCTCCCACTTAACCCCTATAAATATATATTCACCAATAATAGCCACACTTCCCTAAATAAATTATTATCAAATTTCTTCCTTTTGAGGTTTAGGAACTGTGATTAACATTTTTAAACTTTCTGGGTCTTTTCTCCCCACAAATGTAAAATATACTAATTATAATGTAACCTTTGCATAAATGCATAACATACAGGGGCACCTGGGGGTGGCTTAGTGGGTTAAGTATCTGACTCTTGTTTTCAGCTCAGATCATGATCTCAGGGTTCATGAGTTCACTCACCATGTCAAACTCCATGCTGACAGTGCAGAGCCCGCTTGGGATCCTCACTCTCCCTATCTCTCTACCCCTCCCCCCTCTCAAAATAAATAAATAAACTTGAAAAATGCATAACAGACAAACTAAATGTATTCCATAATCTCTTTACCTAATCTACAGTGACTGATTAAAAATAATCAGGATCAATTCTATCACAAACAATCTCATAAAACACTTTTTGCTCCCTCTTGTGTTTTACCTTTGATTTTTGTTACTCATATCATCTGAACAGGGGCTGAGTCATAGCTGTCCTTTCTTTAATAACACTGTAGTACTAGTTTTCCTGAATGTTATAACTGTGGGAGACTAGGGGAAGAAATACTTCTCTTCAGAACTGGGGTCAGTGTTAGTAAACTGACTTTTCTCCAAAGTAGTATAGTAACATCATTTTGCTTAAATAACCAGCTAAAAAGAAAGNAAAGAACTACCTACTTAGTGAAAGAGCTAGATGAATTGATATTAACCAAAAGCATAAAACCAAAGAATATCAGCATCTCTTGTTGCTAGTGGCTTACTCTATGTGCATCTCATTCCGTATGTGCATAAATTATTTTCTAAATTCTAATTTGCCTGTAACTGAAAAATACGTAGTAAAACTCAGTGATTTGTACTGTAGTGTTCCCTCTACTAACTAGACTCTGTCATAATTTTTGAAAAGTTTCTGCCTAAATTTGGATTTTTTTGTTTGTTTGTTTGACATTAACCAGTCCAGATCCATTTCTTGCTGCTATTGGTGTGTCTGCTAATTCTTGTGTGCCACAGACTGAAAAATCAGATGAAATACTGATGAAATCTTGTTGAAAACTCTTGTCTGTAAAATAAGAGTGAACGGCTCAGAGTTAGATCTTGTAGATTCCTCCTTGCATCAGGCCTTATCATTTGGCAGGAGGAGTTTTTAACATTTATTTTCAAGGTCTTTACAAAATTATTTCCGGGTCTCTACTGAGCTTTTGATGAATTTGCCAGAAATATTCTAAATTCCTCTTATATTTGTGGCCACAATTGAGGTCTCTACCTACAATCTTTCACCAAGTGACATAATTAAATAAACTGCTCTCATTCTTAACAAAGTGGTGAGATATAAGGTAAAAATTATTTTTGTAAAGATGCTCTGCAGGAGAGGAAAACATTAGTGTGGGATTGGATATTCCCTTTTACTCACAGGACACCTTTTTCTCTGTGACTCAGGGACCAGGCTCCTTCCATCTTGTATCTCTGTCATCTCCTGCCACTTCAGTATTCCTTGCTTCCTGCCCACAAACACGGAAAAGTAGGAGAAAAGAAAAAACGTACCTATTTCTTAAAGGTCCTGACCGGAAATGGTAGAGATGGCTTCTGCTCTTACTCAGTCTGTTGGCAATAACGAGCTGCATGACCACTCTTAGACACAGTGGAGGAGTCAGGAAATACAGCCTCTGGCTTAACAGCATCCCAGCCACAACACCACACAGGGATAGGGTGACTCTATGGTGGATAGCTAGACATCTTAGCTGTAGGTAATAAACCAGGTAGGAGTTGGGGAAATGCACAAATAGGTAAGAGTGTGTACACAGAATAAAGTCACCTAGCTCTGCCAGCATGCAAATTACCTACTTCGCAACCCTCCTGATGGAATTAATCATGCACTCTGAGTATTGTTTTCAGGAATGGTGGTGGTTTGCAGTGACCCCTCTCCAAATAAAAAAGCTCCATGTGCAGAGCTGTGGTGACACAAACTTTCTTACTGACAGAATGCACCATGTGGCAGACTGCCATAAACAACTCAGATATTAAAATATGCAAATGGCCAAAGAAGAAGAGTATTTTTTCTTCTCACTCTTGCTAAGGTCATTTAAATATACAAATATAAATATATATATAGGTTTATTATATAAATTATATATATATATAGGTTTATTATATAAATTATATATATATATATAGGTTTATTTGTTTTAGCTATTTTTTTGTCACATCTAACAGGTGATTNACAATGAATTATTTCTGTTGCCGCATCTGAAAATATACTAGGGTAGCTGAATTCAGTTTTAAAAAAGATTTTTTCTTCACTTTGGCAGAGAGGGGGATTTATGTATTGGTTTGTGTTTTTTTGAATCATTTCCTTATAGATAGTGGGTATTTAATAGGTATTTGATGAATTTAAATAGGCCTTTTGATGATGTTGGTGATGATGTTGATGATTTTTATACAGAAACTCAGAGATAGTTCTATAGATTAATGAATACAGGTAGAAATTGTTTTAGCTCTTATGATGGACTATATCATCATCATCATAATCATTATTGTGAGTATTACAGAGTGATGATTATAAACATAAATCATGGATAAAAATATGCCAAGAATATACTTCATTTAAAGTCGAATGCACTGCTTATATAAAAATTTCTTTATAGAAGTCAATTTGCCTTTTTAAGAATACATTTTAATACTTAGGATCCCCTTGAGCATAATTAATAACATATATTTCTAATAAACCTGAGCACAATTGATAGGTGACAAATAATGTCATCAATAAGTCAGTTCAGGGAATAAAAAGTATATCCATTTAATAACTACTATTCTGTAATACTTATTTAAAAGATCCAATTCTGTTTGAAATATTTTATATCACACAGTGCTATTTTGTTGACCAACTGAGACAAAAGATGATAGACTTTCATGGATATATATTATTTTGCTAGAGCACAATTAACCGCCTCAACAATATACTTTTTTTTAAGTTGATTTATTTATTTTCAGAGGGAGAGAGTACAGATGGTGGAGGAACAGAAAGAGAGAATCCCAAGCAGGCTCCATGCTGTCAGTGCACCAATGTGGGTCTCAAACTCGCAAATCATGAGGTCAATACATGAGCCAAAATCAAGAATCTGATACTCAACCAACTGAGCCATCGAGGTGCCCCATCTCCCCAGCACCATTAAAAAGTAATTCACGGGGCGCCTGGGTGGCTTAGTCGGTTGAGCGTCCGACTTTCGCTTAGGTCATGATCTCGCAGTTCGTGGGTTCGAGCCCTGCATCGGGCTCTGTGCTGACTGCCAGCTCAGAGCCTGGAGCCTGTTTCAGTCTGTGACTCCCTCTCTCTGACGCTCCCCTGCTCACGCGGTCTCTCTCTATCTCTCTCTCTCTCCTAGAAATAAATAAAATATTAAAAAAAAGTAATTTACTTCTTTTGAAGTTATACTAAAAATAAGTATTCTAGGATCATTGCCTCTCTCTTTTTTTTTTACCATAATTTATGCTAATATAACATTAGCTAATATTTATTGAGTTTTTACAGAGTATGAGGTATCACTCTAAGAGCTTATTTTATTTTATTTTATTTTACTTTAATTTTATTTTTGAGAGAGAGAGCACATGCAGAGAAGGGGCAGAGAGAGGGGCGGGCAGAGGATATAAAGCAGGCTCCGCACTGACAACAGCAAGCCCAATGTGGGGCTCGAACTCATGAACCATGAGATCATGACCTGAGCCCAAGTTGCCTGCTCAACAGACTGAGCCACACAAGCACTCCTAAGAGTTATGAGCATAGTAACTGATTTGATCCTCCCAACAGATACATCCAAATATTAGATGGTAGTAATATCACCTCCATTTTAACAGTGAGGAAATGGAGGAATAGAGCAGCTAAATAGCTTGCCCATAGTCATCATGTGGAGTAGGATTCGAACCCAGGAAGTTAAATACCAGAGGCTTTGCTGCCTCTCTATTCAGAACAACCAATATATTGATTTTAAGCTATTTTTTACATAATTTTTACAGTGTAGCTAAGGAAGCATAGCATCACCGAAAAATCAATATTCCCATGGGATGTGTATTTATTTCATTACTACATGTAAAAGACCGAAATGATAGTACCCATTATTTCTCTGGATTTGAAAAATGTTTTCTGCTTTTTTTTTTATTTTGAGAGAGAGTGAGAGCAAGCAAGGGAGGGGCAGAGAGAGAGAGAGGGAATCCCAAGCAGGATCCACACTGTCAGTGCAGAGCCCAGTGAGGGGCTCCAACTCACAAACCATGAGATCATAACCTGAGCTGAAATCATGAGTCAGACTCAACTTACAGGGCCACCCTGGTGCCCCTAAAATGTTTTTTGATTTTAGAAGCTTCTTACTTGAGAGAAGGGGGGAAAGTTGTGTTATTTTAATCATCTCCTATGTTAACTAAAATACAGGTAATTTTGTTTTAAATTAATGCATCCCAGATACTAAAATACATTCAACTGAACCATTTTTTGTGGGTCAAAAATGGTCACATATTGACAATTCCACATGATTCAACTATTGCCAACTGAATACCCTAAGTATGTAGTAAACAGTGGGTCAGAAACATTGATGAAGACATGCATAGATTAGAAAGGAGTAATACGTGTTCCTGGTCATGAGGCTTCCCATGTAAGTGTGAACACAAAATATACTTGCCTGTAAATGTAAATGATATCACTCAGAAGTCCTTACAGAGTAAAGTCACATCCAGGTGCCCACCTAGAAAGCTTTCTCTATAAAACCAGTAGAGACACAAGGGCACAAAGACAATTTCATTGCCCCTCCCAAGAGCACTTGGGCTCCTGCAGTATTTCAGTAACCTCTGCCTGTGAGCGCCATGGAAGCTGCACACATTCTGACTCTCTCATCCTGATTCAGGCTTGCACTGCTGCTAACCACTGCAGTTATGACTTCACCCTCCAGGTCAAGCACTGGTGACGTGCCCCCGTCCCCAACCTCTGTATCTCTTCCCATCTGACCTTTGTCTTCATCTCCTGTAGTCAGTGGAGCTCCCCCAGGATGCATGCAGATGCCTTCAAAGGATTCACGCTACTACATGGTCAGGTTATAAATGTTATATAATAAAATTTTTAAAAGTAACAGAAACACTCAGTGCTGTAATTTGAAGGAGAGAGGGTCTTTGAGAAATCAGAGTATTTGGAGAAAACTTCACTGACATGGATAAACTTTGAAAGAAGTTTTGAGCAACTGGTAGGCAGAATTAGGATGAATGGAAAAGTGAAAGGATATTTGGGCTGTGGAAACAGTGGAGCAAAAGAACAGAACTGAGGGAGGGATCCATGATCTGCAGAGAGGATAAGCAATCATCCAGCTGGAACAAAGATTTCACATAGTCGGAAGTAGAAGAGAAAGATTAAAACAGTTTGTGTCAAGTCTTCAATATTGGGCTGAGGTGAGTCACAACCACTAATAAGCACCTCATTCTGAGCACCTGCTATGTGCCAGGAAATTGACATACGACTTCTCCAATTTTGACATATTAGAGAGATGAATTATCAATTATATAGATACGAAGCTGAGATCAAAAGAGGGTAAGGATCTTAACAAAGGCTAAATTTAAAATTATTTTCAGTTAATCATTTTTAAAGCATTTCCTACATAACAGGTTTAGCTGTAAGTGCTGAATAAAATTTCACTCATTTAAACTACACAACAACCCAATGAGCCAAGTACTTGTATATTGTTTTTATCTTCTCTTGGCACTAAATGAAGTACCTACTAAATGAAGTTACCAAACTTGCTCAGTCTCACAGATTATAAATAGTGAAGCCAGGATTCAGATTCAGGAAGGCTTGCTTCAGGGTCTGTATTCTTACATGCTCTGCTGACAGTTGTAAAACTAAGGGATAGAGGGACGCCAAAGTTTGTGAACAGGATAATTACATAACCAAAGTGGCATACATATTATTAAATACTTAAGAGGGAAGTCAGATGGAAGATTACATCTATAATTTTAATCTGAGTTGATTGAGGGCTAGGTTAGGACAGTATTGCTGAGAACAAAAAGAGAAAAAAAATGAAAAATATTATGAAGGAAGGATAAAGCCCATGTGAGAACTAATTGGATATGAAAGGTAAGTGTCAAGAAGTGAAATAGGATTCTTAGAAGTGCCCTCCCTAGCTGGAATTATGATACAACTATCTGAAATAGGAAAAAAAAATTACAAGAAACATTTTGTATCAGATTTTATGCCCAGGCTGGAAAATACAAGTAGAAATATCCAGTAAACCACTGGAGACAGATACTTTGAATGCCCATTATATTTAAGGTATGTCTATTGTATTCAATAATGTGTTTGTGGATTTGTTTCTCCTCCGTAATGCCTGGCACTGGGCCTGGTAGCATTGTAGAAGGTCAATGAATATGATCGAATGAATAAAAATCATACAGATAGTAAAGGTAGCTGTGACCTTGAGTCTGTAAAGAAAATAGCAGAGAAATTGAGGACCAAATGCCCAATTTCTTTCTTCTGGAGATTATGGTCTCAGTTTCACCTTTTCCTAATAGAATCTAAAACTTGCAACCTATGACATTGTAGAGTAAAATAAATCACTCGATGTTTAACAAAATATTACCTTAGAATTCTCTTAATGGTTTAGTAGTTGAAATCAATACGTGCCTATTACTTTCATGTCTTTAATTATGTTTATCTAGAGTCTTTGATTGCAAGGCTGTAAGTGGTATGGAGAAGCAAATTCTTTGCAGCTCCAAATGGTATTGTAGGAAACTCTCATAAGAACATTTCTATACTGAAAGTGATTATAAATAGCAGTACATTTTGACCCTGTGGTCTCCTGAATCTAAACCACCCTGAGAGGCAGATTGATGGAATAGTATCACTGGTTCAAATTTTACTAAGTTTTTTAATTTCGTATATAACGTCCTGAGAAGTATGGTTCCTCTTCTATGCTTATACTGTTTGAGATATGTTAGAAGCCTGGAATTTTTGAGTCTTCAACAGAATACTTACAGAGCCTTTTCTACTTAATTCCCTTTGCTCTCTTCTGCCTCTGTTTTCATCTTTTGGCCTCCAGGGGTATATGTTGTCTGTGTCATTCATTTGATGTGTACCACTTGGTATTTTAGGCGCTCCTTTCATGCATAGAGAATTTCAGCTCCTTAAGGAAACTGTGTCTCAAGCCTCTAAAGATTCTCGTCAGTGCCTACAACACCTCTGCATGCACACAGGACATGTGTGAATGTCATTAATGGTTGACAGCCTTTGGAGACCCCAAAGTGCCTTGAAAACAGTCTTTTAGTATCCCCTATTAGTTGATCATTATGATTGTAATGATTTGTATGTAAAGAAACAAGACATTGAAAATGACCTGTAGAAATGTGGTTGGAAAACAAAGTCAGGCCTTCAAGGGTTGCTGCAACACAATGTCTATACTTACTTGTTCCTTTATTAGGTTGGCTTTAAATTCATAATAGGTGCTGTTCTTTGCAAAATTAACCAAAACAGTTCATTTTTGTAATATATATATATGCATTGCAAAAGAGCCAGTTTAGCAAACCAAGGGTGGAATCATGATTAGAAATTAAAATCAGGAGTTTTGTATCTCATTCTAAGTCATTGGACAAGACCTAAAATGAAATGGCATTTAAGCATCATCCCTTATAAAAACTGAATTAGGGGGCCACTCAGAGGACCTTGTTACTTTGCAGTGCTTCACCCATTCGGTCCTCTTCCAGTGTTTGTTTTTGCCAGGCGGGATGGGCTACACTGCCTCCCCCACAGACCGTTTCTCTCCCAAGAACAATCGAAACCTCTGGTCTATTCTGAGAGCTTTGTTTGTTTTATTTATAAAAGACTCCTCTTATCCAGGTGTTTCACTCTTGCAGGAAGGTGGCACCTTGTCGACAGCGCCAATAGTGAAGGAAAATTGACAAGTCTGAACACCTAATGTCCTCAAACTACCTGTTAATGATTGTGGTGCCCATGCCTGCCTGGCGGCCTCAGTCTCCAATTAAGCATCTGTGGAAGCTGGAAAGCAGGCCTCTTAATTGGGAAGCTGAAGATGCAAGGCAGGTTGCAGTTTCTGCCAAGACATGTATCAGTCTGGCCAAGCTTCCTTCCCTGGCCCTTACACTTGCCTTTCTGTTTTGTTATCCTGCAGTCCCCCAATTCTGCAAGCAGGGGAGGTTATTTGGCGAGGGTCCGAATATGCAGAAATTATTTTTTCACGAGGAACTTTCAGCTCATAAATAACCTCCTACTGAACCGGGAGCCGTGACGAATTTAGTCCTAATTGCACCTTATTCTTACCCTTCCCCCACAGCTCCCATAAAGATATATTGTCTAGGTCGCATGCAGGAGATCTTTTTGCAGCTATCTTTTACATAGAACTGATTGTTTAATTGCAGATTAAAGATTAATGCAAGTATAATGATTCCATGAGGACACTTCAGACAAAAGCATCCTGCATCAGGCTGCCTGCCTCCATTTTTCAATTTGACCATAAATTTGGCTGGGAATTAAATAGTAAGTAACCGTGATTGCAACTCTGGTCTCTGAAGGCACTCACGGGAATGAAAATAAATGAACAGGCTCTCACACAAAGCATGTTTCATTATGGTCATTAGTGGGCAGATTCTCAGCAGTATTGAAGGTGAAATTGTCTAGAAGAGATGTTGGCACATGTCTGTTAAGAAGAGCTAAAAAGTATGGTGGAAAGTATGGAAGCAGTCTTGGTTAGGGATGGATTGCAGCATACTTTTTGGAGCTTAATTCTTTTTGTTTATTAGCACTGTTTAAAAGGTTTTGGGCATTAGCAGTGGGTTACTTGTGCTATAGAACCTCATAAATGTAAGGTTATTTTGTATAGTTTCAGAATTGTATGGCATAGAATACACACATAAATAAAAATAATGGTTATTTGGCAAATACACCAACTCTGCATTAAACAGCCAAATAAAAATATTAGAAGTAAGTGTGACATTGTATGAAAAGCCCACGGGGGCTTTTACCATATGAGTGGTAATGATTTTAACCGGGAGATGCTTATCTTTAAAATTCTCTTATGTTTCTCAACTAAGGGACCATTTTTCCTTCAACCTTTGTCTTTGTGATGTGTTGTTCATCCACTGTGAGAGAATGAGAGTAAATTTATTTCATCACTTTATTCTCTTATCAGTGAGCAAATTAACCTACATGACTATAAAAGGACAGATCTGGCTGCTCTAGTCTTTTTCTTGACCATTGGTTTTATGCCTCAAAAAACATATTTCATCCCATAAGTACTTTGAATGATATTACACTATTAAATACATTAATTAAAGAGCCCTGCACATAGGCTAGTTTGAATTACGCTGTTATCTGGGAAGCTGGTTTTTACAAAAATTCCTTATAAAAGAATTCACATTTAATAGAAAAGTTACTTTCTGTTCCTATTATATGTGAATATGTTTTAAAACATTCTTATCTATTGATAATTTACATGGAGCCAAGACAAAAACTGAAGTCTGACAAGACACCAACTTTCCTTCATGTTCTTCAGTCTTAAAGTCCTTTTACATGAAGGAACAAATACAACAGTGATATAAAGAAATACCAAATGATGATTGAGTCAAAAAAGCTAAAATGTTGTGTAATCCCAGCAAGTTTGGTCCCTGAAACACACGCACACATGCACACACTCGCACACGTACATAGCCGTACACACACACACCTGCTATTCATCATATCCAGGGAGCTCACCTGAGAAAACTGATGGAGCTATGCTAAATCTTGATAAACTTTGTTACCATATTGCCTCAGAAACACACATCCAATGCCAAGGCTTAACAGTGTGTAGAGATGTTCCAAGTTAGAATTCTAAGGGGAAATGGCAGTGCTTTTAGTTTCTAATGAGTCAAGAAGATATGGACCAAAGGCAATCCCAATCTTGTTTCCCAAAATAAAAGCAAGCGATTCTGTAAAACCAAAATATTTTTTGTTTCTGTTTTGAAACTCATTCAAATATTCAACATCACAGTTGACATGAAGATTTCAGAAGAAGTAATGACTTTTACCAATGGCATGTTAATGAGGTACAGGTGGCGACGATGGCAGATAAAAAGAATATGATCATATCCTGACTTGGACTTAGGTATGTTTCAATTGATGCACAGAAGGAAAGGCTGACTTCTTCTTGAGATTGGGGCAGTATTGGTTTGTCAGGAAACTAAAGTGTACGGCATGGTACTTTTTCATTTATTTTACTGCCTAATAGATCAGTGAATATAGTTATGTTAGTTCTTATGATAATATAGATCTATCCATTTTTATTTGGTTCCATTATTACTTCAAAATTCTACTATGGCTGAGAGAATGATTGAGTAACTTCTCATGTGCATGGTATTATTTTATGAAAGAGGTTAACCAGCTGCTCACCATTTTCACTGAAGAGTGAACAAGAAGAAATAGTTTAAATTGAAGTCGCCAGTCTCTAAGTTGTGTGGAAATCATAATCATTGACATCATCATCTGTCGAAAACCTCCCTACAAATGAGTTCCTGCTGTCCACAGAGAAAAGCCCCTCCTCTCTGGAAAGGTGGTTAAATGCCACAAAGGCTAGACACAAGAAACTCCAAAACGCACATTTGTATAGATCTCTTTATAGAAACATAAATATAGACCTGTCCCTTTGTTGAAGAATTCAATAACAATTTTACATTAAAGGATGTGAGAGTCTAGAAAATGTAAGAAATGTGGGAATTAACATTGCACATATTAAAACGCATTTTCCAACCTTGAAACCAGTCATTTGATCCACCTGACTGTTTTATCCACTGAGTAACTTTCTTATTACATGTGAATGAACATCACTGATCCATAACTTTCTAAAACTAAATCAAATGTCATAGTGTAATTTCCATGAACCAAGGTAGTTCATGTTTTGTGACCATCTAATTCTTTGCATATTTTAAGTCTGTTTGTTTCATGCTTGTGATACATTAGCTCAGAAATTTTCTTCTCTAAATTACCTTTTATGAATAGAAGTTCAAGGGCATGATTTTGGATGTGTCAGCAATTCCTCTCTCAGTCACAATAGCCATCTCTTACCAGCCACCTGTTCAGACAGCAGCTGACCTATTTATGGCCTTAGTGGCCTTGGTGTCCTGAAAGGAGGCCAGTTTATCAATGCTATTTAGTTTTGATCCTGTTCACAAGACATGAATCTGACATTAGCTTACTGCTAAGTCACCCAATGGTTGGGATATTGTAGATGGTCAAGCTAAATTGGAATTGAGATTTGGAATTCTTGGATAAAATTTACTCCTTCCCCTTTGTTGTATATCTACCTATTATACTAAGAACTTAGAGTTTCAGTGGAGTAACAGATCTTACTGAGATGTTGGTCTTTTTGAGCATAATCTAGCTGAATATCAAAACATAACATGTTACAGAGGTATAAAGTTGTTAGTAAGTAGGTTTTATTTCATAGCCCAGATGCTCCTTGGGAGGTTTCCATGTTTGCACCCCTGCCCAATGTAGCTTTAATGAAAATAATAAACAAAACAAACTAACAAAAACAACATTTGCTATTTAGTTGTTTCCCAATGTCAGGCCCAGTTGCCAAAAAGAAAACTTCTGTGTAAATATTATATAATTTCTTAACTTCTCCCCTGGAAGGTATTCCTCCTAGGTAGTCAACACAAAGCAAAATAGAGGAGGAAAAGTAGAAAGAGACACTTTGTTTGACTCAAATGGGAGCTTTAGTTTGGTAACATTGATAATTCTGTAGAATAGGGAACAGATATAATTTCAAGCAGGACTAGAATGGAGAAGATAAAAGGTTTCTAAACATGACTCAATAATTATTTTGTAGGATAGACTGAGAATTCTCATGATGTCAGGCAAAGAAAATGTAAAAGCCAAAATGGAATCTTAAATTACAGATAAATGTTTTTTTTCCAACTAGGTCCTGTTTCAAAGTTATTTCATCTGTTCCCCTCTGTATAAAGGAAGGTGAGCTACACATGAAGACAGAGGTAGTGGTGAGAGGAAGCACATGTACCCCCAAAAGATATCTATTCTACAACTTCCACCAGTGCCTCATATTTCCACCATGGCAGTTGCTCCTCTTCGAGCCAAATCCGAATCTTTGTTTCAGCCAGTGTGTCACCCATCAAAGCAGGAACACCCCTAGACCTCTCTTCTTTACTCTTTCACTCTGACTACCCATATTTAGGCACTCAGCTCAGCAGCTTATTTCTCTAACCTTCAGATGCTCTTCTTTCCAACATTGCCCGTAGAGTATGACCAAATTAACTTTAAGCGTGAAGCAACTCATGCTTCTCTGTCAAAACCATATTGGCAGTGCGACCCACTCCAACTCATTAAACTGGCATTTAAATCCTCACAACTTACTCCTTACTACCTGTCCCTGTTCCCTCTATGTTGAAACTCAAGTCTAGCAAATGATCTTGTCACCTCAAGTCTTCCTGTATGTCATTGATCCAGTCGTCTTTCCCAGACTCTTACTATATTTAGTATTTAAAAACATTCTCTTTAATCCTCCTTAAAAACAAGCTCAAACCCAAGGCTTCCATAAAGTTTTCCTTGATTATCAGTAACCTTGAGAGTTCTTGAAATTCCTATACCACTGATTGTTTGCTCTACTAACTTTGCAATTAGAATATGCTACATTACATTATTGTTTATCTTTTTCATGTATATGCCATATCTCTCCAAGTAAATTAAAAGATTCTCAGGACAAAACTCATATTTTATACCTATTTGCCTCCCTTGTATAAATTACATTGCCCTCCTTATATTGGACATTTTCTATATGTTTGTGGATGATAAGGACAAATTTACCAGGTTAAGAAGAAAGAGCTGATTATAGGGGTGCCTGGATGGCTCAGCTGGTTAAGCGTCTGACTTGGGCCCAGGTCATGATCTTGTAGTTCATGGTATCGAGCCCTGCATTGGGCTCTATGCTTACAGCTTGGAACCTGGAGACTGCTTCAAAATCTGTGTCTCCCTCTCTTTCTGTCCCTCTCCTGCTTGCACTCTGTCTCTGTCTTTGTCTGTCTGTCTGTCTCTCTCTCTCTCTCTCCCTCCCTCCCTCTCTCAAAGATAAATAAACATTAGTTTTTTTTAAAAAAAGAAAGAGTTGATTATAATACCTTTTATCTATAGAGGGTGTCTGAGTTGTATCAGTTTTAATGCTTTTTGACCACAGGTAACAAAATACCCCACCAAAGGTAGGTTAAATAAAGGAGCTCAAGTTCATTTTGATCACATCAAAACATGCCAAGAATAGTTTTTGTCACCCTGGATCAGTGAATCAGTGATGTCTAGGCTTTGAGTTAGCTTCCCTGTCTTTATCTCAACCATCTCTTCACTGTCACAAATGGCTGCCAGAGCACCAAGCATCACATCCTCACGTATCCAAACTTAAGATGGAAAGACAAAGAAGACATTTTTCTTTGTCTTCTCTCTCCTTTATCAAGATGAAAAACCTAGAAGTACCTCCATAGTTTCCCCCCCAGGAATTGTTTCGTCCATTTTGACTACAGTGTAGTATTAATAAACTCTTGTCATATACTGTATTTAATGTAACCAGCAACAAGACAGCAGAGGAAAGGGTCTATATCTGCAGGCAGCCTGACCTAGAATGAAGCAAAGCATTCCTAAGCTTACTCTTGGATGGAAAAGCAAAGGACTGTCCGTAGATGCTTTGAAGTGACAAAAAATACACTAGTGCCAGTTGTGGGCACCTTCCAACGTTCTGAAAAATCACTGATTTCTGCCAAATACCACGGCCAGAGACAGAGCATCTGAGCATGGGAGACAATCACCCACAATCCTTCAGTGAATGAGAGAGAGGGAGAGAGAGAGAGAGAAGAACCTTGGCTCAGCTGGGGTCATGTGACATTCGGTTTCACATACTACTTGTGTTACAACATTGCTTGTTTATCAATTTATTTGAAATTTATACCAATTTATATCAAGTTTATTAGAAATGTTTGTCTTGTGGAACTTGCAGAACAAGTTACTTGCAATTTAAGGTTTTACTGTATGTGGAGTTATTTATTTCTATTAACAATCCCGTGAGATTGGTAGTATTCTCCATTAACAGATAAAGAAGCTGAGGCTCAGAGAGGTTAGTTATCAAAATCAGGTAAGAGAGATGAGATTTAAGTCCCATCTTATACAGCCAAGGCCAGGATGTTTCCTACCGCACCTCAGCTGAGTCTCAAAGTGGAAAATTTTAATGATAGGTAGAGAAGAAAATCCCTAACCAGAATAGGATGGGAAGTAGACTGGTATCCAGTAGGAAGGGAACAAGAGACAGAATGAGTGTTGGCTTCCTGACAATGAGGTTGCTTAGCAGGGAGTGTGAAGTGGTGGCATCCATCAGAGTTTAGGCAAGGGTCAACTCTATAGAATACTGAAGAGTTTTTAAAACTTTTCAAAATTATATAATTATTTCTACTTATATGAACATAAAAACAACTTCTTGAGAAACTTTATTCTGACATTAAATATACATATAATATTTGAGAAGCAGCCATGAAATAGAATTTCTCAGGAGATATAATTTATGTAGAGTCTGAAGAATAGCCTGTATTTTGGCTGAGCTTTTAACTATTCTAAACATTTTCTATTTTGTCCTCTTTGTCAAACTATAGATGGTAGATGTCCTCTATAATCAAGGTTTATGATTTTCTCTTTATTTTAAAATGTTGTCTTTTAAGGTCATCCAAAAAGTAGCAATTTATTTTCATTCTTTCAATAAGCTTACATGAGACTTCAAAGAGAGGTATCTCAAAAAGAATGGAAAATAGTATGTGTCTCTTTTGAGATTTCTTTGGATTCTTATGGTGCCTTAGGACTTCTGTAGAAGAGCAGCATCCTAAACATCTTTTTTTTTCCTTTTTCTTTTTCTTTTTTTTTTTGAAGCAGTTGGGGAGGAGAAAGGAGAGGGTGGCTGAGGTTCCTCCCACCCCCCATCTAGAGAGCTTCAGAGCAGTGCATAGAATTGATGTATGACATGCTGTTCCTTTGTAAAAGCATCAAGAATATTAAAATACTACTATTATCTGTGCTTAGCCTCAAGCTTTCTTTAATGATCCTCCCAGATCTTGCAGGAACTCAGACGAAATTGAATGTATGAGTTCAAATGGTAGCAACACTGTGACAATTAATGGTTCTTGTCAGGATCCCTCCATTATGGCACATAACTGCTAGTCTTTTTTTTCTCTCTCTCTTAAAGGTTCTGGGGCAGCTTATTAAAAAATCTAATCTTTGCTCTGATATGCCCTTTCAAAATAAAAACATAAACAACTAATCAAGTAGAAATTCTTTGTGGCTTCATTCTGAGTTCAGTAGACACACATTGCATTTAGCTGAAGAAAGCTCTCTTTATCTGACGTTTGAACTTACATCCTTTTCATTTAAATTTTTTTGTGCTCATTTTTTATCTTTGTTAAATTTTATTCTCTCTCCCACTCTGAAAAAAATACATTTAAAAGATATACATTTTAAAAATATCTAAATAGATGAAAATAGCTCAAGAGTTTTGTGTGTAAGATCCTGCTCTTTCTTTTAGACCCATCAAAAAACAACAATGTATTTTTAAAATACAATAATGATCTATATTGTTTAGAGAACTTATGAGTGTCCTATAGCAAAATTGAAGGAGTGTTAGTCTTCATAACTAGGTTTTCTTGCCCTACTATAATGTGAAAATAAGAAGAGACTTTTGGAAATACTCAAATAATCCTATGAGATCAAAGCAAATCCATATGAATTTTTGAACTTGAATTTACCTTAATCAAAATGGCAAGATGGAAGAGATCATTTATTTTTACTGGCTTCTACTACAGTCAACTCTGTAACTTGATACTGTCAACCGCAGTGCCTTTTCTCATTTTAGTATAGTAATTAGGGGTTTTGGTTCAAATCCTGACTGTTTGTGAGCTATCTATATGACTTGAGAGAAATCACTTTAAATTGTTGCATCTGTTTCTCACCCACCCAAAAAGTGTATAAGAGGGATCATCCCACCACAAGGAGCTTTCTTACCGATTACATGGTGACTATGTACAAGAAAAAAATAACACTTGGTGACTAGTAAGTGCCTAATTAGTGTGAACTGTTAGAATTATTATTTTCTATATTTTCATAACCTTGACCAAATCAAGGAATCCAAAGAGCAGATAAATTTCTATTACCCAAATTTGCTACAAGCTTTACTGTGCGACTTTGGACCACCCCTGTGATTCTGTTTCCTTAACTCTAAGGTGAAGTTTTTGGTCCAAATATTCTTTGGAAGCACATTCGCATTTTACTCTAAAATCATTATAAGAGTAAACACCAGAAAAAAGAATGTGGTAGATCAGGAGTGCCTACACACCAGTCTACCAGTGACTTTTTGTGTTCTTTCAGATTGTAACCTCCCTCTGGCCATCCAAGACTGGTCCCTACCATGATCCTCAAGTTTGACTCTCTAAACATGTATCTCTTGCCTCAAAACTGACCCCTTCTTTCCAAACCCAACCTCCTCCTGGAAAAAAATGTACTTATCCAGGATCCACGTTTCTTAACATCTTAGTATTGGTACTACTTGACCTGATTAACTCATCCACAGTAAAGTACAGTGAATGTTATTATGTTTCTATTCCCAGACAAGATATATGTTTTTTGTTTTTTGTTTTTTTGCTTTTAATGAAGGGTGGGGTAAGAGGAGGAGAAGGGAGTTTTGGGTAATAATAGCTTCCATGGCAGAGGAAGTTACTAAGGGAACAGGAAGAAGCCTATCTCTGGACAGGCAAAAGTGCATTATCCTGTATTTAGTGTAAACCAAATCTGACAGCCTATACCCCTTACTTGTCCCAAGATGACTAGATGGTAGAGACTGACTGACCCTGTGGGGTAATTCTGGTACGGAAATGACAGGCCAGGAAATTCCTGGCAAGCCAGGACTCAATAGATGTGTTACTATTCTTACTGCCACCTGTTTCCTAAGTTACTATGTATGTTTGTTCTGAAATAGTTATTAAAGTCAAGGCAGTTTAACAATTCCTGTATCTGCCTTTGCTACAACTTAATCTCAAAAATAAAACTTAACCAGAAATATATGTAAAGCTTTGGTATTAAAATATTTTTAAATTTTTAAATATTTTTACTCTTGATGAGATAAATTAATGTAAAATGTGATTTAGAAGAGAGAAGAGAAAACCAAAAGGTGACTAAAACTTTTAATATAATGTGGCAAATCACAGCCAGTAGTTTCCAGTTTTGTGTATAATGGGATATCACCGATCTATGTTTTAACATAGAGCTATTTAAAAAAAAAAAAAACCATCATTTCAACTCTGTTGTTGAAAGTGTCCATGTATAGCCAAGACGACCCCTTGGCAGAGAGGCTGTAAATGTTACACCGAATGACTTTCAAGGTCCATTCTTACACTGGCAAATAACTTCGATAAGACTCCTGTTCTGTTAAATCCATTGTTTGAAATGCTTCTGGAATTGAGTTAGGGATACAAAAACCAGGAAAAATATAACTTGTTGCATATAAGTTTTAGATTTGGAGTCAATCCAACTGTGGTTCAAATCCCATTGCTTACAAATCTTCATTGTGCAACATAAACAGAAGTATATAACCTTTGTCTCTTTCCTCACTAAATCTATAGTCATTAATGTCCTATCTAAGAGTTATTGCAAAAATTGAATTAAACAAGATTGTACCTGATGCATCATGCTCAGCACAGAGTAAGAGCTCAATGAATGAGGCTTTATTATTTGGGTGGACAGTCTATCTAGAGGTTGCAAGAGAAATAGCAATAGCATGGAAAGGCAATAGCTGGGTGAATATGGGGGATGGCAGAGAAAGAAGGAGGCAGATTAACCAAGACGGGAAAGTGGAGAATAAAAATGGGGAAAAGAAACCAAAGTAAAAGAGGTGGAGAAATCTTCCGAGTAAAGACAACTCCAGATCAAAGCCTGGCCCATACAGTGGCCTAGTACGTGTCCAGTTACTGTGAGTTTGTCCATCACTCTTCTTCCCCTGCTCACTGCTCCCGTCCTTCGTCCTTCTCCCCCCTGCTGTCCATAGGTGCACAGAACACTTCACCTGTGAGCCTTTGCAATGACTATTTCTCACCTTGGGTTCCTCCAGAAAGATATATTAGCATTCCTTTATCTTTTAATTAAATCTTCGCATAAATGTCTGGTACCTTCTCGGTGAGACCTACATAGACCACAAAAGGAAAAATGACATCTCCTCTCCCCAACTTTCAGTCCTCCCGTGCTGCTCTGTTCGCTCTATAACACTCAGCAAATAATTTTCTTTCTAGAGCACTTAACCATCTACTGGTTAGTAGATGGAGTATTTATTATATTTATTGTCTGTTGGCCTCGCTAAAATGTAAACTCCATGAGGTCAGGGATTTTGTCTGACTTGTTGATCTATGTCACCTCAATGCCTAAAACTGTCTGGCACCTGATTGGTGCTCAGTGATTTCTCTCTTGCTCTTGCCCTCACCCTCGCTCTCTCTCTCTCTCTGTCTCTCTCTCTCTCTTTAATTCATAAACAAAAATGGAGGCGGAAAAAGGAAAAGGAAACTAATCTCAGACTCAAGAAAATTATTTTCTAATTGTTTTTGTTTTAATTAATATTCCCAGTGCTTTGACAGGAGCATAACATTACACACTAGAAAGAACTCAACATCTAATTATATTTTAAATTAGAATTGTTAGCTTTGAGTTTTAATAACATCATTTGCCTGCTATTCTACTGTAACCAACTCTAACTAGACCTAAACTTGAAATAGTATAAGCAAGAAACCTCAATTCTATGTGGGGCACCTGGGTGGCTCAGTTGGTTAAGCCTCTGACTCTTTTGATTTTGGCTCAGGTCTTGATCTCACAGTTTATAGAATCAGGCCCCATATCAAACTCTGCACTGATAGCAAGGAGCCCGCCTGGGATCCTGTCTCTCTCTCTCTCTCTCTCTCTCTCTCTCTGACCCTCCCATGCTCATATGCTCCTTCTCTCTCTCTCAAAATAAATAAACTTTTAAAAAATATTAAAAAATAAAATATTTAATGTTGTGAACTCTAAAATGTGCTGGTTTCCAAAAATATGCTAATTATACAAAATACCTATTTACATATTTGGTTATACACCCATAATATAATGTAATTCAAAGGTTTGTCTCTTGACATCCAGTGGAAATATCTGAAGTCCTGGTGTTGAGCAAATAAAATGGTGGTGGAAACAACTGGTGTAGACAAAGCACAGGTTTTGTAACATTTTATCACCCTTTTCTGTATCATATTCAACCACCCTAATGAAGTAGGATGGGGAATGTCTGCTAGCTAAGAGGTGAGCCTTTTCTCAAATAGGGTTTCTAAAGTTGAGAAAGTAGTTCCTTGTTGGATGAACATAGTAATTGACTTTTATAGCCTTTTAGAAAATATATATGTGTGTATCTTTCTTAAATAAAGAAATGCATTATATATGAGTGAGTGAATGAATGAATGAATGAATGAATGAATAAGAGATGAACATCCTGGTTTCTTTTTATCAGCATCCAAAATAACTGTATGCAGTCATGTCAAAAGCTCCAAGTGGTTAAGTACTATTTCCAGAACAAATGTTACAAGATATTATTGTTAGTCTGGTGACGTTTCACAGCCTCTTAATCCTGCAGAAGTATATTCTGTCATCCCTTCTCCATTCCTTTATCTAGCATTCTCAATCCTGCCCCAAGTCAGCAATGCAGTGAAGTGTTCAAATAATCTACATGGAGCAGAGCATTTTGAGAAAAATTATATGGAATTTCAAATAGTTTTTAAACTTGTATCAACAGTGTTTTGGCTGTTCTTTATTAGGCGCCTATTACAGCCATATATAGGCCTCACTACTTGAGGGGAGTATGAAATTTTAAGTAAATTTAGAGGAAATTATAACTTGAATAAGAAATACAAAATAAGATCTGTACAGAAAAATTAGTCAAACACAATGTTTATTAGAATAACCAAGCAACAGGTCTCTGGATTCCGAGGATCTTTGTCTTCTCCATCCTTGCCATTCAGCCATTACCAACAATGTGTTATTTTACCACTTTAATGACAGCTTAAAAAAATCCAACATAGAGTAGCTGTTGGGCAAGTGACAGCTTTCTGGGTCTCCACATCAGGATGATGCCATAGTGAAGAGCCCCAACAATCACACTTAACCTTCTTGACTGGCAGAAAAAAAACAAACAAACAAACAAAAAAAAACATAATTAGAGCCCTGTTAAAGAATATTGCTTGCTATTGTATTCAGATCTATTCCAGGTCCATTTTTTTCTCTTAAAATATGCCTGTATATATAATTACAAAGTAAAAAAATATTCCATGAAACAGGTTAATCTCTGTCCTTCAACTTCTCTGTTATGCAGCATTTCGGCTCTATTATAATAAACCCAGGTCCATGTTACACCCAGCATTCTTCAACCTTAATGAAGAAAAAATGCCACTAAAATTAAGACTAAAACAAACATTCTAAACTGAGCATAACTTCACCCTTTTTACATTTGGCAATGTCTGAAGACACTGTGACATTGTCACTGGTGGTGGTGGTGTGAGGGGGGGTGTTCCTAGCATCTAGGGGGTAGAATCTAGGGAAGCTGTTAGCATTGCCAACACTCAAGACAGTCCACCACAACCAAGACATGCCCCGCCCAAATGCTGGTAGTGCCACTGTTGAGAAAGCCCAGCCTAAAGGATGCTGTGCTCTTCGGCAGTACAGTCAAATGGGAGATCATTTCTGGCAGCTGCTCCTCTCTGAGCACTTGTACTAGAGTAATCGCAAGGGTAATGGATCAGCAGATGTGAATAGAACTTACCTCCATGTCTGGAATCTCACCACTTTACACACAGTGTCTAACTCAAACAGTGAGAGGAAGTCAACTGATCATTGTCTAAATGTATCATTTTATTTTACTGTGAAAGACAGAGACTTCTTTTGGATACTTTACTGAAGTTCTTCCTCTTCAACAAAGAAGTCTTACTTTGTGAAGCTGTCATTTGATAAATCTAGGACATTAGTGAATGTTTCATAGTGACAGCAATTACCCATTATCTCAGCTTTTTAAAAATTACTAAATTGAATATTTCACAAAGGCCAAGTTCAGCCAATAGCTGACTCTGATTTCTAGTTAACAATATTTATCAGAACTTGAGAATCAATTCTAGATTGTCCTGTTATCATTGCCTTCCTTGATAAGTAGCTTTCCCGAGAACATAATATTTGGATTTAAATTAAGAACCATTTTCTATGTCCTATATAGTGATTGATTAATTCCAGACAACAAGTTGAAAACAAAGGAGTGATGTCTCATGGTGGCATAGCAAGAGTGCTGAGAAATAGTCAAGGCTTTTGTTGTTGTTGTTTTTGAGAGAGCAAGCAGAGGAGGGGCAGAGAGAAAGGGGAGCAGAAGATCTGAAGTGGCCTCTGTGCTGACAGCAGACAGTCTGATGCAAGGCTTGAACTCATAAACTGAGAGATCATGAACTGAGCCAAAGTCAGACACTTAACCGAGCCACTCAGGCGCCCCTCCGATCAAGGCTTTTAATCCCAGGTTTAACACTTGTTGTTTGACCTTTGCAAAAATCTATTAAAAAATATTTACCTATTATTTAAGATGTGAGTAATATTTTAATCTCCTGTGAGCAGTGAGATAAATGTTGGTGAGGCAACTGATTTATAAACTGCTAAATAGATCATGAATATCAAGCACTAACTCCCCTCATCTGAAATGGCTTGACATGTGTTTGAAACTTATTATCAACTAAAGTCTGTTTCCAGAGCTTAAGTGACTTTCCAAGTCTACATTAGTAACAAATAGTGTAGAATGGGGGTTTAAGTTCTCTGACTACTAATTCAGTGCGCTTATTGTGTATAGATTTTACTTTTTCAAATTTGTTTCATCCCCAAATCTTGAAAGCATGCTATCTCAACATGTTTAAATATGCCATAATTATCAGTCACTGATAAACATTGGCTAGAGAACCCTTTCGAATGCCATGTAGGTATTATATATGATCTCCATATTTTTGTTGAATTCCTCGTCTATCTCAGTGTTGATTATTTTTTGTGTATTGTCCTATCACTTTGTCATAACAACTTTTAGAATTGTTGTAGAGCATCATTGTCACCAATGTATAGATGAAGAAATCAAAGTTCAGAAAAGGCAAGTGGTTAGTCTGAAGTCACACAGCTGCTAAGGGGCAGAGCTTAGAATCAAGCCCAGGGCTAAACCTTCCTACTTTTCCCATTATGCTTTACTCTGCCTTTGTGTATTATAATGGTATGTCAATCACTATCTTTTCATCTGCTGTTTACTCAACCTAGACTCTCGAAATAGTACTTTCTCCATTTCCGCAGGTGTAGACCACATATTCTTGCCCCACAGCCACATCATCTCACAAGCTCACCTTGAGTCATGAGACTCTCCTCCAACAATGCCCCATGTCTAAGATTCTCTACTTAACCCTGCTGTGCAAATCTCCCCCGCACATTTCAAGAAATTCCTACCATCTAGCTATTGGTGGGATCACACCTCTTAGAATCCATCTTCTCAGGTCTAACAGTCATACCTTGAGGTCTGAGTTATTAGAAGAGCCCTCTAAGGGTCCCCACAGGACAGAGCAGAGTCGACTTCTGTACAGTTGAGTGGCACGGAATGTTTCAGGGCAAGCGTGGGCACAGCCAGGGTTTTTGAGATTTTCCTACAGAGGGACTAGCACATCTGCCACTTTACTCTTCTGAGAAACCAGTGGGTGGCTGTTAAATCAGACACGCACCACCCTCTGCATGCCCATGTTGTCCCTGTACCATATGAATCCTCAGAGAGAGTTGTCTAAACTGTTAGTTTGAGTCAAGCAGTAAGTGACAAATTCTGTGAAAATTGGGGCAACCAAAGGAGCTGTGGAGATGTTCCTTTTCATTGTCTGGGTACGTTTTTCTTGCCTGTGCCTTCATAGGTCATTTTAGTAGGACATAGAGAGAGCCTGTGTCAGGAGTTACTAACGAGTCCCAATCCTAAGCAGAAAAAAACTATCTTGTCATTTTTTTAATTATCTTTAACACTTTTGTTCTTACTGGAAGTTGCATGTTATATTACAAACTGATTACGCCCTGGAAATATCATTATATATTTAATAAGAACTACTTTTGATCATATAATATCAATGGTGACAAATTTTTATCTGTGTGTTATTCTCTTTATCTAGCTCCCAGAACTTTATTAATGCCCAGTAGTGTCTGAGTAAAAATACTTTCACTTGATATAATTTTAATAACCTAATTCATATGTTTCTTTCATACATATTCATATGAAGACCACATAACCCCCAGAAAAGTAAAGCGTATGCTATGAATTGATTACTGATTCAAGCGATTGTTTCAGATGCATACAAAAATGTGTGTTCTCCATGATCTTAAAAAATGGTTTTTGTGTTAAGGAGTTATATATTCAGCAACCTATAACTCCTCCATGCTACTCTAAAAATCTTCAAACTATAAAACAGCAGTGGCAAACTGAGTTAATTTTCATATATTCAAACATCTTTAAAAGATAGGCAAAGCCTATCTAAATTAATTTAGTGTGTTATCTGTCCACTTATTGTGATCTCTCCTTTATATGCAAAACTCTTGGAATCTAAATCTTTATTATAAAAAGAAAGAAATCTTAGATCATATGAAGAGCAGATGACTACCTCTTATTACAGAGTTTCTCTCAAAAATTAATGAAAGGGTCATAAGAACAAAAATAAACTATGGAATCTTGAAGTTTTGAAGAGCAGAGAGGGTGTGTGTGTGTGTGTGTGTGTGTGTGTGTTGGTACTCCTAAAGCACTATCATAAGGAAGAGGGTGTTTCAACTTGGTTCTGGTTGCAAGTGGTGGAAATCTGAGTCTGCCATTTAAAAGGAAATACAGGAAGGGACTGTTTAAAGCCTAGATTTACAATCCTAGCATTCATATTAAGATAGAGCTACCTCGCATCCTCTGAAGCATGAGATCTTTGTGGTGTAAGAAAAATCAAATTTCATTTAGCATTCTACTAGTCATTCTTCTTGAATTATTCTTTACCCCTTTGAAATGTCCAAGTCACTCTGGGATAGCTATTTGTAAGCTGCCACTGTGAGATGACATTTAAAACAAATGAAAGAGATATAGACAACATCCTCTCTAAATAAACAAAATCAACCTCAGCTTGAAAGCTAGTGTGGAAATGCTCGCTTTCTGTCCTACTCTTCTGTGCATATGGCATTCTGGAAATTATAAATTCTGTTTTACAGAACTACAATATTTATTACCAGAGGAAAATAGATTATTAATTACAGCCAAAGGCTGCTTTGATTAAATATACAATTAATTAGCTATGCTAAGCTCATCCATCCCAGAGCTCCTAATATTTTCAGCCCGATGATTCTTCTAGTACTTTTAATTAAAATTGTTTTAAAAAGCCACAAGTTAGCCGCATGTGCACTTAAACTGAAGTTATCTCTTCAGTGTTTCACTGATTTCCGTATGCCATGTAATTAATCTTTAGTGATTAAATGTACATAAAATCTTCGGAGATGCAAGGTAATTTGTGCAGACATGGAACAATGGAGAGCTTTTACTGGGATTTTGCAGAATTGTTTTATCTGCTGAAAATTATTTCAAAGGCCTACAGATGTTAATTGTTTGAAGGAATTAAATTTATAAAAACTCTCCCCTCCCCCACTCTCCTAAGCAAAGTGAAATAAAGTCAACGGTATTAATGGAGGAAAGTGTTTGTGGCAATTTAAATTTAAAAATATGATGACTCTATCTGCAGACTTACATACACTCTATTACTCCATCTTATTTTCTTCTAGAAGGAGGCATAGAGCCATGTGGAACAGCTTTCAAAAGGTGTCCCCTAATACTGTTGTCAATTTTTCACACATGCACTCAGATAGCCCAAAAGCCTGGAGTTGGTTACTGCTCTTCGTACATCCCAGATGTTATTTTGCAGGAGTTCTTAGTTTGAATCACTTGAGATTGTGTCCACTAAGGTAAAAACATGGGAGAACCCAGGTGGTCTTTTTCCCTGGAGGCCTCATCCATCTCATCTCAGTGGGTTGCTGAACTGTTGTGAGGCATTAACAATATTGTGTTACACATGGGCAAAGCTGGGCCTTGAAGTGGAGATCTTAAGGTAAAGGTTCAGTGATAGATTCATGGGCTCTTGAGTTACCTCTTTGAGCTTTACCTGATTCACATACAGAAAAAAAAAAGCAGATGGGGGATTCTCTTTACTAAAGTAATGACGGAAGCTATCCAAGGAGTAGTACTTATTCATTCTTATGCATGCTGTTTACAGATTTTTTAGAGCTGAGGAGGTCGTTGGATAGCATCTTTTCTAGCCTATTCATTTTGCTGAGATGTATTTTCATTTCTCATCTGGAATTTTCTTGTCCAGCAGACATAAGTTAAGACAATTATCCATACTCATGAATGCCTGCAGTTCATTCACTACTTAATTTGAATGTTATGAACTGTTTGCTGAAAGAAAATTGAAGAATAAACTTCCCACCAATCCTCTTGTCCAATTTTAAGAGCTTCTATGCTAAAGCTCCTAGTGATGTTTAAATATAATAGGAATTTGTAGAAAAATCTTGGTGTTTCTTTTTAACTTAGTAGCTAGCATGATCTTGAACAAGTTGCATAACCTGTTAAGGTTTAGCTTCTTTATCTGTAGGATGAGTGGGATAATACTTCTTCTACCCTTAATAGCAGATAGTACTGAGGAAAGTATGTGGTAAATAGGAAGCACTCAACAAATTTTTATTGCTATTATTGTCTTTATTATTCATTACAAGGTGCACTTGAAACAACCATGTCAATAATATTACTGGTGCAAATTCCATTTCTTTGATATGAAATAGTATCAGTTTCTGTTTTAAATGCATGTACTTTATCTTTTGCCTTATGCAGCAGTCTTTTTTTGTTGTTAACATGTAACAAAATACTTCTTTTCAAAATCTATGAATTTGAGGAAGCTGAAGCATGGTGTTAGGAAGGTTATGGGCACAAGTTCAGGTGGTTTTATTTGTGGATGTAGAAGCTTGCAAATTTCCCTGGGGACTTGGCCTTTTTTCTGTAGTTTCATGTCATCGACTGAGCTCAACAAGTGTCAGAATGAATTCAAATGGCAGAATTGATTGTTGAGAATGATTTAAACCTCCTGCTTCTCCTAGGTTGCTGGCTTTGTTCAGATTTTGTCCTGTCCTCTCAAACTGGCATAAAATAGCTTTCATCTTCCAGGCATTAAGCTAGAGTTTCTGATATTGAAAGAAACAGTTATATATTTTGCAAGTTCTACTTTCTTGTGTTAATCCCTATGTTCTAAAATTTCTATGTATTCACTTGGATAAAATATCTTTCTAAATTTATATTCCTTACAAAGCTATAAATGATTCAGGTAAAAGACCCTAGAAAGTATAAATGTGTTTGTGTATGACTTTGTGTATGTGTATGTGGGAATGAGACAGACAGACAGGGAAAGAGAGAGAGAGAGAGAGAGAGAAGTTGTGTGCCTGTGTGTATGTGTATGTGTGTTTATGGTAAGACAGTTAACCTGCTTGGCTAGGTGGGTACTAACAAGAAAGAGTTTCCAAACATTGGTAGAGGTAGGTTTTGATCCCTAAGATAATCATAGAAAATATAGAAAAAATATAGGTTTATAGAGAATGGGCAATAGCCACTTAGAATGCCTTTATGCCTTTCTACTTAAAATTCATCTTCTACAGCTTTCATTTCCTTACAATGTGGATTTAATTAATTGGAGTAGAAACTTAGGCTAGGCTATTGTAGATGATCTGCTAATCTGATAGGGCTCATTAGAATAGGTATGAATGAAAGGATCAGAATATTGCTTTACAGCCCTATCCATCTTCTTCTGGTTGGACCATCCATGTTGTCTCTGTCTTGATTCAGGCACAGATCATTTTTCCTAGTACCTTCCTAAGTAGTTGCCCTACTTCCATTCAGTTACTTCTCATCGCAGCCTTTAGAGTTATCTTCCCAAAACCTAAATGAGATTGTACTACTTTTCTGATGAAAGGTGTTGCTTAAAACAAGTATTCTGGAGGTGCCTGGGAGCTCAGTCGGTTAAGCGTCCAACTCTTGACTTCAGCTCAGGTCATGATCTCAGTTTGTGAGTTTGAGCCCTGTA
Organism: Crocuta crocuta; assembly: GCF_008692635.1. Taxonomy (NCBI): domain Eukaryota; kingdom Metazoa; phylum Chordata; class Mammalia; order Carnivora; family Hyaenidae; genus Crocuta; species Crocuta crocuta. The sequence continues at coordinate 2,892,699 of NW_027528345.1, forward strand.
TCAGGCTCTGCACTGACAGTGCTTGGGATTCCTTTATCTTCCTCTCTCTCTCTATTCCTCTCTCAGTTGTGTGTGCGCTCTCTCTCTCTCTCTCTCTCGCAAAATAAATAATGAAACTTTTAAAAAGTTAAGAAAATATATTTTAAAAATACTTTACTGTGGCCTATTGAGGACATAGGGATCTGTGTTAGACCCTTCTTTTCCACCTCTTCGCCAATCATTTACCCAAATCCCCCGTACTCAGTCACACCAGATCTCTTTGGTTTCCAGAAGACTGGCTTTTTCATGCCTTTACGCTAAGCTTCCTTTCTTTTCTCCCATCTTTGCAACTTACGAAACTCTTCATCTTTTGAGACCCAACTCAAATGTCAAATCCCTATACTCCTGGGCATGGTTAGCTCTTTGTGCTCCCACAGAACGCAGCCCATACCTTCAGCTCTTGACAAGTCTGCTTATAATAATAGATGTACATGTTGTTTTTCCCTAGCAGGTTTTGAAGGGCAGGTGCCTTGCTTGCTCATCCTCTCATACCTTCTGACCTCAGCTTCCACAGCTTTCAAATGGGGATAAAATACTTACCGCACATGATTGTTTCTGGGTATGATAGAGAACATATAAGCCAGGTGCTTCGCTCAGCTCCTGGCACGTTGTGAATGCTGACTCAGTGCTAACTGATATTATGGTTGTTGTCATTTCCAGGACTATAAGTATAGGTATTAGCTTGTATCCCCAGAGAACTTCCTAGTCTCTGTCACTCAAGAGTTACTCAGGAAGGAAGGACAGAAGGAAGGAAGCATCACTCAGCAGCACAGCACTCTGTTAGCTGCCTTAGCTGTATTATTTATTTGATACTGTCCACAACTCTGTGAGGGGTATTAGCGTCTCCTGCTGCAGATGAAGGAACTGAGGCTCAGTGAGTTTAAACAACGTACTCAGTGTGACACAGCTAATACTGAAAACTCTTTAGTTCCAAATGCTTCCTGCATCTACAACTTTGACGGATGGGTGGGGCTCCTGAGAAGAGCTTCTGGGTGGGGCTTGCCCTTGTGTGCCATTCAAATAATTTACAATATATTTCAGTAAATGGAATAATCTGGCTAACTGGGCTACATAAGGGAGATGGGCAGTGAAAGGAAAGCAGTTTGCATGTAAACACAGACAACATTAATGACAAATCCAGTCACCTTTGTTTTAACGTGGATTTTGCTAGAGGAATATATGAAAATTTAGCACATGTTTACTGAGTATCAAGTATGTACCGAGCATGGCTTTGGGCCTTTAAAGTATAGTACTGAATAGAACTGTCAGTTTCTTGTCATCGANGAATTCTGGTGAAGATGTTATTGGCATCTTTGATGTTCTTATGACAGATACCACGTTACTAATAATTCACTATCTCCTAGTTCCTTATTAGTAGCCATGTGTGGTGCTTTTATTCCTTTCATTTAACAGGTAGTTAGTTTTGGCACTTCTTTGGCACTGTGCTACTGTGGCTGGTGGCTGAGACCCAAGGTTACGTTCTTGATATCCATATATGCTCTAAGAACAAAAAATGAGACCAAGAGATCTTGTCCAGGGGCTAAGATCACATTTCCTCTTTTTCAGTGGATATGAAAGACAAATTGCTCTAAATCCTCAGTTATTGATGCTGTTTATAGTAATTTTTAAAAAGAAACTCTGGGTCATTTAATTACGGTGAAGATTTTTTCCCAATGAAATAATGTGAGTTCATTTTAAAAGCATTTGCCCTATATATGCCTTATGTCTTTACACCCTTAGGCCCATTGCAGAAAATTTTATGTCTGCATGAGAATTTCTCATTAAGTTTAACATACTTGGATCTGATATGTCAAAACTCAATGGATAGGTTTATTAATAATCAGCTACATCAGCTTAGTATTATCTTAGGAAGTAAAAGGTCAGTAAGTAGTTGTTATCCTACCATTTTATCAGTGGACTCTTCTCCAAAGACTTCGAGTCATTATTCACTGCTTATAGAGTCACTTGAGATATAAAAAGTCTTTTTATAGTAATGAAAGAGCTCCCACAATTAGCCAGAAGGCAGCCATCTATCTTTTTAAATAGCTCAGCTTGGAGGAGAACAGGATTTCAGGTGATATTCAGCAGATGAATTGTTATGACATGATAAAGTTGGTGATACCAATCTGTTTTTTGCTGTAGGGATGTGTGTGTGGTGTGTGGGTGGGTGTGCACACATGTGCACACACACGTCTGCAAGAAAAAAAGACATTCAGTGCAGAGTAGGAATTTGTTTCTTTAAAGATTTGCAAATACAGAAGCAAACTCTGAAGCAGCTCTGTGTCCAGCAGTTCCTTACAATTAGTATTACCTCTAAGTGATTACAACATGAATCTGGTTTTAGCGAATAACAAATACAATAGGACTTTGAAATCTTTTATTTCAATATAATTTCAGGCTTACCAAAAAGCTGTAAGAGTAGTACAAAGAATTCTCAAATACCATTCATCTAGATTCCCTAGATTTTAACAGTACATTGCATTTGCTTTAGATTCATCCTCTCCCTTACCCCACCTCTCACCCTCTCTCTTTCATGAAGTTTTCATGCTTAACATCACCAGCAACAGACAAATCCATATGACTTGCCTCCTGATAGGATAGACTGATAAAGACACAATGCCTCTTCTAGGCATTCTTGCCAGAAATACAAAACCTCTACCTAATCAAGGAAACACATTAGACAAAGACACACTGAGGGGTATTCTATGAAAAAACTGTGCATACCAAATATGTGAACACTTTAAATTTGCGATGTGATCTGAGTAAAAGTTGTACTTTCTTTCTCCCTTAAAAATGCAACTTTTGCCAAATCTCAGAAACTAGAAATTGTATTTTTGATGCAACTAATTTTGCTAGTGAACTTAAGTTGTGAAGATGGTAACTTTCAACTTTTACCATATGTTTTTGTTATTGTTTGAATCAGAGAAGTTTATGTCTTCTATCAGGTAGGGCCCCAGAAGGAAACAGAGGTCAGAAAGGATTTAACTGAAGTGAATTTAATTATGGAGCAACCTACAGGGGGCGTGAGCAGAGTTGAGAAAAAGAATATAGAAACTCAGGATATTAAGGAAGTCCTTACTGCCCATACACCTGAAGAGGGACATTGAATGAGGGATGTGAACAGAACCTAGCAAGATCTGGAAAAGCCACATGGAGAGGGAGCTGGATAAACACATACAGCACTCACTCTCTTACCATTAACTGAACCAACAACACATAACGCAAGGAGCCTAGTGACACAATATGCAGTGATCAGTGTCCCAGAGCACTGAGCTGGGTAGACTAGACTGTACAACTGATGGACAAACTAAGAAACACCAGCTCATGTGTCAAAAAGCAGATACCTGCATTTCTTTCAGTATCATGAGGGAAAATAAATTGATTCATAAATAAAACTATGATGTATATATTTTAATTTATTTCCCTCAGTAAGAATCAAAACATACAATGGCCTGTTCTTCAATAACAGGAATAATTTATATAAATAAATACTTCCAAATAAGAAAGCTTAGAAAAGAAGAATGTGGCAGTGGGAGTCAGGGAAGAAACAGAAAATATAGGGGTGCCTGAGTGGCACAGTTGGTTAAGTGTCTGACTTTGGCTCAAGTCATGAGCTCATGGTTCGTGAGTTTGAGCCTAGTATTGGGCTCTGTGCTGACAGCTCAGAGCCTGGAGCCTGCTTCAAATTCTGTTTCTCCCTCTCTCTCTGCCCACCCCCCCATCCCGCTCCCACTCTGTCTCTCTCTGTCTCAAAAATGAATAAACTTTAAAAAAATAATAATAAAAAGAAAATACAGAGGAAGGGATACAAAAAATGAAACAAAAGATAAGGGAAAAGCGATTAGGAAAGATGCATCCCCAAGAGTTCCTATAACTAAAATTATCAATTTCTTCAAGAATAGTTCTGACAAACTCACAAAGAATCAATCTATAATATCTTGATAAGAAAGGTTGGAGATGACTCTTGGTTGCATTTGGGAACACCTCACCATCAAAGTGTGCTGTGAAAGGGATCCAGAAGTAGCGTACTGTCCTACAATGGTACCCTCAGTGTCACAATCAATTAGTTAAATGTAACAGTAGGCTTACTAAATATCTCCTTGGGTTACGAGGGGTCTGCAATTCATTACTACTTTATGTATAAGCATTTTTAACATATTCATTTTTTTAGGTTGTAAATGTATGTCATGTCACAGAAAGCTTACTAAGAACAAATCCCACAATGTCACCAATTATGTAGGCTAGGCAACAGACTTTACAGGTAAAACATACAGGTCAGGAGTCAGCAGGACGGGAGTCACGCGGGGGCCACACACTGATGGGCACGCATTGTTTCTGTATTCCAGTGCAGAATCCCCACCCGCTGTTGCTCTCTCTTCTTCTGGAAACATTATCAGTAAGGAAACAGACTCCAGGAGTTTCAGAATGTCTGGGTTAGAGGTTAGTTACTTCCATTTGTCTGGGAAAGCCAGTTAGTTGCCTTGCTCTGGGGGACTTTGGAGCTCAAGGGAAGCTGAGCTTCACACACACCAGGAAAATGAAGCCACCAGTCTCATAGTCCAAACTAGCCAGAAGGAACCCCAGGATCACTTTTGAATAAGTCTGCTTATTATATCAATGTGATCATTACATATTCTCTTCCAAATATCCAGTAATAGTGCTTTCAAAGCAGAGCACTGTTCTACATAGACTTTTGGCTTCATGCAGTTTAACATTTCTTGTATTCTTACCTTCTAAAATTACATAATTATCCCAAACCCACCAGTGATTATTTTGTTCGTTGATAACATTAAAGCAGGGCAAAATTAATTTTAGTCAAACTTTCACTAGGTTTTCTTCATATAGTTTTGTACAATTCTTATTCTGTGTGTTCTTTTTACTATAAGTATTTTTTCTCCTGTGCTGTGCTTAATTGATATGACAGATGTCCACATAGAAGCAAACATACCAAAGTTTAGAAAAAAAAATTATATGCTTCAATTCCTTAAAATGGATTTAAAGGTTATATATGACAAGTGTTTTAATGACAGTAGGGTTTGGATTATTTTAAATTTCTTCCGTACCAAACATTTTAGCAGCAATTTAAATATTATTTCCTTCTTTTGTGAAATGTTACCGGACCGTGTTTTTACAACACTTCCCTGTCACAGAAGTTGATCAGCATTCACACAGGCACTTTGATCAAAATTAATTTCATATTTATTTATGAAAGGAGAGATCTTATAGACTGGTATGCGCAGCTAGAATTATACTGCTTGGCTCTAAGGATCTATATTGTAAACCACAGTAGTTGATAACACTGTATTATATAATTGAAATTTGCTAAGACAGTAGAACTTCAATGTTCTCACCCAGAAAATTACTTAATCGATATGTGAAATGATGGATGTGTTAAGTAACTAGATGGTTGGAATCCTTTATTGATATTATACGTATACCAAATCATCACAGCATAGACATTAAATGTCTTACAATTTTCCTTGTCATCTATACCACAGTAATGCTCAAAATGAATGAATGAATAAGTGAATAAAAATTTTGTAAACATAGAAACCAACAATATTCAAGTTGAAGATTGGTCTATGTCAACTGCACATAATCTACAGTATTCTATACCTCTATGGAGTATTCTTATATGCATCCTCCTATGAAAGGCACAGAGTTATAAAAGGCCTTATTTTTCATAAGAGGAAGCAGAGGTTTGGAAACCCTCATCATTCCCAAACAGCTGACTCTGGAAATGGCAACTCACCAGGGTGACTTAGTTATTCACGCACTTGTTTGCACTTCAAAAGGGAAAAAAGAAAAGCCTGTTTGTTTTCTGATACTCAAGGAAATTTTGCATGTGGCTGGATTTGGAGGAATAATCAAAGTAGCACAGCTCATATCCAAGCTGAGGCCACTAGTCACTCTGGGGAGGTTGCTGACAAGTGGCCCAGATTTTGCAGTTTATCCAAAAGGGTAGATTGTTCGTTAAACAGAAGCCTCATCAAACATTGCCGTGATATGGTTTACATATGAAAAGCTATATTCTTTACTTAACATTCACAAGTTGCTTATGGATTAATTAGCCCATCTGCCGCAACAAATGTATTCACACTTCTTTTGCATTGGTTGCTGAAAAGTGACTGCTGTTCCCCTATCCACTTATCCCTATCAATATAATGGGACATAACTTTCTAGAAACAATACCAAATTTTAACTATCTGTATATTTTTCAACTTTTAAGTGCAGGGGTAAAAGAAGACCCTTCCCAGATGATCGTTTCCCACGATCAGTTTTTCTTTTAATCACTGAGTGTCTGTTTATTTGTTGTTTCATATGAATGTCTTACAACTGCTCCAACTTTGACATGATTAAAACTACTCCTGGGGTACCTCGGTGGTTAAGCGTTGGACTTCGGCTCAGGTCATGATCTCACGGTTCGTGGGTTCGAGCCCTGTGTCCAGCTATGTGCTGACAGCTCAGAGCCTGGAGCCTTCTTCATATTCTGTGTCTCCCTCTCTCTCTCTCTGCCCCTCCCTCACACATGCTTGCTCTCTCTCTCTCAAAAATAAATAACATTTAAAAAAAAATTAAAAAAAAAAAAAAAGTCTACTCCTTCCACTTGCTTCCAGTCCCAAATTTACAAGGTTAGCCGCATGTCTTTATTGTAGAACTTCTGCATTTGGCATCTTCTCCTTTCCTTTGCTATGGCCAATTCTGATAACCTCTCTAGATGCACAGTGTGCTGGTTTTTCCTCTATCTCAAGTCAGGTTGGCTTAATCACGGTTTGAGAGTCCAGTTGTCTCACTCTGGGACATCTAGCCTCTTGTCAAACAGCAATAACAAGAGTCTTTTCAGTTATACTCCAATTGCTATACTTTCGTTGTTCAGCAGTGGTAGAACCAAATCTGTTTTGGTCACAGCTATCAAAAGGGCAGATGTGATAGTAATAGGGGAAATTATATCTTAGACTTCTCACATTTAGTATGACTCTCTAACCTGTCAGCCATGCCATTCAACAACCACTTCACAAAAAAGTCTCTTTCTCTATGCCATGTTTCAGTCAAATCACCAGTCTTTTTTGAAATCTCCTGCGTGTAAATTTCAAACTCAAACCCCATAATAGGTGAGTGTTTCTCTCCTAATTTTCAAATTCCCTTTCTTCTCTGCTCATCAGTTTTGCTCCCAACCTTTTTTCTCTAGTTTAATCTCCTGAAAATCAACTTCTCTCTTAGACTTCTGGGACTTTTGCTTCCCTCCATTTATTTGGCACCTAGAACTTGTTGGCTACTTATATTAAATAAGACACTGTTAGCAGAGGGCTTCTCCATCTCCTGTCCCATTTTCACAAAATAAATAAAAATTATATGTTGTTCATACCAAAGCAAAATTGAGACAAGAAAGAAAGAAGGGGGGGTGGTGGGAAGCAAGGGAAAGAGGGAGGTAGAGAAAGTAATGGAAACAATAGAATGAGAAGGATGTGACACCATGAAATATCAGATACCTTGTTGTTGGTTTAGGATCTAGCCACCTAGATCCTATTTTTCCAATGGGAAAAATAAAGTGTGGCTACTGATTTATTTGGTAATTTACTACAAAATTTTTTGTATAGGATTAAAAGCTCAGATATTCTTCCATGTTCTTCTTCCCGGGTGTAACTGATGATAACTGAGCAAAGCAACTGCCAGAAAATCCCAATTAAACTATTCTTTTCTCTTGTTGTGAAAGGCATAATTTATAAAATGGTGACCTTTGGGTGGGCTAACAGTATGTTGATGAACTTCAAGTGAAGTGAAAAAAAAAAGTGTTTTGTATCATCAGTGCTTACATTTTCTAAGAGATCATGTGAGACAGAGCCTTTAAAGGTCATAGACTTCTTTACTTTGAGGGATATTAAATAGCTTATGAAAATAGAGGTCAGCTGCACGATAACTGGAAGAAAAGAGCATTCCCAATGGGGAAGTAGGATATTTGATATTATATTGACTGTCCTTTTTTAAGATTGTATTTGATTGTCCTTAAAGCAAAAAAAAAAGAAAAAGAAAAAGAAAAAGAAATTTGCATATAAATGCTATAATTGTAAATGAATGAATGTGCAGGTCTTAAAATCAATAGTTATTGATTTTGCTGTAAGAACACTAATATTGTCTGCATATACTTCACATTATAATAAGAACTAATTATTTCATGGCCTAAAATACTCTTTTGCAATTTTTGTTTCTGCTGAAATTGTTATACTTTTCTGGATTTTGAAAAAATAATCAATAATCAGTAAGGAGCCCACTTTTTAAAATTATTCTTGCTTAGAAAATCACTGAAACAAAGGAATACCAGGACTAGATTATAGGCTAGGTGCTGAGACACCTTGAGGAAGAAATAGAATAATGGCATTAGTCTGTCCACTACTTAATGACATACAATTTATGTGTTAGAAGGATTTAATGTCTGACTGGAAGACACCCTGGCCACAAATTATTTTTCCCTTTATCCTCAGATATTGCTTGAAGTCCTTCAAAAAGGGCACTGTCTTCTTTCATTCTACCACTGTTGGAGGTCACTTTAAATGAAAGCTTTAACATATTGATATGTTCTGGTAGGTTTTAAGTAGGCGATAATAGATTATGACTGAGAATTGTTTTCATAGTAGGAAGGCTGTAAGACTTTGCAGCAATGGATATTTACTAAACTGAAGGGACACCATAAAGTGGGAAGCCTGGAGACAAAGGGCAGATCTCCCTACCACATAGATTCTGGGAGAACAATCTTATCTACCACTTGTTCATCTTCTATAACCCTGGAATTTATAAATACTGACCACAATATGAAACATACCGGCCAACGTGAGAGACTAGATTTTAGGTTGTGTTTCTTCATTCTTGGACTTCACTTTCATCTGCTGATGACACATCCTCAGGAGAGACAGACGTGGCCCTAGCCCAAAGTGCCGTTGTCCCAACAGTTCAAGGAATGAATGACTATGTCCATACGTGCCCCTTGTTCATGTACTCCCATACGCCCCAGATCATCCAAACATCCCAAGGTCATACCAATAAAAATTCAGCAATCATGTCCAAGTTTAGTCCTTGGAGAAAAAAATCAGAGCGACAATTTACAGAATACAGAGTATGGACACACTGGTAGGTAACCATTCACATCTTCTACTCAGGTTTCTTACTAGTGATCCAAGAACTGTACTGGGACGTATTTTGCTGGTGAGGAAACTTAATTGCTCAATTTTTGAAGGCACATTAACTTTTTCAGGGTCCATTGAGTAAATTAGCTCCTCCAGGTCATTAAACCTGTCTCTACATGTCATGACAATTTCTACCTGGCATTGTATCATTTACCCCCAAACACCCCGCACTTGCTCTGAGCACGCACATATTCTTTATCTACTCAGGGAGAGAGAATGTGCTCGTTTAGATGTCAGCAATTGCTCTATGACTGCAACTCAGCGACTCCCTTTGCTTCTTTTTAAGGCACCCAGGGATCTCTAAACATTTGCTGGTGCATAGCAGTTATCAGAGCCCCCCACCAAGCTGGTGGCTTAGTTGTCTAGAAACGGTAAAATTTCAGGGGGTTTTAAGCACAGTACTGTGCCCCCAAGTGTCTCTTCCTATTTGCAAAAGCCAACATTATTGATTCATTTAGGGTGGGAATTGTGAAACTATTTCTTGATGCTGTAGTCCTTTATTAAAACACAACTTCCACTAAGGGACTCTGTTATCAGGACCCATTTTAGGGAAATAAATTAACAGCTATTTGAGAGCAATGTGTACTGCCGCTCGAGAGGCGGTTTAGAAAAGTGTGCGGCTGTTTGGAGTGCCACAAAGGCTGGAGACTGACAATAGCTCTTGATGATGAGGCATGGGAGAGTCTCACAAAAACAATGATTTTTCTCTCCCACATGCCAGTGGTTGGCCCTGCTGAGATGCAGTGATGGAGGGCAAAGGCAAATGTTCCCTCTTTCCCTGTTCTGTCCAGGGCTACCCTGGAGAGTCATAAATGGGTATACATAAACACAGGTGAGGATCTGAAGGCACATAGCATACTCAGAGATGTTTTAGTGCAATGTTCCCTTCAAGTGCATCTGAATCAGCTGGGATCTGGTTAATATGCCAATTCTGATTCACTGGGTCTGGAATAGGGCCAGGGATGCTGCATTTCCAATAATTTCTTATGCGATGCTTAGCTGCCGGTCTACAGACCACACTGAATATCGGGGATTTAAGATAAAATGTACATGACAATGATATGGTCTTGGATTCGGAAATGAAGAATATGAAAGAAATTTGGCAACACCCAAAAAGTTGGATTTCAGGCCAGTAAGACTTTGATTAAATATTGAAAATCCCACCAAGAGACTGATCATTTTTTTTAAAAAGATATACTTAAGATTTCTACCTATCTGAAGATTTGGGTGAACATTTTCTGAGACTGATTTTAAGTCTAGGGACGCCTGAGTGGCTCATTCAGTTAAGTGTCTGACTTTGTCTCAGGTCATGATCTCACCATTCCCGAGTTCGAGCCTCCCATCAGGCTCTGTGCTGACAGCTCAAAGCCTGGAGTCTGCTTCAAATTCTGTGTCTCCATCTCTCTCTGCCCCTTCCCTGCTCATGCTCTGTCTCTCTCTGTCTCTCAAAAATAAATAAGTGTTAAAAAACTATATTAAAAAAATTTAAGTCTTTACTGAGGATCCTGACAGTGTACTTCCTAACGAAACAAGAAGCAGTTGTTTTCCTAATCTTCATCTCTGCATATTGGCGAAGGGTTCAATCAACATCAGTGTCTGATTAAATATTGCATGACAAAATTCATATCAGAGCTGGCTTAAACTCACCCTCCCCACCTTTTGTTAATCTACAATGTCAACCTCTCTGTTCTTTTCTCTGAGATGAGCAATGTCCTCTTATCTTCACAGGTCAATGGGAAGGATCTCTCAAAGGCCACCCATGAAGAGGCAGTGGAAGCTTTCCGAAATGCCAAGGAGCCCATTGTGGTCCAGGTGCTAAGACGGACACCTCTCAGTAAGCCAGCTTATGTATCGGTCCCGGAAGTGCAGCTCATGGACGCCAGCACTCAGACAGACATCACCTTTGAACACATCATGGCCCTGGCCAAACTTAGGCCACCTACTCCTCCAGTGCCAGACATCTGTCCATTTCTGCTCTCAGACAGGTATCTTTTCTGTCATTTTTCCTACAGCCCTGTTTGTTGTCATTTAGCCATTTCAAGTAGGTGTTGGAGAGAATCAGTCACACTAGCAAGTTGACAGTTACAGAGACAGGCTCTCAGTTCTCTTTGGAAAATATCTCTGCCGTGGATGTATCCAATTAGTTCTCAGCTGTTAGCTACTTTCCCTGACCCACACAGTTGCTTCACTTTGGGAATCCTGCTTCCTGAGGAGCAATGGAAAATTCTGGCTCTGATTAGTTCATCTTCCTATTTCCAGCCATCAAAAGCGTCATGCCACTCATGAGCACTGGTCAGGGAAATAGCTTCTCTCACCAAAGCTGCCAAAAACCTTATTAAGACTGACACAGAATTGGCATGTTGGCACTATATTCTCCTCTGTGAGTCGCCTCTCTTTCACTCTTTTGCTTTTCTCTTCTTTAAAGGAAAAGCCAGGAAATTAATTTAATTAAAATGCAATTCTCCAAAGAAAGCAGTTACCCAGTATATTGAGATGTAAACAAAAGATCCTGGCTGTCAGTAAGTACAGAGCGCCGTGGAATAAGGGTCTATTAAACGAATAGTTCCTCCCAATTTTTACCAAATCTCAAGGCAGTTAGATATTTTATTCAAATAAGCTTACTTGTACAGTTTTGTTTTATGAGAAAGTATGTTTTGCCCCATACATTTTGTTCTGTGAGCTTTTAAGCAAATATTCAAACATTAGGGAGAGTTTGATTTATGAGAACAGTAGTCTCCTTGGACTGCATTTTCATTGCCTACCACAATCCATTCTGCACATTGTAAAAACACGGATATGATTATGCCACTTCCCTGCCCTGTAGTGGCTTTTGTTAGGTTCAGTACCACTGGCTCACAGGTGTGCATTAGAATCACCTGGGGATTTTGAAAGACAGTATCAGTCCAATGGCTGAATCCCACCTCAGGCCAATTAAAAAGGAATTTTTAGCGTGAGGCCCAAGTGCCAACATTTTTCAGAAGTCTCCCTAGGTATTTTTAATATACAGCCATGTTTTGGAAACCACTCCTTGAAACTTCAAGGAGGATAGGAGCTCTGTTTATCTTGCTTATGACTCCATTCCTGTGTCCACTACTTATTAAATAGCCCCCTTCATCAGGCACTGGAACTAGGTGCTAGGCATAAAACCAGGAACAAAAATAAAGTCACTAACCTCCTGGAGCTTGCATTCTAGAGGGTATGAAGAACACACAAGCAAACAAATATATATTTATTAATACAGCCTGATACAGAATAGCCTTCCAATAAATACTTCAATGAACAAATAATAGCTCACTTATATTAGCTAATTTGACACGTGTTAGGTACTATTCGTTTCCATTCATTGATTAATTTAGTCCTCACAATGATCTTTTGATTTTGTATTATTTGATCTTTTGTATTATTGTCATCATGGATGAGGGTAGATGTTAAGTAATTTGGCCAAAGTCACATAGCAAGGAAGTGATAGTGCCAGGCTCCTAGGCCTAAGAGGTCTGACCTCAGCAGCCACCCTGTTAACCAGTATCCTATGTCGCTCTTCATAAGTCATACAGATCTTAGCTTAGAGGCAGCGTCTTCTAGAAAACGTCCTAGGGCTGCAGAAGGACATCCTCACGTCTGCTCTCACAGCCTCCATATCTCCTCTTAGGTATCACCTCATATGAGCAGTCCCGCTTACTGCTCTCCCCAATTCATAGGGCCAGAACTGGATTTTGTACACCAACAGATTCTCAGCCCTTGGCGTTGGGCCTAGCATCTGATTGGCAATAAATGCTTATTGAATAATAAGGTGTCCCTCCTGGTAGGGCTCCCTTCTTACCAACTGAAAGACGAAGGAAATGCATCAGATGCCCAAAGCAGCAAGCTTAACAGTTTACCAGCCCAAAAGGGTTTTCAGAGCCAGTCCAAATTTAAGAAGGAGGGTTTACCTATTGGAACTAGTAAGCAAGATGCTGCTTATACTGAGTTTGCTATTTGAGGTTCACCTTGATTAACCTTCAATGGGGGCGACAGCCATGGGTAACAGTGAGAAAGGGCTGGTGGGATATTTATGTTGCCTGCGTGAGGACGCCAGGGTACATCTCTCTCACCTTTCAGCTGGAGATAAGGAAACTAGTTTATACCACTAAGTCCAGTTTTTCAGTAATGTCTACACCGGCAGGACTTAGAAGTCTCACCTGCCACCAGCATGGTTAATCGCACTGGGGCTTGTTCACTGGCTTTTTAAAAATAGAGATGCCCTCATTCATGCCCTTTGCTCTTAAACTGTGCTTAGCCTTCGTATGGTCTAATATATAGGATCCATATCATGCCATATAGTAATTTTAAAGCACTTCTATAATTATTTAAGTGTTTTTTTCCCAAAATCAGATATATAAAAGTCATATACAATGCCCTGGGTCCGCATCATTTCCTTTAATATTCTCTCCATCCCCATGAATTTTTTTTAAAGGATTATGAAATCCTATGACTTCTAGGAATTTCCAGTGAGGTATTACCGTGAATGCTGATTAATATTTGTGCACGGGCCCTCTGTCAGAGAGGGGGAAATGTGGCTTATGAGGTTCTTAAGGAACGAGGGTAATGTGAGTGTGTTTCACAATCTGAAAAATAGGTGCTTTTGAAAACAGATTCAGAAACAAGTTTGGGGCTGTGTATTATGAAATTGGTAGTACTTTATTACAAAATCCACCTCTTTGGGTAGACTGCAATCTCAAAGGCCACGCACCCATATATGGAGCAAGTCCTGTTTGGTGGAATGAAGGCAGGCCAGATAGTATCATAGGCCCTTACTCTTGGTATTCTCTGAGAAAATCACACTGATGGACCTGTTGTAGGGGAGGAAGAAAACAATTGCTCTCTCTGAGTTTTTAGTTCACTTCTAGACTGAATCACTACAGGTCTTACTCCAAAGCAAAGAAGACTCAAGTAAAAATTTAAAATTAGTTTTAATCTTTAAACCAACCTTTTTGATTGCTACATTCCCCATAGCTGCCACTCTCTTCATCCGATGGAGCATGAATTTTATGAGGACAATGAGTATCTTTCCAGCTTGCCTGCGGATGCAGACAGAGCAGAGGACTTTGAATACGAGGTAAGATCATTTTCACACCACTTCACACTTCTTCATGAAGTTATGGTGGAGGGGTTTGCCTAACAAAGACAAAATTAATTTATTACTACAAGAGGTATTTTCTCTATTACATATGTAGGGTGAGTTCTTTAAAGTATTATTTGTTTTAGCTGTTTGGTTCTAGTATTTTAAATATATTGGAAAACATGTTTATCATATAAGCTTGAAAATAAATTGCTCACATTTCTGTTGCTTTTTATGAATATTGTATCAGCTACATTTTTCCTTCTTTCTATAATGTAAGTTAATTTCCAAGTAGACTTTGAAAAGAAATTATATTTAAAACCAAGGTTGTGCTTATTGTTTTATTCATTGTATATAGTATTTTGATTTTAACTGATAAATTAGATTGTATTATATTAGCTATATTTTCCTTCACTTATTCAATATTCTCTTTATTTGTGACTCAAGCGTATGCTCTAAAATGTAGTTTCACTGACTTTCTAGAAAGAGAGATGGCCTAATGCCCTTTGTGGTTTAGCCTTCATACAGTATATGTTAGAGTATCTGTACTATGATATATAACAGTTGCAAAAGCCCATTGATTAATTATTTAAAAGCTTTCACAAAAGTTAAAGGATTTATCCTAATATTTCCTCTGCTGCTGTAGGCTATAAATCTTTGAAAGGTTTCAAACCACTCTGACATTTGGAAATAAAGTAGATTGAGGAGGTAAAGAAGCTTTGGTAAACAGGCAGAGAACCCATGATTATCTGCCCTTTTAATGCTTTAGATGATGTCATACAAGTTCAGCAAAGTGTTCTTTTCCATTTTACAACCAGGAAATCCTGAAATCTCTTCCCTTAGGAGGATCTGAAGTCAAATAAGGCCGATTCAGTGAAGCTCACCTAAAGCAAATAGACATTTATTTGAAATCTCCCTCCCCCACCCAAAGTCATTGCTAAGGATTACAGAAACCATTATTTCTTTTCAGCCGGAATCTGGAAGGATGCGCAATGATATCTAGCACCTGAGTAATAGATTGTGGCGTTGTTCCTGCTAATTTTTTATCCCCTCTCCATTAAGTTGATTGAAAAGTTTTACTTTATAAATCCACTCAAGGACAGGTATGCCCTGAAACATCTTTTAAGTTTTGTCTTCTCATGAGAAATAAATTACAAAATTGAGTCTCTTATCCAAATAATTCCAGATTAAATGATGTTTTTCATTCTGTTAATGAACACTTTGGGCTTGGGGACTGGAATTACCTAGATCGCATCAGCTTTTATTTTGTTTGTGCCTTCAAGCTTTAGCAAAATAAGTCTGTGTTCAGAGGGAGAGCATGGAAGAGAGACTTGCTTAGGCTAAGCAGGTTAACAGTAAAAATTACTTTAATTGATTACCATATCATTGAATATTACAATACAGACAAATTTTCTTACCTTTGTGAAGGGCTTACTGTAGCCAAACCACATCCTCTTTTTTGAACAATTTAAGTGTCAAATAGATGCCAGCATTAGTGTGATGACAGTAGTAAATGCTCAGACAGGTCCTCTATAGCCTGTAATCTCAACTAATCACAGCATCATAGTCATTAATTTGCAGTCAGCTGTGATTCTCTTGCCTAAGGCATCTTTCTGAATGATTGGAAATAAAGAATGTTCCTGTGAAATTTAAATAAGGAAGAAGTTACTGTGACAGGCTTCACTCATGAGAAAGGAAGCATCGGAAAGCAGTCTACATGGTTAAAGATAGAGGTGGAGGCATAGGGGAATATCCCACGAATAATCTACCAGATTTAGGAGAGAATAATGGTTCTACCTAGTACTGTTCAGTCTGTTACAGTTTTGTGTCAGAGTGGCACACCCCAGCCCTCATGACCATGTAAGATTAGACTGTAAAATCTAGTCCACTGCTATCACCAAAACTGGTTGTGGATGCCACATTAAGTGGGGAATCTCGATTTAGAAATGACAGTCCCATCTTATGTACTATTGTACTTAGCGGCAGACTGGTCAGCTGCTTCTGTGAGCAGTGAAGATGACCCCAGTTCCTCCAGGAGCTCTGTCATAGCCCAGGAGCTCTGAGACTGCGGTGGATGAGCACCTTCATCCAGCACTTTTGTCCCAACTAGAGATTACCGGAAACAAGTCTAATAGCCAAAGAACGGACTTCATCTCAGAAAAAGATACTCATTTCTCCTCAACCTAAACATGAACACACATCCGCAGGCATAGGAAGATTCTTTGTCCCTCTGCTTTCATTCATTTCTATCATCAGTATTTAATGAGCACTTAAAATATGGCAGGCTCTTACCTAAGTATGGGATTGATGAAGGCCCTGCCCTAGGGTAGCTTAACCTCCAGGGGAGAAAGGTGGACAAATAAGTAAAGACATTATATGTTAGATGGTGATAAGTGCTCATGGAGAACAACAGCGTGGATAATGGAGAAAGGAAATACTTGGTGTTGGGAAAGGGTGTTGCCGTCTTACACAGGGGGGTCAGGGAGAGCCTCTCTCATAGGAAATTAAAGAAAGTAAGAGAGCTAACCATGTAGCTAGATGACAGGGGAGCACTCCACATGAGGGGAAGGCCAAGTACAAGGGACCTGGAGCAGAAGCATGCCTGCGTGTTTAAGGAACAGCAGAAGCCAGTGTGTGCTCACAGCATGGACAAGACCCAGAGTGTCAGGAGGTGAAGTCAGAATGAGGCAAGGCTTATCTCGAGGAACTTTCTCTTTGATTATGAGGATGGGGAGCTGCCGGCGAAGAGCTGAAGCACAGCCAGATCCCCCTGGCTGCTGGAATAAGTTGGACAGCGGGAAAGCACAGGCTGGCGAGCCAAGAGGTGGATGCATCTGGATGGTGATCCAGAAAGGGCCGAGGCATGGTCCGGAAGGCCAGCATCCACACCTGCACGCAGGGCTTTGCCCACATGCCTGCATTTCCATCATTCGCCTCCGAGCTGTGATCTAGTTTGTGCTATGGTGGTTTTTCTTCTGACTTTTTAAAAGCAAACTATCATGGGCCTGAATGAAACACAGCTTTTGGCATCTGCTGAAACTAGCATAATAAATCCACTCTCTAAAAGTCAGGAAGTGTACAGAACTGCTTTTCTGAATTCGCTAAAATGCCAGCTATGCAAGTTATATAGGCCCTTTTTTAAAGGCCTACTTGCTATTGACTCAGTGAACCAAAGCCGATCTGTCTATCTTGTGCACACATATTTAGGGGCTTTTAGTGCATGGATTATTGACCCAATAGACCAAAACAGATCTGACTATCTTGTAAATACATATTTAGGGACTTTTTAACATGCAGATTATTGCACTGATAGACTGAAATAGCTCCCTTCAGAGCCATGATAGGCAGCAAATGCTTCTTTGGAAATATTATAATCAGTGTGTCAATGTTGTGGTGACTCTGGTGTGTTAGGGACCTCTATGAAATTTTAACGACACCCATTTCTCACCATGGCCTATCACCACTTTGCCTAAGAAACTTATTTGACTGGCTTTAAAATTTCCTCACGGAGTTTCAGAAAAGTCTCAGAGGACCAGCCTGCATTAAAAGACCCACAGCCTTAAATTTGTTCTTTCAAAAATGATGGCACTTCTTCTCTAATTAAAAATGATAAAGGATTTTAATTTTATTTTTGAGAGAAAGAATAAAAAACATCAGAAATTAAATAACGCACCCATCCTAAGAGTCATGGTGCTCCATGCCACTGAAATACCGCTGAGATTTAAGCGTCTTCCCTTCTTTATTTTCAACTTTGTGCATTTCTTTTTCCCAGAGCCAGCTAAAGGTTGAAATAAATCATAAATAGCCCTTAGCAAGTCAGAGGCAGATCTCAAATCCAACCTCTACCAGAAATAATTTAAAGGGAAAGGCTTCAAGAAATATAAAGCCCTTTCATGCAACCCCTAATAAAGATATGTTTCCCACTGCCAGAGTGCAAGGGAAATGCTGAATTTTCTACAGCATCCGGCATTAACTCTCAAAAGTCAGTGCTGAAAGAGAAGAGTTAGAGAAGTGATACTGGACTAACACGAACGCACAACATTTTGGTAGTATAAAGCGTTAGGTCAGCCAAGACAAGCAAACTATTTAAGCGACACTAAGTCTAGCAGTTTCCATCACCTAGAAATGCTACTCAAAATCATTTCTACTCCTCCCTCTAAGATGAGGCTGAACACTCAACAGCCTGAACTAAGTGCACATCGAGTTTCCCTTATGGATACATGGTCATCAGAATGAGAAGGAATTTAGAAGTTGGCTTGAAGAGGTATTAAGGAGGACAGGAGAAAAGGACAAGTATATGTCCGAGTTCTCTGTACATGTCAACTGAAAACCCATTTTGGGCCAGCATCTATAAATAGGAAAGAGTATTTAGAATATTAATTAGTGTCCTCTTGGCAATTCTTCCGCAAAGCATAAGTAAACCCTTGTGCTCTGTTCAGAAGTATCATTTTGCAAAATTTATTTGGCAGAGGTGGATCCCTGTGAATATTTGCAGAATACTCTTGACAATTTAAGTAGATAATCTCTCTCTTACATAGTTAAAGAAAAAGAATTATGAATCAAGATGTTCATTCAAACAAAAATAACAAGAAGATGGGCATTCACAAGATTTCAGTGATATCTTTTTGAGCAGCTTCGTGACTTGTGCAACAAACTTAGAGAAAAATCTAGTGTGAGTGTGCAGAGTTTGTGGCTCCTTTCCAGGCTGTGAGGACCTAGGCCTTAGGTGTCTGTTTATCACTACAGCACATTACTCTATTCATAACAGGTGCTCCTATTTATGAAGGAAGGGAAGATGCCCACTGTTGTCCACATGGACCAAATTCTGAGCAGTGCAGTCTCTTTGTACACTTTTTAAAAGTTTAAAAAAAATTTTTAGTGTTTATTTATTTTTGAGGGAGACAGAGACAGAGCATGAGTGGGGGAGGGTCTGAGAGAGAGGGGGGCAGAATCCCAAACAGGCTCCAGGCTTTGAACTGTCAGCACAGAACCCAACACAGCTCAGCTCGACCTCACGAACTAAACCACGAGATTATGACCTGAGCCGAAGTCAGACACTACCTACTGAGACACCCAGGCGCCCCTCTGTGCCGTTTTGAACAAGGGAATTGGAAAGGATCCTGGGACTACTGTGCAGACAACAGATATCTTCTCCTTGTTTCATTGTTTTATTTATTTATTTTGAGAGAGAGAGAGAACACAAGTGAGGGAGGGGCAGAGGGAGAGGGAAAGAGACAATCCCAAGCAGGCTTCATCCTGACAGATGTGGGGCTCGATATCACAAACTGCAAGATCATGACCTGAACTGAAATCAAAAGTCAGATGCTTAACCGACTGAGCCACCCAGGCACCCCAGTATTTGTTCCTTTTTAATAAGATTTGTACCCTTCTGCTACATCTCCCTATTTGCTGCAACCTCCAGTCCCTGGTAATCATTTTTGACTCTGCCTATAAATTTGACTTGTTTTTTAGTTTTTTTAGATTCCACATATAATGATACAATGCAAATTTCTTTCTCTGACTTGTTTCTTTTAGCATAATGCTCTCAAGGTCCATCTATGTTGTAGGAAACGGCAGGGTTTCCTTCTTTCTCATGGCTGAATAATATTCCACTACACATACACACACATACTCACAGACATAAACGAAATCTGCTTCACATCTTCATCCACTGCAGACACTTAAGTTGTTTCCATTTCTTGTCTGTTGTGAATAGAGGTATTTGTTCTTTACATCAGGGGTTCTTTTTTAAAAAATACATTTTAATGTTTATTTATTTATTGACAGAGAGAGAGAGAGTGCAAGTGGGGAGGAAAGGCAGGGAGAGAATATCCCACACAGGCTCCACATTGTCAGTGAAGAGTCTGATGTGGGGGCTCAGACTCACATTCCATGAGATCGTGACGAGAGCCGAAATCAAGAGTCGGATGCCTAACCGACAGAGTCACCCAGGTGCCCCTCTTTATGTCAGCAGTTCTAATCCCAGTGTCATTTTCATTTCAGTTAAACACTTGTAAGAAAAGAGCCATAATGTGAGAAAAGAGGAGAGATGAAATAGAATTTTAATGGTCTCTGAAAATTCATCCTTGCTGATGATCATCTTATAAGAATCACATACTTGATATGAATTTGATATATCCTCTAATTCACCCCTGTACTTTCTTTATAACATCCTTACCAAAGGATCATCCAGCAAATTTGTGAAACAACAATGGACAGAGAACTGAGAGCCTCCACAAGTAGCCAATTCTGCCTCTGAGAGTTTCGGGGAAATATGTCAAGGAATTTGAAAAGCAATGATGGAAGGAATATGCTTGAGTATGAAACGTAACTTATAAAGAGATGCTTTATTATCTATATGTATGCTGGATATCAGGGAAAAGAGAAAATAGCATAGAGTGTGAAAGTGTAGAATTTACAGAATTATTTTGATTCACTGGATGCTTTCTATTTCAGCAGTCCCTTTTATTCCACTTGTTAGTCACATTTTAGAATTACTAATGAAATATCTAAAATAATTTCATACCACTTACCACCGGGGCAATAAAATCATCCATTTAAAAAAATCACCTTAATAAGTTTCATTCTTGTGGGAAATGTATTGAATTGAAAACTGATCTAGATGAAGTGTGAAAATATTTTTATTACTTCAACATTTAAGATAAGATGGTATTCTGTCAGAAATGGTTCATTGAAGTATCTATTCATGACACCACCATTTTCTCGATTAGATTAAAATCTTCATCATGGAGGCCAACCCTCAAGTTGCTATGTGGTGGGGCTTGTATTTTCAGACTCTCTGGAAGGGGACATGTTTCTCCTTCATATTACCAGTGCTTGCTCCCTTGTGTAGGGCATTACTGTATCTCTAGGCTCTTTCTTGGTCTGCTGGGGCCAGTCCCTCCCCTCTATAGTCCATCTATAGACCAGCCCTTCTCAAATGTCATTCCCACTGGATCAGTTCCCCATTCATCATCTTGAATGACTGTTGTTCAGATTAACTCTAAAGTTCTCTGCCTGGCATTGAAGGTCCTTTGTGTTCTGTCACAACCCTACTTCTTCAGCATCTTGAGATCAAACTCTGTGGCATAGCAGTACTCACTGTGTGCCTTCCTTTTTCTGCAACTTTACTTGGGAGAATTTCTGCCCCTAAAATGCCTTCCTCACACTTCCCCACCACTGAACTCCCATATCACATCCTATAAATATTTTTTGCATTATGCCTTGGGTTATAGTTGTTTATATCCTATAAATATTTTTTTACATTATGCCTTGGGTTACAGTTGTCTATGTACTTATCTTTTTCCTTCTAAATATTTTTTTAAAGAAGTGACCACTTCTTAGCTATCTTTTTATCACCAGGAGAGCCTACATCGCACGTGCCTAGCACACAGTGGGCATTCAGCAGCATTTGCCTGAGGAGTGAATAAATTATTGACCATTGCTACTACTGTTCTTATTTTTTAAGTGTCCTGAACACACAAAGGGTTAAATGAGGGAGTGGGGGAGAAGAGAGCTGATAGAGAATATAAATTTGAAATAAAGTGTGAGTCTTTTTTATTCCTCGTAATAATTCAATCAACAGTCTAGTAATTAAAGAAATTTAAGCATACACTTGTGCCTGATTGTAAAAGAAGAAAATTTGGATTTTTTTGGTCATTACCGTTTTTGCCATTCTAACAATGTGCCTGTTTTAACTTAACTTAGAAGCTGGAGAGGCCTAGTAAACATATCTAATCCACGTAGGTAAAGAATGACTGCAATTCAGCCCCTGTTAGGATAACCATATGTCCTGGTGTGCCCTAAATTGTCCCCCTGTATGGCTAAGGTACCACTTTAATTATGAATAGCACTTTCTTTCACTTTCAAAAATGTCCTAGCAGCATACTACATTATATAGTTGACCTAGCTTCTATACTTGAACCTTAGTCAAGGCTGAGACTTTGTAATCATATTTTACACAATCTTAATATTCCAAGCAGAGGTAAATCAGAATTTCTTAATTTGAAAACTCATGTTTATGAAATTGAATGATTTTCCTAAGTTGTGACCCTCTGTTTAAAAAGAAACTCCTTCCTTAAGGAGTGACTAGGAAGAAATGTCATAAAGTTGGAAAGAGCCATCAAAGTTATTATGATTCTTTCAGATTTCTTACTGCAAGAAATGAGATGAGTATTACGGTTAATTTGATCATGTAATTTCATAAAATAAATATGATACCCATCTGATTATGACAACAGTAACTTTATTTCCTAAGAAAACAATGAAGAACAGATTTAACCTTCAAAGTTGGTTATTTAACAGTGTAACCAAAGGCACGTTTATTTTACTAGGAATCCAGATACAAATGAAGACTCCTTACACTACATATGTGAATTTTATCAAAATCCTGACATCCAATTTTCATTCAAAGATACTCATGACACACATTCAAGATGATTGCCTTGCATCACTGAAAGGTGTCAGAGGTTGTGTTTAAGGTGAATACTTGCATACCAAATCGCATTCCTCAATGTCTCCTATTCTGCCTTCAGAGAAGGGTTTTCAGGGAGGCAAAGAAAGGAAGAGCTGTCTTTTCCCTCTAAAGCAAACTCCATATAAGGATCCCAGTCTTCCTTCCAGGGGAAGTATAATCTAGTTGAAGAAGTCCAATAAGGAGTCTAGTCCCATTTCTAGCTCCGTCTCTTAGAGGGACCACTTACCTCCTGAATCATAGCATCCTCACACGTAAGCTCTATGGGGATTCCAGTGTTGGAATGATTTGTCTTATCTGGGTTTCCCATGTAACTCACTTGAGCAAAATGAGAGAAATGCCTCATCAAATCCTTAAAATTTTACAAGTATTTTAACAATTCAAACATATCAACTCCCATTTTACAGGATTTTATGAAAAGAATACATATTCATACGACTACACATTTGCCATGCCTAGTACTGTACTTTTTTAAAAGTTTATTTATTTTAATAGAGAGAGAGAGGGAGAAGGAGAACATGAGTAGAGGAAGAGCAGAGAGAGAGAGAGAGGGAAAGAGAAAATTGCAAGCAGGCTCCATATTGTCAGCACAGAGCCTGATGCAGGGCTCAAACTCACAAACCATGAGATCACAACCTGAGCTGAAACCAAGAGCTGGACACTTAGACTACTAAGTCACCAGGCACCCCAAAAAATTTTTAAAAAATTTTTGTTATTTTTTTTAAGTTTATTTATTTTTAAGAGGGGAAGAAGAGAGGAGCAGAGAGAGTAGGGGGGACAGAGGATCCAAGCAGAGAGCCCAATGCAGGACTCAATTGAGATTGTGACCTGAGTCCAAGTCAGACACTAAACCAACTGAGCCACCCAGATGCCCCTCTAGCACCATACTTTACAAATGGGTAGAAAGTAGCACACTTCTCCATATTATCTCACTTTGCTTTAGTGTTTAGAACAAGTTCACGCATAAATATTTGTCCAAGAGAAATGGCAGATGCAGTCTGTAGGCACTATAAGGTATTTTATTTAAATACAGTGGGGTTTTTTTTTAATTTGAAAAATATAGAAAATAATCCCAGTTTGGATTTTTTTTCCACCAAATTATTGTCTTTGAAAATAATCCTACAACCTTTAAAGATTATGTGTTTTACATTGACATCACAGTTCTCCCTTTTCTCCTTTTGACTGAAGCTACTGGCAGTACTCTAGTTCTGGTTCATGATTCTATAGTGAGTCTGCTGGTATTCACTATGAATTAAATAATCAAATTTAATATAAATAAGGGAATGTTGCATGATCAATATGGATGGTTTGTGGTGATACAAAGATTGTAGTAAATCCAATATATATATATATATATATTTGAAGTCCAAAATAAAAATTTTAAGTACCATTATCTGCAGTTGTACCATTTGCAATAACCACAGTTAAGATTTTGTGCGTTTCTCTTCTCAATGTACATAGTTTTTCCTATAACTAAAATTTGATCTTTTGTGGCATATTTACATTTTTTCAGGGTCTCTTAGCTATAAGAAGCTACAGTGAACTGCCTTATGCATGAACCTTCATCTGCATTTTATATTTTCCAGATTTATTGAGATATAGTTGATGTACAACAGCGTGTAAGTTTAAGATATATGAGGTGATGATTTAATATATGTATATATTGTGAAATTATTAGCACAGTAAGATTAGTTAACACCTCTACCTCTCATATAATTACTCTTTCTGTGCATATGGTGAGAACATTTACGATCTATTCCCTTAGCAACTTTCAAGCATATCATACAGTGTTGTTAACTAAAGTCATCATGCTCTATATGAAATTCTCAGAACTTATTCAATTTCTAGCTGGAAATTTTTACTTTTTGACCAACACCCACCCATTTTTCCTACTCTAGTCCCTGGCAATCATGCTTGGTTCTACTCTGTTTTTGAGTTCAACTTTTTCAGATTGCACCTATGAATGAGAACACAGTATTTGTCTTTCTTCATCTGGTTTATTTCACTTAGCATAATGCTCTCACGGTCCACCCATGTTGCTGCAAATGGAAGGATTTCCTTCGTGCTTATGGCGGAATAATATTCCATTGTGTGTATATACCACTTTTTCTTTATTCATTCATCCATCACTGCATGCTTAGGTTGTTTCTGTGTCATGGCTATTGTGAATAATACTGCTGTGAATACAGGGGTGCTGATCTCTCTTGAAAATCTTGTATTCATTTCCTTTGGATATATATACTCAGAGTGGGAATATATAGTTCTTTCTTTAAATTTTTTGAGGAAACTCCATACTGTTTTTCATACTGGCTATACCAGTTTATATTCCCATCAACAGTGTACTAAGGCTTCCTTTCCTCCACTGCCCCACTAATATACTTGTTACCTTTTGCCTTCTTGATACCAGTCATCCTAATAGGTTTGAGGTAATATCTCATTGTGGTTCTAATTTCTGTTTCCCTGATGGTTAGTGAGGTTGAGCATCTCTTTGTATACCTGTTCATCATTTGTATCTCTCCTTTGGAAAAATGCCTGTTCAGGTCTTCTGCCCAAAAATTGGACTATTTGGGGTTTTTTTCAGTTGTATAAGTTCTTTATGTATTTTAAAAACTAACCCCTTATATAATACACCGTTTGCAAATATTTCCTCCCATTATGTAGGTTGCGTCTTCATTCTGTTGATTTTTTTCTTTTTTGCTGTACAGAAGCTTTATAAGTTTGATGTATTCCCACGTAATTATTTTTGCTTTTGTTGCTTGTGCTTGTGTTATGATATCCAAAAAATCATTCCCAAGACCAATGTCAAGGAATTTTTTCCCCATGTTTTCTTCCAGGAGTTTTATAGTTTCAGGTCTGACATTTAAGTCTTTTTTTCAAGTTAATTTTTGTGAGAGGTGTAAAAGAGGTATCAGTTTCATTCTTTTGCATGTGACTATCCAATTTTTAGAGCACCACTTTTTAAAAGTTTATTTATTTAGAGAGAGAGAGAGAAAGCACTAATTGGGGAAGGACAGAGAGAGAGGAAGAGAGAGAATTCCAAGCAGACTCTGTACTGTCAGTGCAGAGCCAGACATGAGGCTCAAACTCATGAACCATGAGATCATGACCTAAGCTGAAACTAAGAGTTGGACACTTAGCTAACTGAGCCACCCAAGCATGCCTTTCCAGCACCAATTATTAAAGAGACTTTTCCTTTTCCTATTTATTATTCTTGGGTGTCTTGTCAAATAACACTTGATGATACATGCTTGGGTTTATTTTTAAGCTTTCTGTTCCATTGGTTTGTGTCCTTTTTGTAATATATGTGTCTATGTATGTACGTGTGTGTGTGTGTGTGTGTGTGTGTGTGTGTATTGGACAGTATGGACATTGTAACAATATTCTTCTGATCCATGAACACCAGTATCTTTCCATTTCTTTGTGTCTTTTTTAGTTCATTTCATCATCATTTTTCAATGCACTTTATAATTTTCAGCTCACCTACTTGGTTAAATTTATTAGTAACTATTTTTAATGCTATTGTGGATGGAATTGTTTTATTTCATTTTTAAGCTATTTTGTTGTATGTAGAAATGCAACAGCTTACTATACGTTGATTGTATCCTACACTTTTACCAAATTGGTTTATCAAGTCTAACATTTTTTTGTGGGGTCTTTAGAATTTTCAGTATAAAAGATCATGTCCTCTGCAAACAGACAAGTTTAGTTCTTCTTTTCTGACTGGGATGCCTTTTGTTTCTTACTTTGGGTGAGGATTTCCTAGTACTGTTGAGTGGAGTGTTGAGAGAGAGCATCTTGTCCTGATCTGCATCTTAGAGGAAAAGCTTTCAGTCTTCCAGCGTTGAGGATGTTAGCTGTGGGCCGATCTTATTTGGCCTGTATGATGTTAAGGTGCATTCCTTCTATACTCAATTTATTGAGCATTTTTAATCATGAAAGGATATTAAACTTTGTCTAATGCTTTTTCTGCATCCATTGATATAATTTTTTGTTTCTCTTCTATTAAAGTGGTCTCTCATATATATTTATTTGTGTATGTTGAACTATACTTGCATCACAGGGAAAAATCTCCCTTGGTTATGATATGTGATCCTTTACTATGCTGTGAATTCAGTCCTAGTGCTTTATTGAGAATTTTTATACCCATATTAATCAAAGATATTGGCCTGCAGTTTTCTTATTTTGTAGCATCTTTATATAGCTTTGGTATCAGGGTAATGCTGACCTTATAAAATGAGTTTAGAAGTGTTCTTTTCAGGTTTTTTTGAAGAATTTGAGAAGAATTGGTGTTACTTCCTTAAATGTTTGATAGGTTGTACTGAATGGGAGAAAATTTTGCAAAAGATATATCTAATAAAGGGTTAATGTCCAAAATACATAAAGAACTTATACAACTCAACATCAAAAATAATCTGATTAAAAACTGGTCAAAAGACCTAGATAGACATTTTTCCAAAGACCTACACATGGCCAACAGACACATCAAAAGATGCTCAACATCACTAATCATCAGGGAAATGAAAATCCCTGAGATTTCACCAGGCGAGATATCACCTCACACCTGTTAGAGCATGAGGATTGGCTAAAATCAAGAAGACAAGAAATAATAAGCATTGGCGAGGATGTGGAGAATAAGGAACCCTTGTGCACTGTTGATGGTAATGTAAATTGGTACAGCCACTGTGGAAAACAGTGTTGATGTTCCTCAAAAAGTCAAAAACAGAACTACCCTGTGGTCCACTAATTATACTATTGCGTGTTTACCCAGGGAAATCAAAAACACTAACTCAAAAAGATATATGCACCCCTATGTTTATTGCAGCATTATTTACAATATTCAAGATACGAAAGCAACCTAAGTTTCCATCAATAGAGGAATAGATAAGGAAGATGTGCCCTGTGTGTGTGTGTGTGTGTGTGTGTGTATACATACACACATATATACACATATTTATACAATGAAATATTATAGAAAAAAAAAGATGAGATCATGCCATTTGAGACAATGTGGATGGACCTCAGGAGTATTATGCTAAATGAAATAAGTCAAACTGAGAAAGAAAATACCCTATAATTCTACTCATAAATTGAATCTAAAAACAATGCACAAACAAACAGAAAGCAGAATCAGAACTATAAGTACAGAAAACAAACTAATGACTGCCAAAGGGGTAGGGAATGGGGGTGGGAAAAATGGAAGAAGGTAAGAGGTCTTCAGGTATGGAATGAGCAAGTTGTAAGAATTAAAAGCAGAGCATAAGAAATATAGTCAGTAATATCATAATAGCAATGTGATGGTATAAATGGTACTTAGAGTGACCATAGCATAATGTATAAAATTGTCAAATCATTAAATTGTACACCTGAAACCAATGTAATATTGTGCCTCAAATATACTCAAATCAGAAATATAAATGAATAAAAATAAATAAACCTTTGTTAGGATTCACCAGTAGAATCATTTGGTCATGGGCATTTCCTTGTTGGGAGGTTTTTGATAATTGATTCACTCTCCTACTCATTAAGGTCTGTTCACATTTTTACATATTCATGATTCAATCATGACAGGTTGTATGTTTCTAGAAAATTATTCATGTGTATTCTGTTATCCAATTTATTGGTGTACAATTGTTCATAGCAGTCTCTTTTGATCCTTTGTATATCTGTGCTCTCAATTATAATGTTTCCTGTTTCATTTCTGATTTTATTTATTGGAGTCTTTTCTCTTTTACTTAGTCTAATTAAAGGTTTACCAGTTTTCTCTATCTTAAAGAATCAGCTCTTACTTTCATCTATTATTTCAGTTGTTTTTATGATCTCTATTTATTTCTGCTCTAATCTTTGTTATTTTCTTGTTAACTTTGGGCTTAGTTTTTTTTTTTATTCTTTTTTTAGTTCCTTGTAAAATTGGATTGTTTATTTAAGTTCCTCTTATTGTAGGTGTTTATCACCCTGACTTCCTTCTTAGGACTGCTTTTGCTACATCCCATTAAGTTTTGGCATGTTGTATTTTCATTTTTTTTATATATATATAATAATTTANATTCTTTTTTTAGTTCCTTGAGGTGTAAAATTAGATTGTTTATTTAAGTTCCTCTTATTGTAGGTGTTTATCACCCTGACTTCCTTCTTAGGACTGCTTTTGCTACATCCCATTAAGTTTTGGCATGTTGTATTTTCATTTTTTTTATATATATATAATAATTTATTGTCAAGTTAGCTAACATACAGTGTAGTCTTGGCCTCAGGAGTAGATTTCTGTGACTCATCACTTACATACAATACTCAGTGCTCATTCCAACAAGTGCCTCCTTAATGCCCATCACCCATTCTCCTCATACCCCCCAAACCTCCATCCCCACCAACCCTCAATTTTCTCTGCATTTAAGAGTTTCTTATGGTTTGGCCCCCTTTTAATTTGTAACTTATTTTTCCCTCCCTTCCCCTAGGGTCTTCTGCTAAGTTGCTTAAATTCCACATATGAGTGAAAACATATGATATTTGTCTTTCTCTGACTGACTTAACTCACTTAGCGTAATATCCTCCAGTTCCGTCCATACTGTTGAAAATGGCAAGGTTTCATTCTTTTTGATCACTAAATAATATTCCATCGTATATACCACATCTTCTGTATCCATTCGTCAGCTGATGGACATTTGGACTCTTTCCATGTTTTAGCTATTGTTGAGAGTGCTGCTATAAACATTGGGGTACATGTGCCCCTGCGAATCAACACTCCTGTATCCTTTGGATAAATTCCTAGTAGTGCTATCGCTGGGTCATAGGGTAATTCTATTTTTAATTTTTTGAGGAACCTCCACACTGTTTTCCAGAGTGGCTGCACCAGTTTTTCTTTCTTTATTTTTTTTAATGTTTATTTACTTATTTTTGAGAGAGAAAGTGGGGAAAGGGCAGAAAGAGGGAGAGAGAAAATCCCAAGCAGGCTCCATGCTGATAGGAGGGCTCAGTCTCATGAACAGTGGTGTGAGGCAACCTCCTGAACTGGGAAATCACAGCCTGAGCCAAAATCAAGAGTCTAGTGCTTAACAGACTAAGCACCCAGGCACCTCCACTTTCTTTTTTTTTTCTTCAGTAAATGTTTTATTTTCCTTTTGATTTCATCTTTGACCACTGGTTATTCAGCAGTACGTTGTTTAAATTTCTACATATGTGTGAATTTCCAGCTTTCTTCCTGTTATTAATTTCTAGTTTCATATAGTTGTGGTCAAAAAAGATACTTGATATGATGTCAGTCTTCTAAATTTGGTAAACTTATTTTTTAAGCTAACATATGATCTATCCTGGAGAATGTTCTGTGTGTGCTTGAGAAGAAAGTGTATTCTGTTGCTATTGGATCCAGTGTTCTGTGTATGTGTGTTATGTCCATTTGGCCTTAAGTATATTTCAAGTCCAAAGTTTCTTTACTGGTTTGGTTGTCAATATTTCAATATTTCTTTACTGATTTTCAGTATTTCCTTATTGGTTTCTTATTAATGATCTGTACATTATTGGATGTGGGGTATTGAAGTCCTCTATTATTATTGTATTGTCTGTTTCAACCTTTAGATGTGTAAGTATTTGCTTAGTATTTGCTTAGGTGCTCTGATGCTAAGTAGATATTAAACTTATAGTAGTTGTATCCTGGTGATGAATTGACCAGTATATCATTATATAATGACCTTATTTGTATATTGTTAGATTTTGACTTAATGACTTTATGAGATATAAGTATAGATACCCCTGATCTCTTTTTGGTTTATTTTTATATTTTTTAAATGTTTTATTTATTTCTGAGAGAGAGAGACAGCGCAAACAGGGGAGGGTCAGAGAGAGAGGGAGACACAGAATTTGAAACAGGCTCCAGGCTCTGAGCTAGCTGTCAGCACAGAGCCTGACGCGGGGCTTGAACCCACGAACCATGAGATCATGACCTGAGCCTTAGTTGGACACATAACCGACTGAGCCACCCAGGTGCCCCGATCTCTTTCTGTTTCTACTTGCATAGAATATCTTTTTCTGTCCTTTACTTTGTGCTTATGTGTGTCCTTAAAGTTGAAGTGAGTCTCCTGTAGGCAGCATATAATTGGATCTTTTGTTTTTTAACCTAGCCAGCCAATCTGTGCCTTTTTATTGGAGAATTTAATCCAGTTACATTTAGAGTAATTATGGATAGGTAACAATTTTATTAATTGTACTGCCATTTTATTAGTTGAATTCTGTTTTGTATTTCTCTTGTTCCTTCTTCCTCTCCTGCAATATTCCTTTGTGAACTGATGAATTAAATGTGTTGGAAGTAGAAATAAGAAGAAAGAGACAAAAATGTTTCTTGGTTAAATATTTGACAAGCATAAGATATTACAGTTATTCACTTAAATAAGCACTCGGTCTCAGTTTCTAGCCTCTGCAGCCTTCTCCACTTGCCTTTTGTATGATTACTGCTTGTTCCCACTTTGTGCTCCCTCATAAATCCCTGAGGTCTTCAGTATGGAGGACCTTGTCTTTTGCATCTTTTTCTTCCAAGTACCAAGTACATAGTAGAATTGTTGAAACAATAACTAAATCTTAAATATACTTCCAGGCTAGCAAATCTAAGATTTACATCCCTAAGGAAGTTTAGAGCTACAGCTCTTTAGATGTTCTTCTCATTTCGTGATATAGTTGTTTCATTTCTCAAATGAAATATTGAGGAAAATATATTTTTTCTAGTTAGAATTGGAATTATTATTTACTGTTCTAATAAGCATGCATAAACATATCACACACACACACACACACACACACACACACACAGCCTCTGACTCTGCCTCTTCTTTGTCTTTCAGTATGTTTAGAATGTGGCTCATTTTAAACCCAGAGAAAATGTCCACTGTAATAATGATGTTTTAAATACAACAAAAAATATCTACACCCATAGTTACCATACACAAGATGGATTGAGAGAATGCAAAAATGAATGGCACAAAGTTGGTAATCATGTTAATTGAACTGAGATATTTTAACTATATCATCATATTTTATATGACCGGATTTCATCTCTTAGAACAGGACATTTAAAGCGGTATTTGTTTGTACTTGGTTGATGCATCTTGTAGAATCCCTTGTTTCAGAACCCCAGCCAAACTGTGAGTTGGAAATTATTCACTAGCCAAAGCTAAACATTGACCAGACCCACAAATACTCTTAACCTGTGCTCTTATTTCATTGTTCGTGCCCTCTTGTAGGTATTCTCTTTTCATATTTGTATTTGTTTCTCAGTAGCAAAACCTTGAAAGTTAAATCTGTAACATTTTCTTTGTTCTGTAAAACACTTTGAAATCATTTGCTCTTTCACTTTCCTGAGACCAGTTTTAAAGTCACAGATTCAGTTACCACCCAGAATGAAGTGAAGGATTCTATAAATAGTAAAAAAAATTTTTTTAATGTTTAGAAAAGGATTGCTATAAATAGTTTATGTTTTAAAAGCATGTACTTTGAAAAGGAAAATTATAAGAGCTTTCCTTTCAAATGTAAAAGGATATTAGTATTCAGGTTATAAAAGATATTAGAAGCAAAACAAATGGTATTAGGGCAGAAGAGAATTAAAATTAAGAGAACTTTGACACAGTGAAGTTTGAACCACAAGAAGGCCATAGAAGCACATCTGATTACTTGACAAAGGAGACTGAAGCCATGAAGGGTAAAGACTGACCCACTAGAGC
Organism: Crocuta crocuta; assembly: GCF_008692635.1. Lineage (NCBI taxonomy): Eukaryota > Metazoa > Chordata > Mammalia > Carnivora > Hyaenidae > Crocuta > Crocuta crocuta. The sequence goes on from NW_027528345.1 coordinate 2,925,186, forward strand.
TAGTTAATAGCAGATACTGGCCAAGAATTTCTTATTTTTTTGTAAAAGAAAAACAAAAGCTTTTATGATTATAAAATCAATAGATGTTCATTGTTTTATCTCCTTATGCAAATTCCCCTTTGACATGTAATAAAGTATGTGTTCTTTTCTAGAGTGTATAATTATCAAGAGTATATAATATTTCACCTTCTTTTGTAAACAAACTAAAGCTAACACATCCTACAAAGTGTGATTAGCTGTGATTTTTCTTATGAGAGAAGCCTAAAACTCTTAAATAACCATTGGAAGGATGATGTGTTTTCCAGAGGGTGTTTATGAGTAACTAAAGGATCCATGGACAGCTGTTGGGCCTTTCTGCAGCCAGGAAGTTCATAATCCTTAAAGAATTTTTCTTTCCTTTGACTTATACATGAATACCTGCCAAATAAAGGCAGTTGGGAATCCTTTTAAACAAAATTTTTAAATACACTTTAATAACATGTGAGCAATTTAGTTGGGAAATTTAAAAGAAAACTGTAATTCCCTGACTGGAGATACCACTAACTGTTTCTAGTTAGGAAAGATTTAATGGCTTCCGGTCGGCTGTGCACAGAAATTAATAAAATCTCTTTCTCCAAATTGAAAGTAAAAGGGACTCCAAACTTTGGTTTCTCTCCATCAGATAACCCAAATGACCATCAGAGTTCCTATTACTTACTTTCATATGTGTTTCATATGTGTTAACTTGAAAGCCTAAATTTTCCAAACGCTGTGCTTTAGAATTGTTCCACCTTAAGTATTTTTAGTAATGAAATCGCATGCAATAAAACCTGATGTTGGATAGGTTAGCAAGTTCAAGGACCTAGAGTAATTCATATAGGTGGCAGCACATGTGAATTTTCAATTAGTTTTACTCTCTGACTCTCATAGGAGGAAATGCATTAATATCCCTATTTCAAAACCAGACTGGCCATTCCGGATTCCGGTTCTATTCTTTGTGTGTGTCAAAAACAGAGAAAGCCATATGTTCTTTCAAGGACTTCTCTCTGGTACAGAGACATTACTTTTAGGGTCATTTCCTGCCATTTTTCTTAATGATCTTGAACACATGCATAACTAACTGTAGAGCAGCCATATAACAAAGTGTAGACTTCTCTAATATAGTGCACAGTGACCCATACCTGATGGATATCAGATTAATTGCCTGAAAAAGATTCTAGAACATTTCCTGACGCCCAAATTATTTTGCCTATATTCCAACTACATAAAATAAATTACCTTCATTAAGTTCTCATTTATTGTCCCCTATAAATAACCTACCATTAATTTTCAAGAAAAACCCTCAAAAACTTTATTCCCAACAAATTAAAGGTCTGGTTGTCTCACTCTGATTGGAGCAAAATTATATTTAGGTATATTTGGAATCAGCCTGAAGTGGGTTCAAGTCAAATTCCACTGAATAGTACCTGTATAACATGTCTGAGCCTCAGGGTCCTCTTCGAGGCAAAGAAGGTATCATTTATAATAAGTATTTTTATTTATTTTTAAGTAGGCTCTATGCCCAACGTAAGGCTTGAACTCAAGACCTCAAGATCAAGAGTCTCATGCTCTACCAAGTGAACCAGCCAAGTACTCCAGTAATAAATATTTCCTAATATTTAGTGAGATAATATTTGAGAACATGTAGTACAATGGTTCGGATGGAGATTAGCTACAGATGTACATATAAATAGATATTCCACCATTTAACCATTGCAAGCCTTAATTTCCTCAGTGTGAGTGGAGAATATTTAAGGCGAAAGGAGAAAATGGACCTTCAGAAGAAAAATTACATGTCTTATGAATGATAGAGCCTAAGTACAAGCACTCAAAAGATGAATCCTGAGCTACATACAAAGAATAATACTCTGAGTGCCACAGCAGGCCCAAAGATACTGAAGTATCCTTTATTTAAAAAAAAAAAAAAAAAANCAGGACTTCATTCATTTCTAAACCCATTAAAGTATAATTTGAGGATGACAAGTACCAGTGAAATAACCACATCTAGCTATACCTTCTACTTCCTTAACTTTCAGCAGCATTTGATGCTGTTGGCCATCTGCACCTTCTTGAAATGTTCTTCTTCCTTTGCCTCCATCATAATACCACCCTGCCTTACCTTCTACTCCCATGAAAGCTGTCCCCAGACTGAATTCAGTTTCTCATCTGTAAGTTTGGGGCTACTGCATCCTTCTCTCTCAGGGGCCTGGGGAGGGTTAAGCAAGCTGTTGGTGTTCTGAGCTGGCAGGGAGAATGGGGTTGGGGGAATCCTCAGTGTGTATCATACCAACACCCCCTTGTGTGTCCAGAGGCTCCAATCTTGGAGCTTTGCCGGTTCAGTGTCACTTTAGAATCAACCCTTTGGTTCTCATTCTCTCTTGTTTGAGCTGCAGGCTTTAATGTAATCTCTTCTGCTGTTCATCTTTCAGAGATTTCTCACACTTTCCAATCCACTAAGAGTTCCTTTTCTTACTTTAAAGCATTGTTGTGATTTTTTAATGTATACTTTTCTTTTTTTTTTTTTTTTTAATGTTTTATTTATTTCTAGGAGAGAGAGAGAGAGAGAGACAGTGTGAGCAGGGGAGGGTCAGAGAGAGGGAGTCACAGACTGAAACAGGCTCCAGGCTCTGAGCTGGCAGTCAGCACAGAGCCCAACGCGGGGCTCGAACCCAAGAACCGCGAGATCATGACCTAAGCGAAAGTCGGACGCTTAACCAACTAAGCCACTCAGACGCCCCTAATGTATACTTTTCTTATACATTCCTGGGTTTTGGAGCAGGAGAGGATAGATCGTCTATGTTAGCATCAATGTATATTAGTTTCTCTTGTTCTGCTTTTGGCTCCTTTTTGTCAACTTTGCATGTCTCTCATATTAGTTATGTGTTCAGTGTTTGTTGAATGATTTTTCTTGTTTTTTAAAAGTAAGATGAATTAAGTACTGGTTTTCTTTCTGGACTCAAGTAAGGGCAACACTGGTAGTAGCAGTAGCAGTGGAAAATGAAAGACAGAGATGGATCTGAAGCATAGATTTCAGAAGCATATTTGAAGAGTCAATAATTGTTGGAGTGTGGAGAATTAAGGAAAGGCCTGCCTTTAGATGTTCTTATTAAACTGGATCTTCTTATTAAATATAAATTACTGCAAATTAAAGAAACTTTTTGCCAGTATTTACTAATTACTTAAGTGTTTCATTATTTAAGTTTCATATATACTTTACATCAGAAACTCATCTCAGACCTTAATTTTATAACTTCATGCCCAGTGTAGTCAATGATTTAAAATTGCACCCTAATAACTGTGGGTGAGAATGTAAATTGGTGCAGTCACTATGGAAAACAATATGGAGGTTTCTCAAGAAGTTAAAATCACTACATGAAATCACTATCTCAGAGAGATTATCTTAGAAACATTCTAAACATCCATCATTGGATGAATGGATAAAGTAAACGTGGTATATACATATGCTGGACTATTTATCAGTCATAAAAAAGAAGGAAATACCTTGAAAGCATTATGCTAAGTGAGATAAGTCAAACAAAGACCAATACTGTGTGTGCTCACTTATGTGTGGAATCTAAAAATGGCCAAAGTCAAATAATAGAGCGTAGAATGGTTGCTGCCAAGGACTGAGGGTTTGGGGAGATAAGATGTTGGTCAAAGGCTACAAACTTCCAAATAGAAGATGAATAAATTCTGGAGATCTAAGAGTGATAATAATTGATAGTACTTGAAAATACCCTTAAAAATTGATGAAAGAGTAGATCTAAAGTGTTCTCCCCACACACAAAAAAGTAATTATATGAGTGAATGGAGGTGTTAAGTAACCTGATTGTGGTAATCATTTCACAATATACACATATTGTCATACTATACACCTTAAACTTACGTATGTTGTATGTCAATAATATCTCAATAAAGCTACAAAAAAGAAAAGAAAAAACATAGAATTGCACTCTAAGTTCTCAATCTCAATCAAAGCTACAAAAAAGATAATAAAAAGCATAAAATTGAACTCTAAGTTCTCAATCCTTCTGCATGCACAGATCGTGATATTCCATAATATATGATTAAACATGCAGTATTTTCACGTCTCATTTTACATATTCTGTTAAATTTTGCTTTTAGACCCAAAGATTTTGAAATGACTTCCACTTCTACTGTGAAATGAAGATGTTTCCCTTTCATCTCTCTGATAGCCATAGTGACCCAGTTAAGTTCAGAANAGCTACAAAAAAGATAATAAAAAGCATAAAATTGAACTCTTAAGTTCTCAATCCTTCTGCATGCACAGATCGTGATATTCCATAATATATGATTAAACATGCAGTATTTTCACGTCTCATTTTACATATTCTGTTAAATTTTGCTTTTAGACCCAAAGATTTTGAAATGACTTCCACTTCTACTGTGAAATGAAGATGTTTCCCTTTCATCTCTCTGATAGCCATAGTGACCCAGTTAAGTTCAGAATTACTTTTGAACAATCCACTGTTTTAGATTCTATGCAAGCATTGGTGAGCTGAAAATAAATAAGATACTTCCATCAAGGAGCTCTGTTTCCAGACGTGGAAACAGAAAGTCATATATAATTACACCACTGTGAGATATGCGCACTGATTTGTGGAAGTGGTACAGAGAAGCCAGTGACTAATTCTTTGAGGAATGGTCAGAGAGGAAATGGCACCTGCAAAGAATTTATACAAGCAGACATTTAAGGCAAGAGCAAATACAAACTTAGGAAGGCATCAACAAGCACTGCAGGTTCACAGAACCACAAAAAATCAGTCTAACTGGAGAGTACGTTTTGAGAAGTAAAGAAAGATACGGGATAAGGCTAAACAAGTGTGCAAGGGCCAGATAAGGAAATGCCTTTTATATCATAATAAATAACTTAGACTTTATACCACAGGCAATGGAACACAATTCCTGTTAGAAGTATGATTGAATCAGATTGGTGTTCCCAATAGACCCAGTTTTGTAGGAATGTGTAGGACAAATTTGGAGAAACAAAAGCCCTTTGAGACACAAATTAGGGGTCCATTTTTATGGACCAGGTATGACATTAGAAAGACTGGAACTACAATGGTAAAGTATAGAAATTAATAAATAAATACTTTGCTTTTTTAAATAAGCAAAATTCATTTAGGTGGACCATTATCTTTCCCCTGCATGACAAGTGGTTATGAGCCCTATTTTCTTTATAGTCAGCTACTAACCAAAGTCATTCTGGCCAACTTGACATCCTGCATGATCTGTCCTCTTTGATAAATGTTCCAGGGAGTCAAGACAGTCACCTGTCAAAATTGATAAGTGAGGCAGCAGCAGGGACTGCAGTCTTATTTGTAAGGGCGCAGCTGCCAGCACTGGCAGCCTGTTTACCTCTAGTTGGGTCTGTCTCACTCTAAGACTTTTCTATTTCCCCCCCAAATAGCCCCAAAATGCATTGAGGCTATGCCTACCTATGCGAGAGATTCATTCTGGAGCAGTCTGCAAATGCCGGAGGAGGATAAAGAGGCTACTTTCATTAGGCTGTTTCACAACTGAAGAGTTTCAATATCTTTAAAAGGGAAAGCATGAACCTGACCAATTCTCTGTAGGCATTTAGCAAAATAGGTAGCAAATTCTGGGAAATAGAAAAGCCCAAGGGATTATGGTGCAGTGTACTTCTAAAATCCTAAAATGCTCATTACCTCATGCATGGAAGGTATCTGAAGAATAAGGAGCCATTTTTATTATTATTATTAAAAGGACTTAGTTCTGAACAATAGAGTGGCTGGTGTTTTTAAGTTAAATACACAGGAAGGCACTTAAACTTCATCTTCTGCTTTTGGGAAGGAAAGAAATGAGAGTCTCAGAGGACCACTCCAGCCCTGATGAGAAGTTCACAACACAGTTCTGTACAATAAACTTTTTTTCTCTTTCTTTTCTCTTTACTAATGGGATTGTGGTTATCTATGTATCTGAACACATTGCTTGCAAAATCAAAGACAAAAAGAGCCAAAATCTAAATAGAGCAACAGCAGGATTTTGGTGTACCCATGGTGTGGTCATTAACAAAACTTCCATTCACAGTGGAAACTCAAAACTTCATCACATGAACATTTTCTTTAAATGAGATGCTTGCAGCACTTAGGGAAACTCTAATTATGGCAGGCATCCAGTACTTCTCGCTGCCAGACCATTCTGCCTCACACTGTTTACTTTAGGGCACCATTTTGAAGATTAAACTCATATTTTTTTTTTTCTCCAGAAAGCAAGTAATAATTCTTTGAAACTACAGTGATCTTTACCTTCTAGCATATGGCAGTGAATGGCCAGGCTTTCTCTGCCACACGTGTTCAACAATTGTTATAACCCTGGCAATGTTCTAAAGGCTTTGCCTTTCCTCTACTGCAGATATTTGCCCAATTGATGGTTGAAGTTCAATTTTTCATTGAGATTTGTTTAAGTCTTTCCTATGATACAGCCTTCACATTTTCCTGCTGAGATTTTTCTAAGACCTAATAGACCCTATCATTAGAAAACATTTTATAGTACTCGAGTTGGCTTTCCTTATGTTGAATTACATCCAGTGTTTCCTCTCCATTGCCCATTATAGAAGTAATTTAGAGAATTTCTGCATTTTAGCCAGGAACATTCAGAGGGAGTGACTGCCTGGGGTGCTGGATTGCCAAGCTGGAAAGGACAGAGCCCAAGGGCTGGTATATGTTCCGGAGGACGGTGTGTGCATTTCTGAATTTCCATGTGTACCTAAATTACTGTCTCTATAATTACACATGTTTTTGTCCCCCTTATAAATTCATCGATACACATGCTTGCACAGGCCATTTCCCATACACTTACTTCTCCTAGATTAGATATTGAGTTAAATTTGGATACTCCTAGTAATATTAAAAGACTAACAGAATGGCACTGTAGTGCTATAGTAAGCCACATGCCCGTGTGCCCTCTTTGTTTGTAAAAATGGTATCGTTAATATCAAGGGGATCAGATACACTTAAAGGTGTTTTATAGGAGTTGTATTGGGTTTTTGCATTCATTCATGGAATTTTTATTTTTTACATCACGTGCAATTGTATAAAAGAATTATACAGTCTCTGCCCTCAGTAAATTAACATCTATTATCCATTTTAAGTGCACAGATAACAGTTACCAATTTCCTTAAAAAATGCCTATGTTCTGGTGAAGCACAGACAGTAAGAAAACAGGATTTTTCTGGCTGTACTCTCTCCCCCAATCATTTGGGTTCTTCAAGTCCCCTCTCAAAATCCTTCCAGAAGCTTCTGAGAATCCTCAAAATAGGTAACATATGTGTTCTCAAACTGCCTTGTTGCTACCCAATAAAATCTGACAATTTCTTTCTTTCTGGCTTCAACTGTGATGATCATATCCTCTGCTGGACCTAATATTCTTGATGCCCACTTTCTTTCCCTCTCTTCATTTTGGACTGGCCCAGGTGGCTTGCTCAGATCACTGTGTACACTCCATGCTGTGTTCCAAGGGTTACCTCAAGAAGTGACAGTTGCCTATCTTTATGCTTTGGGTGTTATAAAGACCTAAAATATGTCTTCCATATTCACTTGTTTTTTATTGTACTTCTAGGACAAAGGCCTAAATCTGTAATGGCAGGTCTAAAAATAGTCTCAATAATGCTATGTTACATTGTCAACTTCCCTCCAAACAAAGATGCAATAAATACCTGCCTAGTCAACACCTAACTGTAGAAAAGAAAGATCACCATGACATTGCAGCCCTATAAATGCTTCTCCCTAATTCTGTCTCCTTACCTTCTCCCTTAGGAATAACCACGATCCTGAAATTTATGCCTATAATTATCTTGCTTACCTGTATAATTTTGCAACATAGGTTTATAGTTCTAAGCAATATGTTCTTTAATTGTACATCTTTAAAATTGTTTGCAACCATACTGAATGTATTCTTCTTAAACCTGTATTTTTTATTCAGAATTATGAGCCTTGTTCCTAGTTATCTAAGCTGTTATGTGTAGCTGCAGTTCACTAATGTTCGCTACCAGGTAGAATTAACATTTGTGAAAATGGCACAGTTTATGTGCTTGGTGGGCATTTGAGTTGTTTCCAGCTTCAAAATATTAAAATACTGCGATGAATTGTCTTTCATATATAAACTAGTGAATATTAGCACTTTCTAGGGGGAACTCCTGGGTATAGGATATGCACATTTACTAAGGAGTGAGTGCCTGAGCCGATTCTAACTCCTACCAACAGCGTGGAGGTGCTCCTAGGTGCCACATTCGCAAAAACACTTTTGACTTAAGATTTTCTCTAAGGATAACTTTCTCCAGTTATCATATCAGTTTTCTCCAGGTATCATGTTGTGGTTTCAAATCTCCTTTCTCCTACAAAAAGTTAAAATAAAATTTCCTTTCTCCTGATTATTAATAAGGCTAAAATCTTCTCATATGTTTATTGGCCTGTTCAGTTTCTGTCTTCTGTATAATACCATTTCAGTATTTGCTCATTTGTATACTAATTTTCTTACTGATCAATTTTTTTTTTACAAATTCTTTGTACACTAAATTGTGAAATCAATCCTTTATTTAATACAAATATTTGTATATAATACAAATATTATTTCCCAGTTTGTGACTTGCCTTTTCACTTTTTTAAAACTTTTAAAAAATTTTTTTAATAGTTTATTTATTTTGGGGACAGAGAGAGACAGAGCATGAGTGGGGGAGGGGCAGAGAGAGAGGGAGACACAGAATCTGAAGCAGGCTCCAGGCTCTGAGCTGTCAGCACAGAGCCTGACGCACGGCTTGAACCCATGAACTGCGAGATCCTGACCTGAGTCGAAGTTGGAAGCGTAAGTGGCTGAGCCACCCAGGAACCCCAGCCTTTTCACTTTTTTATTATATCTTATGATAAGTAAAAGTTCCTAAATTTAATATCATAAAATATGCTAATATGCTATTTCATGGTTTATACTTCTTCTACTTTTTAAACTAGATGTTTAAATTTTAAAACTAGATAGTTTAAAAAAATCCTTCCTGGGGCACCTGGCTGGCTCAGTTGGTTAAGTGTCCCAGTCTTGATTTCAGCTTAGGCCATGATCTCACGGTTTGTGAGATCCAGCCCCCACGCTGTGCTCTGTGCTGACACTGCGGAGCCTGCCTGGGATTCTCTCGCCCCTTCTCTCTCTGCCCCTTTCCTGCTCACGCTCAAACACAGTCTCTCTCTCTTCAAAATAAATAAATAAACATTTTTTTTAAATCCTTCCTTCTCAAATGAGTAGTTTTTAGTTTGTATTCTAAATTTTTAAAAATGATTTTGCTTTCACTTTAATTTTTGATTCACAGGAATAATTTTTTCACATTTTCATTATTTTTATTATTGTAGAATGAATGAAAGAATAAATGAAACTCAAAAAGGTGAATGAATGGGGAGAAATATGGAGAGAAGGGAAGTTAATTATTTGGGGTTTTTTAAGTTTTTATTTTAATTCCAGTGAGTTAATATACAGTGTTATATTAGTTTCAGTTGTATAATACAGTGATCCATCACTTCCAGACATCACCTGCGCTCATGAGAGTGAGCTCCTTGATTCCCATTCCCCCAAACCACCCCTTACACAGGTTATTTTTTATTGTGTTTGGAGTTTGAGCCCCAAATCTGTTTTTTTTCAGTATGCATTACATGTTCTCTTAGTACTACTAATTAAAAGTTCCCATTTTGGGGGTGCCTTGGCAGCTCAGTCGGTTGAGCATCCTACTTCTGCTTAGGTCATAATCTCACATTTTGTGGGTTCAAGCCCTGTATTGAGCTCTGTGCTGACAGCTCAGACCCTGGTTTAGATTCTGTGTCTCCCTCTCTCTCTGCCTCTCCCCCACTCACGCTCTGTCTCTCAAAAAATAAAATGTTAAAACAAATAAAAATATAAAGTTCACATTTTGGGGGTGCGTGGGTGGCTCAGTGAGTTAAGCATTCAACTCTTGATTTGGGCTTAGGTCATGGTCTCACCACTTGTGATTTGAGCCCACATAGGTCTCCGCACTGACAGCACAGAGCCTGCTTGGGATTTTCTCTCTCCCTCTCTCTGCCCTTCCACTGCTTGTGCTCTCTCATACTCTCACTCTCGTTGTCTCTCTCCTCTCTCCCTCTCACGCTCTCACTCTCTCTCTCTCTCTCTCAAAAATAAGTAAGTCCACATCTTTCTTGATATGTAATTACAAGTCTATCGTAAATCAGGTTTCTGTGTAGGTGTGAGCCTGTTTCTGTTTCTCCTGTCTGCTCCATTGTTCAGTTTCTCAAACTGTATGCCATACTATAGTGTCTTGAGTTGTATTGTAACTTTATTAGAAGTCCTGGTAGCTGACTGGATAATACTCTTACCCTGTTCTTCACAAGTGTCTTCAGTATGCTTTGGCCTTTGCAGTTCATATAAATTTCTTAATTAGCTGTGCAAGCCCATAACAATGTTATAGGGAATTTGAATTTCTTCATCAGTTTGCAAAGAATGAACTCTTTGTGGTATTGATTCTTCCAGTTCATGAACATGAGCTCTCTTTTTCTCTCGTCTTTAATATCTTCCAGTAGGTTTTATAATTTTCTCCATAAGATGCTCACACATCTTTTTATTAGCTTTATTCTTAACAGTTGCTATTTTTTCTGCAATATTACATAGTAAATACGAGCACAGACTCTCTAATCCAGTTCTTCCCTTTTCCAGTTGCGCTGCCTTGAGAAAATCACTTAACCTCTTTGCGTCTCAATTTTCTCATATGTAAAATGGGGATATTTATAGACCAAACCTTTAGAATCATGAGAATTAAATGCACTGTAAAGTGCTTAAAACATGGCCTAGCACAAATTAAATTTAATGTGTTTGGTATTATTGTTAAGGAGAATCTTTTCAGAATTGATTAATTCATGCTTGAAAATAATATATATATTCTGCATTTATTGAGAATAATATTCTGTAATTATACATTAGATCAAGCCTGTTAATTATATTGTTCAAACATTCTATATCCTTAAACCTATATTGCCTGATCTACCTGTGAATAACCATTATACTGATAGATTTGCCAAACTCTATCTCTAATTGTGTCGTATTTTTTTTTTTTTTTTTGCAACTTGAAGTCATAACT